>NW_020454316.1:4304011-4563183 GCF_003342845.1 Nothoprocta perdicaria | reverse complement strand
AGAGAAATTAAGGCGGGGGGGGGGGGGTGCTTCTTTTGTGAAGGCCAGGAGGGAGTAGCTCAGAAGCAGAAACCAGAGCAAGCCAGCAGCAAAGCCAATAGAAATATGCTGCATCGTTTCTTCTTTTTAATACATTTTTTACAAGA
The DNA here is from genome assembly GCF_003342845.1 of Nothoprocta perdicaria. Classification (NCBI taxonomy): domain Eukaryota; kingdom Metazoa; phylum Chordata; class Aves; order Tinamiformes; family Tinamidae; genus Nothoprocta; species Nothoprocta perdicaria. The sequence goes on along the minus strand of NW_020454316.1, from coordinate 4,563,037 downwards.
AGTGAGAACTTTGATTACATTTTTGATTAGGAGAGACAGGCATGGCCCTGCCCTATGCACAGTTAGAAGGAAAGGAGCCTTTCATGTTCACAGATACGAGACATCAAAACAGCCATTCCCAACTCTTAAAAGGATCAGACAAAACTGCAGCTCTAACAGTGCCGGGGACTTTGGTGCGGGCAGGTTCCTGGTGGAAGGCAGTCTCCAAACCACGAGAAATCACGGGACGCGGACACTCCTGTTGAGCGTGAGGAGACGTACAGGGAATTTCTCCCAGGGAAATTCAGCATCATCAGCATCACAGTTTCAAGTCCAATTCAGGATGAGAAGACAAACAGCACTGATGGCCATGCTGCAAGGGAGCAGCCCAGAATGAGCCCCTGCTCACAGGTCAAGTCTCGCGGTCCATCAGCAGGCCCAGAGGATCCACGTAGACCAGATCAGTGAGGCAAGTGCACAAACGATACCAAGATTTCCCCTTGTGTCACACAGAGCTCAGAGCATCCCCCTTTTCTCCTCCCAAGAGACCTGTGGATTTTCCAAACCTCCCAACCCTGCTCAGGTCCAGCTGCAATATGGGCACACCGACAACCAGCTCTGCTGTACAACACACCTCAGCTCTATGTTGGGAGCTGCAGAGAGCCCCACGCGGCCTCTCTGCTTTAGAGGTCACCTTGATTCGCTGATAACCTACAAGAGTTGAATCGCGCGAACAAGAGATTAGAGTTCTCATCTTGCACGACTCCAGTTGAATACTAACAAATGCAATACAGTGTCCTGGCTTATCCCTAACCATCACTGCGCCGACCCTTCATTTGGCTGCGGGATCTGCAAAATCTCTACGGTACGGATGAGACAGGAGAGCAAATCAACTCATCAATTCATTCAGAGCGTAGTTCATCCTGGATTCAAGCACCTTCTCCTGTCACTGCTTGCCAGCAAGCATTACAGAAGCAAAAACCACAAAAACCTTGGACAATTTTTCAAGATCCAAATCTTGGAAGGGCTCTAAAAGATGAAAGATGAGATCTGAAAGACCTAAATCTCTAGAAAGAGCTGCCTGTGTCAGTGGTAAATTTAGTGATCATCTTACCAGAGTTCGGCCCAGCATACAGATGTTCTCAAAGCAGTGGCTCTACCTGAAGGTAGCTCCAACTGCCTCAACTATTCTCCACATGTCCACAGGCCTCATCCTGGTCAGCTACCCTACACTGCAACAGTCTTGCTGGTGCAGAAACCCTCAGCTCTCCTCGCAACCACTCTGACCATCCGCCCATTTCTAATTTTTCCTCACGCAGGAAGATCCGTAAAAGGTTTTGGCACCATCTCGCCGCTGCTGTCACCCTGCGGCTCCCCTCTAATTCAGGCTATCATGTAGGGATAGCACTGGCGCTGAGCAGCCACCGGAGCAAGGACACCATCTAATCCAGAACATCTCTATCCACCGGCTCCATCACTGGCTGCCCTAAAGAAGTGGCATCAGGAATCAAAACGGCATTAAAGCCACTCCAAGCCCAGGCAGGCAACAACAGCTTGCGACGGAGAGTTGTTCCTTCACTGAAGGGTTCAGCTGCCAGGGCTGCTGCGGATTTTTATCCTTTTTCCTTCTTAATACAACAGTAATGTCAGACCTCAGGAGCCTGTGACATGCCCACAACTCACTCTCAACAGTATGTTGACACTCAGCCCGATATCTACATTAGAGATGAGCATGACCATCACTCAAACACCTGAGCACCCGAGGAAGATAAGTGCTTGGATGAAAAACAGCTGGCTCCAGCTCCGTCCAGACATCGCAGAGGTGCTGCCGGCAGGGAGAAGATCTGCCAGAAATTCAACCCCATCTCCCACTGAAGCACCTTATCTATCTGGGAGATGGATTGCCTTTATTTCCTTTTGTACAAACTGCTGCTGCTGATAGGTACCAGAAGTGGCTGCAAATGCTTCTTCCCTGTTCCCAACAAGCCAGGAGGCTGCAGCCCGTTCCATCGGATGGAGGTGTACCTGGTGGGGTCCATGCCTCCCTTCCTGACTGTACAACTCACTCTTTTCAGCTGGCCTGGCTCACAGCAGCCCATCCACTTAACACAGAGGCAGGTGAGAACACTCTGTACCCGTGTGCCCTTTTGTATTGGCTTGCCATTAAGTGCCAGGTACGGTGCCATTGATTTCAATTAGATTTCTGCTTCTTGCGAGCTCGCTGGAAGCACTTAGCCCAAAGCCTGAAGTGCCTCTGAACATCCACCTGCCTTGTTTCCTATTGCTGCACTCAAGTGCTCAGGATCCAGCCGTGCAGGGGACGGACCAGAGGAACTCAGACATCAGAGCAACCTGATGCCACCCGCTCGTGTCACTGATGGGGCCACAGCAGCACTGGGAGCACCACGAGGCTGCTGTGCTTGGATTTTGTTCCCTTTGCAAGACCTCTGACTTGCGGCACTTGGATTTTACAAGGTACAGGCTGCCGATTGTTTTATTTTAATCTTTAACAAACAGGGAGCTGTTAAAGCGGCGAGGCAGCCACTCACAGTGATTAGCTGCGGAGTGGGAGAAAAGTAAGGGTGATCCAACGTTTGGGCATAAATAACAGTGAGATGGGTAATTTTCCTGTGGTTGCTTTCCTGCAAAGTGGCCTTGAGAAAAACCCCGGCAACACTCCAGGTGTGTTTACAGAGAAAGAAAACACAAATTAGCTCTTTTCACGGCAAGTTCCTGGATGTAGTCTCAGAGTTGCAGTTAAGAGCAGAACTCAAGGTAGGAAAAGAAAACAACAGTCGCCGTGTCCCGCTGAGGGTCTGTGCAGACATCGAGACGAGGCCTCCGCGGAGCCTCTCCTGCCTTCAGCAGAACTCCCTGCTGCTGGTTCCTGCCCTGGGCCCTGTTTACCCGTGTACTGTGAAAACCAAAGCTAAGCCCAGGCTAAACCCAAGACCCCGACAGCAGCTGCTTTGTGCGTGCTGGCCTGGACTCTCATCTTCATGAGGGGCAGAGAAAAACAAGGAGAAAACAGTATGAGCAGGAGAGCTTCAAATCCCGCACTGGTAAACACCAGACAGAGGCAGCAATGGGGTGCTGCATCGGGGAGTTAATAGGCACTGCCTGGACATGCTCGGCTCAAGCAAGCAATAACCCAACCACTTACATGTAACCACCTTAGTCCAAACACCACTTAATTTAAAACACCCAGGAAACAAAATAAAGTCCTCAGGGTCAGGTGGGGGCAGCTTTTTAAGGGCAGGAAATGTTTACTTTCTGCTGACTTGCCACCCATACTAATGGTCTCTCTCCAAGAGGGCTGTCAAGGTGAAAACAGCAGCACACAACTCCAGCCTCCGAACAGCGTCCCGGCCTGTGGCATGTGACAAAACCTTTGCTCACAAGAAGCTGATACAGTCGTTATAGAGCAGCCCCAATCCAAAGGGCCCCCCCTTGCCTGCAAGAGCTTATGGTAGGTCAGAAATGAGACCAGAAATGTCAGAAAAGGATGGGCTACATCAAAAGATGTGCCTCCAGTTCCTCTCCTCCTCATCAGGAGCGATGAGGAACACCAGAGGAAAGGGCTCCCCATAAATGGTGTACATCACTGTGAATACATATATTTGTGAGCCACACCTGACCAAAATGCCCTAGAAGTCCTCCTTGTCCACCATTCCTGGATGCTGCTGACACATACCATAACACTAGCAAGAACAAGGACACAAAAATGAAGCCTGCCGTGCCCAGGGCCACCTCAGCGGGCACCAGCCAAGCATCCATTGAGTTCCTCCCATCAACGCACCCATCAGATGGTACCCGACCACCCTCTGCCTCTCTTTTTTCCATAAGTATCTGCCAACCAGTCCCCCTTAATGACTGCTAAACACCTCACTGTTTCCACACAGACCAAAGCACTGCAAATAGGAACGACATCACATGGAGAATTGGGCCGAAAACATCAGGAAATGGTTTCTGCACCTGCCATGCACCCCATTAATGGGCAAAGTGCAAGGCAAGGCTCAATGTGATTGAAGCAAGACGTGCTCCGAGCTCACCGGGCTGCTTTGTACACATGCTGCTCCGCAGCGTTCCGGGTTGTAAAATATAGTAGTAGTTGCTGTACCTCACAATGGTCCTTGGAAGGCTTAATTCACGTTTATGAAGTGCTTTCAGATCTTAAATTGGAAGGCACAAGAAAGCACAAGCAGTTATTATAATTGCATTATTACGTGCTGCGAAAAAAATTCAGCTTATGTTTCATAGAATTCAGGTCCTTCTTCAGACTGGCTTTACGTCCCTTGACACACGGATTTGACAGTAACCCAAACAGCCTTGATCTTCTATTCCCAGCAGGGTTTTGTTTCTACGTTAATGAGGTCTCTTCGTAATCTCTTTTCCAAAGGATAAGCACCTCACCTCGTGTAACCAGGTTCTCTGAGCTGCTGCGCATCGTCCCGGGCGCCTGACTGCTTCTGGTTCTGCAGTATGAGCCCGATAAGGGGCCCAGAGGGGACAGGAGGGATACGAACGGGATCACACTCATCCCCTTCCACTTCCCTCAGATGTGCACACAATATCCCTGTCTCTACCGGTAAGAATGTCCCTGAAATATTTCCCTGCCTCTGAGAATTGTGCCAGAATATTTAGCCCCAAATACAGCAATATTTTTATCCCTCTCATCCGAAATGCTTGATCTTCAACCTTATCTCTCTATCGTAGCGCAGGATATTCCCAGGATGTATTCCTCACTACATTTCTGTCTTTAGCCTCCAGTATTTCACTTTCCTTACCCTTACCATTGCCAAATCACTCTGAGATCTATAGCCTTGTTGATATTGACTTTCGTCTCTCCCCAGTTCTTCCCTCAGGTTTCATCTTTTTTTTTTTTCCCTATCATCTGCAAATTGCATCATTTTTATCTTTGCTATGCTGGAAATCTTATCATGAAAGAGAGACTTTTCTTTTTTCTTTTTTTAATTAGTACTTGGTAATATTACCAAGCTGTGAGTTTATGGCTTTGTAGATCTTATATTTTTGACACTAATTACTCACAAAGGCTTTTAAGGCAGCATTTCAACATAGCAACTGCCACGACTGTAATTAAGTAAGAAGCAGCAAATTCTTACATTTCAGAAAGAGTCTCTGGCAATTCCTGCCCTGTATTGCAGCTCAGCCCCTGGTAGCACTTTGCTGAACGAGACCAGACGCTGAGAACACCCTCCTCTCGACGCATGCACAACACTCCCCAACCTCATCCAAGGCCTCCGCTGATGTATTAATAGCTCTGTCAGCACAAAGGATCCACAGGGATTCACCATTTGCCTATTGCCAATCCAAAGAGTTCAGTTAATTTTAGACTCGCCGGTTCTGCGTCTTGCGGGAGCCTGTTTTTCCCCCGCTCGTCGGCTCAAACCTCCAAGACTCGCTTTGAAGCAACCACGTGCCCGCGTTTGATTTATTTCCTCTCCACCATCTCCTCTCTGGGACCCCACAAGGCACGTGGGGGGACCTCCTGTTCTCCAAACTGATGCTGGATGAGCTGCCAGGAAGGTACCAGGGCAGCAAGAGCTCTAATGGTATGTTTGTAAACTAGCTGTTATGGGGATGATCAATTAAAGAGATCTCAGTGGGGAGAGTTTGATTCCACTGGCCTAATTCATTTTCAAATTACTCCAGGATGCTGCCTTTTACCAACACATTATTTGTTCTGAAACTCCAAATTAAGATTTTATTGCACCATTAATTTTTATGCAGAACTTACCATTAAAATCAATGGACAGTTTAATATGAGTGATTGTCCAGCCTATTTCCGATTGCTTGGAGGCCTGGGAGCTGGAGAGGTTGATGCTGGAGTGCTGCTAAGTCCAACCAAGGTGTTTGTTGCACCTTACCTCAAAACCTTGGTGCTTTGATGTCAAAAGGGGTGAAACACCCCTTGGTAACACACGTGTGTCCAACAGCACAGGCTGCTGCTTCTAACACCTCTGAGGGATGTGGATCCTCCTTCCATTAAGGAGACAGGGAGGAAAAGGAAAATGTTCGGTCTCCTGTGCAGGATGGTGCAGGCGAGAGCCGTATCCTCCCTCCTGGCTGGGCAGCAAGAGCTCCAGGGAAAAGCCGAGCTTGGGAATGTCCCAGGTCTTCTCCCATGTGCACACATTTGCTGACCACGTGGCTGGTGCTCATCAGATGCGTGCAGCCACCTGGGTCGTTGCCTTCCCAATCCAAACCACCTGTTTTTTTTTTTTCTTTTACTTCTTTTAAGACAATTCTGTTCTCTAATTTTGGAGGTGCCCGCAGGGAAGCAGGCAGGTAAGGACAGGAGAGAAGATTCACAGCCACAAATAAAAGAACATTCACCCTCAGATGTGCTAGCAGCCAAAGAGAACTGGGAAGGGAGGGGAAAAAAAGTTTGATCCTCTAAAATGAGGCCTATTAAGCAAAACTCTGAATACGAGAGTGGTGAGGATCTGTGACAACAGCAAACTGATCCTGCTGTTGGAATATTCATGCAAATAGGAGCAATTTCACTATGATTAAAACGGCAATTAACTGAAAAGAAGAAAAAAAAATACACGCCAGCAATTGCAGAAGCAGCCTGTGTGTCAGCGCGGCCTCCACGCAGTGCTGAGCTGACATTTTGCTCACTTTCATATTCCGGCAACGAGCGACTCGCTGCTGCAGCTTGAGAGCAGCAATTACCCCAGCTGGAGGCAGATGCTCTTAGAGAGACTCGAGCAAGGGCTGCAAGAGCCGCTCCACGCGGGCGCATCCTGCCCTCGCCACCCCTGCATGGGGGACATCACAGGAAGAACAGGTCCAGAGGGAGCATTCCCAGCCCGTAACACCACGCGTGCCGGGAAGGGAGTTGAGGGTCACAGCCAAGAGCAGCTTCCTTGGTGATGGTTCCAAGGGCTTTCCTCCAGGCGCTGTGGTCAGATCCAGGAGGGACAAATACTAAATCTTAAATTACCTTTGGAACGATCTGCCTGTCATGAATTTCCTGGGGAATCCCAATGAGCGCATGTTAGAAGCAACATTCCCTATGGGCTCCTCCAAAGGAACTCCCTCCATGCTGGAGCTCCTGGGCTATCACTGTGGTGCCGACTGGGAGACAGGACCATGGTCCGAGCTCGAAAGCCCTGTCACTGGCCCCCACCACGCACCCAAAGCACCGGGTGAGCTAAGACATTAGCAATGCAATGCTCAATGACAATGCAAGACATTCCCGAGGGAAACGCATCCCTACACAAGCAGTGGGCTGTATACAATAAGCATTAGCAAACCTTGTCCCCATGGTGGCTGCTCCATCAGCACCCGGAGCCACCACAACCTTGATCCTTGGGCAAGCTGCGTCCTCTGCTTGTCTCTGATGATTAACTGAGCAAAGGGCTTAAACTCTGCTCAAGACTATCCGTGGCTGAGGTATTTTGCAGCAAGTCACAAACTCAAATATATTTCCTGTCCGGCTGATACTGTCTGCTCTTGAGAGCAATTTTTATTGGATTTGTAATCCCCCTTTCAGTTCTTTCTCTCACCTTTCAATATTGGCTTTTAAGCCCTCTGCCGGGAGTCCGCTTTGCGAAGGCCAGCAAGAAGGGTGGACAGAGCTTTCAGGTTTAAAAAGGAATATGCACAGAATGCTAATGCAAGAGAAACATGCAGCTCCCTGACCCTTTACAATTAAGGTGCCATCTTCATCACCTTCAGCTGTCCTGGAAACTTGAGTGTGCCATGAAACAAAAACAAAACAAACAAATAAAAAAGAATGAGTGCTTTGAGCTGAAGCTGATATTTAACCATTTACTTCCAGTTTGGTTGTGTGCCCAGGGCTGAAAAAGGCCGAGCAAGAAATGAACATCAAAACCATGTTCAGCAAGGGAAGGAGGACGGTGGTGGAGAGTTAAGGCCTGGCACAGGGTGCTCCAACATCAGGTACACAGAGAAGCAGTTGCTGGAACCTGGGGCTGATGTGTAGCCCTGAACTAGGACAGGAAACACTTGCCTGGATGGATGTGAGGACCAAACCCAGCAATTTGGTGTGGGACCAACTCTACCATCTGTTCAGAAGAGGAGGACAACCGGCAGCGAAGGCCAGCAGGTGAAGAGAACATCCTTTTGGCTGCTGCAGGTGAAGAGAGGTCATGTAAATTCCTTATTTTCTCCAAAGCTGAAGAGACACCAAAGCAGCCATGATGACTGCAGAGGACCTTGGCTAAACCATCAAACAGGAATTCACCGAACCTGAGGGCGGCAGGACACAGGCAGCCACAGGGTATGGGTGAGCAAAGGAATATGGAGCAGCTCCACAGTATTATCTCAAGAATCATCCCTACGGCCTCTGCCAAGCAAGGTGTTCTTTGCTTTCAGCTTAACAGAACAGAGCTACAGACACACAAAACAGTCGTTCACCTCAGACCACTCTAGCAGGTGTAAGTACAAGAATTCTTCTCCTCTGCAGATTGAGAGGTACCCGATGTTCACCAAGGTGCTCCAGACCCACCTCAAGCAATGGTGCCCGGCGAAGGCAGCTCTCTTCCCCGCCTCCTGGTCTCTGGGGAAAAGAAACTGAACATGGCAGTGCATGGAAATCTCCTCGTGGAAAGGGAAGAGGAGGCAGCTCTTTTTAATTAGCGCCGCGGGAGATTGGCCCGGGGAGGCAGAGCTGCTGACTGAGTCCCTGGGAGCAGCAGAATTATGTAACACAGCAAGGACAACACGAACTCTGCCTTCCCGCACCCGCGTTTTCTCTCTTTTCCCTGCGCCTTGCCTCCCATGACCATTCCAGTATTATCTCCTTTAGAGGTAAAGAAAAGCTCCTTACGATTATTTTTGTTCCCGTCCTTTTAATGCCTCGCCTTTTTGGCACTGGCCTCCCCGTATGGAATTGCGAGCAGGACGCGGCAGCCTCCCCGTATCGTTCAGGTTTATGCCTGCAAACATCTGTATTTGCAATTAGAGAGTCAACTGCTTTTACGGCCCTAAATGAGGAGTTTTAATCACTGCCATAGGAAATGGCAGGCTGCAGCTCCACTGCAGCGAGCTCGGAGCACGGGAGCTCGGAGCTCCCGTGGGACCAGCCCTGCCGGGGACGGGGACCGGCCCGCGGGAGTCCCCGGCGAGGAGCAGCCCTGCAGGCTCGTCCTCCCCACGGAGACGTTTCCACTGAAGTAATTACCGGGAGCGGAGGGGAGGTTCCCGCTGCTCCAGCTCCGCTCCCGCGGCTTGTGTTGGCAGCGGGGGCTCCTCTGCTCGCGGGGCAACGTCAGGAGGGAGCGAACGGCTGCGCGTGGAGCTGGTGCATGGCGATCGGAGCGGGGTCCTGCTGTGTGGTTAAGGGAGTTACAAGATGCACTGTGAGATGATTTAATGTCAGTGGTAAGGGCAGTGGGTACTGGGATTCCTCCCAGACCGCGTCTCTTCCCCCGCTTCCTGCCATTCTGGGCTTCTGCACCAGCTCTTCAGATCTTGCCCGCCTTTCTCTGCCATTCCCGGCCCCTTCTCCATCACTGGAATGGAGATTCCGATCCTCACATGCAGCATTTTGTTCCCTTTGCAGTTGGATTTCATGGCATGCTTTCCAGCGACCACTTCTTATTCAAAAGGAGTCCTCAAAATGCCCCCAGCCCTGGATTTTCTCCTTTAGATTTATGATCTGCTCCTCCGGTATTTAGCTTTAAGTCATTTTATTTCAAGGAGGAATATTTTGAAAGAATAATCTGTATGTGCATGTTAGGGAAAAGAATTAATTATTGCCCTAATTAAAAGGACACTATTGAAAATAATCTCTCTCTTTCCTGCTGATTTTGCCCTTTTCCCACGAATAAGCCTTACATTTTTGCATGTGTATGTTTCTCCAGGAGTTTGAAGTTAACTAGGCTTACCTTATTTATGCAACAGTATCAAACAGAAGTTGGGCATCAGCAAAATGCACATTAGTCGGATGACAAAGGCAAACATCAATGATTTTGTGTAGGTCTTAGATAAATAATTGTTATTTTTACCATATATAAAGCCCTTGATGATATAAATGAGTCTAAGAGTCCTTCTCAAGCTATATTTCGGATTTAAGCCTGTAAAACACGTCAGTTAGGATTCTGTCATTGCACTAGGATAAACGCTGCCCCCAAAGCGTGACAGTCCTGTTCCAGGAACAGCTCCGGTTCCATCAAGCCACATCTGGGGTTCAGATATAGAGCAACGTGCAGGAGGTGGTGGCACCTCGGTACCATTGACGTAGGGCACGTCTGCACTGTCGCCCTCCTGCCCTGGCCTGGAGTGAAGTAGCTGGTTCCCCAGATGGGGGAGATGGATGTAAGGGAGCTCTGGCTCCCCAGGACTCTGGGCCAAGGATGGGGACATCTGGATGAAGCCACCTGGCTCTGTCCCTGCAGCCGTCACAGACCACGTCACTAGAGCCCCCACGGACCTCTTTTTGCCACCAGGGTGAGAGGTTTCTCTAACCGTGGTTTTATGGTAGCGATAAACAAGAGGAGCTGGGAATTGCATGAGCCAGCCCAATGCTAATTCCAAGGGCCTTAAATTAAGCAGGAAAAAAGATCTAATTAATCACTAGGAAAACTTCATTACACAAAAATAGCTGATTGTCGGAAGGCTAAATAAGTTGTTTGAAACTAAAACCCCTGAGCACACCGTGCAAGGAACAACCCTGAGCTCGCTGGGGAGGGATGAAGCAACCCAGAGGAGGATGTCAGCAACATGCAGAGACTCAGGTAGAAATGCCCATCAGGGTTTACATTTTAAATCACACAAAATCTACTCTCATACCCAATCTCAAAGGCAATCTTGACCTCCCAATCAAACGATGCTGTGTTTTTTTTTCCAGCAATAATCAAAGGAGAAAGAAAGAGAAGTAGGGGAATGCAAAACCACTGTATAATTCATCGTGCTGCAGCAGTCACCTTTGGTGCGTTCGTACTCGACTGCTCATCGTTCTCCAAGATGGATATGAAAGAGTTTGAGGAACGGGATACGAGACAATATAATGGGCAGGCAATTAAAGACCACAGAAAACCAAAAGGCAAACCAGCTGCATCTTTCTCTAATTTATAGGAACGGGAGCAGACAGCATGATTGATTCGCTCGTCTCTCATCCTAGCAGTGAGAAGAGCAGGAGTGGATGCGAGCTGGTAAGAAATGATGCACAGCACGAGAGACGTCGGCTACGCGGGCCCCGTTGACTTAGTGCTTTGTGACACTTCTCTCTCGTCCCAGGGGGATGTTTGTCTGAAAGCCGTCAGGGGTTAGCACTTTCTCCAAGCATTAATGCTTTAATGAGACACTAAGACACTCGTGAAACGCATACTCAGTCCATGCGCAGAGCTGGCAAGATCAGAGGAACATCTGCAATGGTGGAGTGACTTTAGCAGTACGAGCTCCACTTCAAACTCAAATAAAATGCATTTAGAGTTCTTCAGAACCAGCAAAACAGGCTCTTTTTTGGGAATCTGCAGTAGACCCGACTCAGAAAATGCCTTGGAAGAGCCCATCTTTCTCTCATTTTCCTTCCCAAAATGTTCTTCTGGCTGATCTCGCTTAACTTATCCTCTGTCATCCCCTGGATGACCAAGGTTCACAAGAATATCCAGCATGCTAATAACTGTTTCCTTGCTGGTCTGATCTTCTGTAGAAATCTTAAAAGTGTAGAAAACTTAAAACTTAAACACACCAGTATATTTAATAAGATGGCCAAGAAGATGGCCACAACAACTGGCTCTCTCAGCCATATCGAGCAAGCTGATGGCCCAGCAAGCTCATCGTCTTGTCCTGAGTGTGAAATACAGCAGCGAGTTAGAAAGAAAAAGGGAAATGAGCCTCAATGGCTGACCTTATAAATGCTTTTAAGATTGGGCACATTTTTATTCCATATATAATACTATATATATATATGTGCATATATATGTATATATAAACTCTCTGCATGTCAAGCCAAGTTCCTTTTCTCAGTTCAGAGACCTTTAAAAATGACTGAAAGTAGAGTTTCTGTAGATAAACATGTAGATAAACATTATAGGGCATTAAATTTAGGAGTTTCCAAGCTCGGTGCAAGTTCCAGGGCCACTGGGAAGCAATGCATCTTCCTTTCCCAACAGGATGAATTTCTGTTTCTTGCCTGCATGATGCTAAGGGGAATATTTTAAATCAGTCCGAAATAGCAAGCTTGCCTATTGTGAGTGTCGAGCAGTCAAAATTATTTTGTGGGGATGGAGGCTGGAAGGATAGATGAAGTGAAATATGTTAAGCCGGGCAACTTTTCTTCTTAAAATGGCATCTGTGTGTGAAAGCTTGAGCATGTGGACCATTAGCCCGAATCCTAGAGGGAGGGAATGAAGGAGAATCCCCGACTGGAACAAGGGATGCAACCTTCTCATTCTTACATTCACATAGGTGGAACCAACCTAACCCCTCCCCTGTCTCTGGCAAAAAAAAAAAAAAAAAACAGGTATTTGTTGTAGCTTTGTAGCTGGTTTACCTACAGATCAGTGTGATTGCAGCATGTGGGTAAACACAACCACACACACATATTTCCTGCTCCACTATAAACAGCTGATTCAACTGGCAGCCACACAAGCGACTCCCCTTATCTTTTTGATTAAAGAAGAAAAAAAACAGATGCTTAGAGACCGTCCTTAAGACCTCCTAAGAGCCTGTGCAAAAGTCAGAGACATAAAAGACCTGCAGATCCAGGAGAAACGGCTTTCCGTGTCACTCATATTTACAGAAAATCCTGAACCCAGCTGGGCTGTTATCAGCAGATTATCGTTGCAAAGGCCAGAGACTTGTGACCTCGAAATAAAAAACACGCAGACTTCCCTGTCCCTCTCTCCGAGTGGCCTCACCGAGGCTGTACGTGCCTGATTCAGCTCTTTCTCAGGAGGCCATTAATTTTTGGCTCCCTAAGTACAGTTCTATTACAGGCCCATCCATAAGCAGCCCATGGAGCACCTGTACCACAGCCAAGTGGTGGATTTTGGAAACAAAGGGTAATTGCAGTAAGTTCTGAGCGTGACGTGGCGCGAGACGGGACGCTGCTGTCCAGGAGAGGCCCCTGGCCCGCCAGCCAAAGAGCTGAAGGAGCAAATGCTCCCTCCATGCGCCGTGCCCGACCCGGGCCCAGGCGTCCTGCCCCAGCCACGCGTCTCCAGACAGTTCCCCGCTCCCTTCTCCTCGTCTCCCTGTCCCCTTGCTCCGGGTTTTGGCATTCACAGACGCATCCCTCCCGCTCCCGGGAAGCCACAGCTGCAAACGCAGCAGAACCTGCCTGGAATTGAAAAGCCGGCCATGGCCACGCAGTCCAGCTCTGCTGACGTGTCATTTTGCTCTCACCTAGGCCTCATCAGCATGCAGCTCCTCTCCGAGCTCTGGCTTTCCCACCACTTTCCCCTCCACTTCTTGTTAAACACGGGCTCGATGGCATCGCTCAGCCCGGCTCTCTCGGCCCCCACGTTCCCCCTATCGATTATTTCCGTGGAGCTCCTGCTCCCCCGGGCGCCACGTCCGACCTTCCCTGGGATGGAAACAGAGCCACAATGGCAGGGGGCCTCAGCAGCAGCCGCGTCGGCTCGCTCCCATTTCACAGATGGAGGGGAAAAGGTGGAAAACTCGGCTGGAAAAGCTGCAAAGGAGAGAGAACAAAATGCAGCGTTCTTGTTTAATGGCTCCTGCCAGCGTGGCCCTGCGTTGTGGATGTGCAGCACGCTCCCAGTACTTGCCATGCCCCGCCGCACTTCCTTCCTATTGTATGGAGATGCCGGAGCTTTTTAACTTGCATATTGCCTAGCAAGGAGAAACCCTGGGAGCTTAATGACAGCCTGCAAATTCATCATCAGTGGCGCTGCCGAGAGCCTTGTAACAAGCATCCCACATCCTCTCGCAAGGATGACGTTGGCGCTACACACTAATGGTCTCAGAAACCTTTTGGTTCAACTTGCCGTTACGAGGGCTTTCTGTTTCCAAGGTGAGGTGAATCTACAGCTGGGTTTCGCAGAGCTCGGAGAGGAAAAGAAATAAAGAAGCTTAAGGATCACTTGGTTTTCTGGGAATTGGCGGAGTCGAGGGATGCTCAGCGGAAGGGCAGTGGAACAGCAGGACAAGCGGCACCGCGTTCCACACCGAGGCGACGGAATGGGCTGCCACACAAAAGGAAGAGGTTTAAATAAAGATGAAGCGGATGAGGCTACACTGCTGCAAGGCCAGTCAATTCAGTCTCCACCTCGGAGGTTACCTGAAGTGAGACCTTTGCAGCGGCCTTTCCCAACCCCTCCATTTCTCACCAGCAGGTCTTTTCATGCGTGAGGATATGGACTACAAACCCTTCAAAGTTTTCCACTTCTTTCCTCACCTTTTGGTATGTTCACACATTCCCTTGACCCGACACAGACCTCTCTGCTTCTTGCTCTCTGTCATGCCTGTGCCAGGGTACAGTCCTCGGTGTCCTGATCCACCACCCTGCTCCTCCCAGGGAGTTTTTCCCTCTCCGACGGTCATCCGCTGCTTGCGTGCAAATGACTTTCAGGTCTGCTTCCCACCTCTTCTGTTGTTTCCCTTGGCACTCTGCTGAGATACTTCCAAAACAGCTCTTAAACATTTTCTTTTAGTCCGAATTCTACTTAATGCTCCTCTGCCATTTTGAGTTTGAAAGCGCTCAGCAAATCCCAACACCTTCATCTTTTTTTTTGACTCCTAATCCCTTTGTGCTCCTCTTCGCCACCAGTGCTGATAACTGCACTCTGGTTTTGGAATAATCAATATCTTAGAGGATTAGCCCTAACGGTTAATTTATGACTCCTCTGAAGCTTCCTACACATAGGGCAGCCTTGGCTCGGTGCTAAGAGCTCAGTGGTGAGGTGGCACATTTGGGTTGCTCCCTCCTTGGGGCTGAGGAAGGGGCTGAATAACCTCTTGTGATCTAGCTCTTTTCCCTGTTATTCAGTTTAAATGGCTACAAAACACCGTACGGATGGGTGGGTCTGAAAGCCTCCAAACACGAGGAATATGCACAGCTGGTGCTTTCTTATGCAAGGAGAAACATCCGTGCACAGGCAGTAAGCATCACAAAGCAACACAAATGAATATTGGAGACTTTCCTGTCAAGCAGCTTTAACCACCACGGGACACATTTCCTCCCTTCCTATGCAGGGTGCCCTCTGTTTGCTACCTGCTGCACAAGACCGGTCCTCGATCAGGAACATAAAACTGCTGTACAGACACAGAGCCTCTGAAGCAGACACGACAAAGTGAGTCCTGGGCATCGCAGAGCTGTTGCGTTGACTCCAAGTCGCCCGCGTGCCGCCTGACACCGACCCAAGGAGACCACGTTTCCCAGCCCTGACACGGCAGCTCATTTGTTTGCAGCCAATTCGCCCCGAACGAGCGCACTGACAGCGAGGAAGAAAACGCTGTCGTCTCCAGAAGGTGATTTTATCGGAGGTGCTAACTGAATAGAGCTACAGCTCTTGCTGTCTCCTAGGCTCACCCAATTTAAAATTTAGAAAGGTATCCAGGTGACACCATATGATTTAAAAGTTAATTAAACTGAGTGATATAGTATAACAGCCCCAGGTGTTTATTTCAAGCTAGCCGGTTTCTACAGCGTTTAGAAGGAACGAATAGGAGGAAAAATCTAATAAAAAACCTTGTGAGTGTTGCATTAAGAAGTAATCACACTGTTAAATCATTCTGGTTCTGGAGCACTTCTAATAACTTCAAATCTTGGCAATTCTCTCAAGCTCGGGCTCATTTCCATTGTTCTGTTCTCCTCCTCCTTGGAGCTGGCAGGTTTTTCCTTTCAAGAACCCCACGAGGGATCCGCAGAGGCCGGCGGTGTGTGCAGCAGCCTCGGGGCTCTGCGCAGCGGCTGTGTCAACAGCTCCACCGTGGCTCCGAGGCACGCGGGGTCCCCTCTGAGCGCTAATGGAGCTGCTGGAACGGCACCAGCCCTTCCACGCTCTTGCTGGTTAGGAAAGAAATGGCCCAAAGCGGACGGCCGGCGTTGGGGTACGTGGTGAGGGCCGCAGGCCTTAGCAGAGTGGCTGGAATGTAAAAGATATATGAGGGGAAGAGTAAAGAGAGGAAACGGGAAGGTGTGGGAGAAGTGTGCTTTCTCCTCCACTCTCTTTCTCCACTTTTTATACAAAATGCAGTGATAAGAGATTGTCTATGACAAGGCTGAAGTACAAAAGCATTTGCTCTTCTCAGTAACACTCCTGGAATGGGAATGTCTCCTCCACGGGACCATATCTGTCCCCAAGGCCCCATGGACCTAGAATCTTCTTTTGCAGGATTTTTGACCCATATATCTGCCATTCATGTGACACAGGTCCAGCAGCAGACTCCTGTTCCATGATTCACCACCTTTGTTCTATAGGTTCTACAAACCTTCTAAGACTTTTGATCTTCCAGTTTGAAGGTCTCCTCTTAGCCAAGGACCACCTCTACTAGCATTGCTTAGAAAACTACCAAAAGCCATGCCATGTGCCATCGTGGTTGATTAAAAGGACAGAGACAGGGTGTCACAGTGGGGTGAAAAGAAAGTAAGGACTTTTCAATGTCACCAGCACTCATGAAAGCCCCCGAGATATCTCAGAGGACAATGCATCTAGGAGTGCTCCTCTGCATTCAAAGGAAAAGTCCACTTTTCCATAACTCGTCAGGTTAATAAATGACTCCCTCTTCTCCCTACAGCCTCTCCCATTACCAATTCTCATGCAGTGTGCTGGAGCCTCCTTTCACTATTAATACCACTCACTGTGAAATGTAATTACCAGCTCTATCACAAAGCGTCAGGCACATTTATCCACTGTACACACTCGCTGACTCCAGATCACATCAGTCACTGGCAGGCTTGTTCTGACAATGTTGCCCAATGGAAAAAGCGTTTGCAAAGGCTCCCAGCTACCACAGGCCACTTAAGCAGAGTGTAGAACCGCTCTGTGGTTTGAAAACGGGCTCAATGAGCGAACACAAAAACAAGAAGCAAAGAGAGATACTTAATTTAATACAGAGTCATAATTTAAATCCAAAGAAAAGAACAGTGATAGGCAGAGTGAAGTGTCTGGCTGGAGAAGATGGATGAGTAAACGCTCGGGAAAGCAATTCAGAATGATCGAGTGAAATGAATGGCTCCCTCCTCCAGGCTGACACAAGCAAAATCCCTCGTTTGCTTTATGCTTTAACTCTTGCCATTATGTTTTCACTAAAGCCAATAAAAAGCTCACTTACTGTCCCTGCCTTGTGGCTTTCTTCTGCTCCTCCTTTTGACACCTTCCTGCAGCCATTCCCCAGCAAGCACGCAGATACCGAGCACCGGGACCATTCATTTCCTTCTCATTTGGCAAAACAGGAACTCTCACAAAGGGCAGGGACTCAGCCAGGTATCTACCAGCTTCAGCTTTACTTAAAGAACCTGTTACTTGCAGGTGAAAATAATACACGCTCTGACTGATACACAACCAACTCTTACATTAAGTGCTTCAAATTCCACTCACAGACCAAATTCCACTCACAGATGGTCACTCATAGACCATCTACGAGTGGTTCGGACCCTTAGCAGTGTAGACCATCCTTCAAAATTCAAAGTACTTGAATTTTGAAAGTACCTGAATGTTGAAAGTATTTGAATTTTGAGCTCTGAGCTTGTCTTAGCCTGGAAGAAGCTTCACTTTTGTGAAGCTCCAGGCCATGCACTGGAATAACCTGCATCTTCAATGCCACCTACACCAAAACATCCCCAGACACATTTGCCTTTTCATTCTTCCCCCGAGGGGATCTCAGCGTAAAGCGAATCAACGATCTGCACTCCAGCAACTTCCTTGCCCAGTGGTTTCCTAGACAGAAGTAGGACAAAGGGGCACTGAAAAATAAGAGGAGTTTTTGGGTTGCTTTTTTCATAAGAAAAAGATATGAAGAAAGAAAAGTAGATCTGGCAAAAATGTTCTAAAAGTTCTAAAATGAATAACACAGCACTGCTCTGCTGGGGATGAGAAAGCAGACTAGTTAGGTATCTTACAATTAAAACTAAGCACAACGGTGTAAGCTGCTATGGCATGTCTGCCCCATGCACACACCAAAGCAACATTTGGAATAAATCTCTGTGCTCTTAAAAGCGTAATAGCACTCCCAGAAGCCTGGAAGGATCAGATGTTCCTCCTTCCACATGACTATTCCCTTCAAGTGCCTAACAAATGCAACTGGTAGGAGAGAAGGGAAGGAAACAGCCCAAACTTCAAACCTTTCTCACATTCCCATACATTTGGTGCTGCTTTCAATAATGATTAATTTGTGGATCATCTACTTTTAATTTCCCACAATAATGATACTTCCTGCTTTGATTCGGGCCTTTTTAAGCAGGATGGTGGCAGATGGCAGGCTATTACACAGCATGGCCATACTGCAATGGAAGCAGGAAGGATTGTTAACAAAAATAGCAACTCTTCAAAATCAAAAAGGTGAGGGCCCACAGAAGAGCTATGATTTTATTTTTACACCTCCAACATCAGTTATTTGAATGCATTATGAATGCTGTAAATAGACTCAATGGATATAATAAAAATATATTATTAATTTTTCACTCATTATTAATGAGCTTATAAATTCACAAGTGATGGAGCCACGACAGTGTGAGGGAAAGGTCATGAATAATAACTGGGGATGAATAATATATGCACAGTGAGCTTACAGGATCCTAGGCTCACATGACTGTAGTGCTCCATGTTTATTTAGCCTGGCAGTGCACTGACTTTTTATTCTTTGTTGGATAATAGCAGCAAGAATTGCAGACACTACAATCTCCATTAATAGAGCGTACCAGATCACAGTGAACAGCTGAACCAGGGAGAGTAGCGTAGACTAAAACCCAGGGATCCCCCTTCCCTTCTCCATCACTGTTCTTCCTCCATGAGATCTTCATGATTTCCATGGGTCCCCTCATTCGATTTTATTGCCAGCACGTGGCAAACATCAGGTTTGGAAAGAGCCATCACTGATCCAGAGATAAACTCGAGTCAAGCTCACGTGTTGAGTGAGGGTCATAACCTGAGATCAGTGGAGACCTGTTGAAATCCCTGGTGGTATCTGCGTTCCACAGATAAGGGGGGCCAGCCCTGCATTGTGTGCACGTACAGACAACTTTGTTTTGGCTCCATCTGTTAGGACTAATTTGTTAATTATTCAACAGATAATTTATCATCACAGCCTGCTTGATCTGTGTTTATTACCCACTGTCTGAAGCAAAGGGAGCGCTGTGTGAATAAAAATGGGATTAATTAATAAAGAAAAGTTCAGGCAACTGTGAACTTGCAGTGGCTGTTTCTAGTCACTGTCTAAGCAAAAAGGTGATGAGGGAAACATCAAGAATCCAAGTCTTTGAACATCAAATTTCCTTCTTTCCCTAAAATAACTGCTGCTGGATGATGGAAAGCAAACTCACTTCAAAGACATTCACCTTAGCCCTTTCCAACCAATTTCTTCCAAGACTGAATTCAGCTACTCCATTAATCACAAATTGTGAACATGCAACTCTCCAGAGGGTTTGGTCTGGGCAGCGTCCTTGTGTCATTCCTCAAAACATGCTCAAGAATTGTGTCACTGTCACCTTGTCTGGGGACTCTATAAAGCAGAGTCAAGGCAGCTCATCATCCATCCTTGGACTTGGAGCAGGGACCCAAGCTCTGCTTTTCTCAGCTACTAATCGACTGACCAGACATTGATCAGACTCTTCAGGTCCTCATACACTGTCAGATCCAAGTCCTCGTAAGGCTGCTTTGGGAGCAGCTCCCTCCTTATCGCTTTAGTTTTAGAAATTTGCACTTGTCACTCCTTAAAGGGAATCTCAAAAGTGGCAGAATAACCCAAACCCGAGTGCCAGGCTCACCTGACCACGTTTTACTGCTGTGTTGCAGTAGGGAGGACCTGCACTTTGGAAACCTCCAAAACAGGTGATGGCTCCTGGTTTCAACCTTTGTTAAATTTATTTTTTGGTGAAGGGGAAGATGAGAGAAGAGGAGGAAAGGGCTAAAAGTGGTGCCAGTTGGAAGAAAGATGCTTTCAGAAGCTCCTGATACACTGAAACTTGTGTTCCCACAAGTAACAGGGAAGGAGGAAGTCACCCCTGGAACCCATATTCCTTCACTAATGAAAGATGACCGTTCAAACAGTAAAGTCCCCAAATGAACCTGACGAAATGGCAAAGAAAAGGCAGTGTTCACATCAAAAAAAAAAAAGAATCTTCCTAAATAAACCAACCTATGCAATAGACCAAGGGCAAAATAAATACCAACATGCATAAACACATAGGAAAGATTCTGAAATGCAGGTACCCAAGAAGTATTTCCCACCCTGTCAACAGATGCTTACATGGAAGTGATA
This sequence comes from Nothoprocta perdicaria, assembly GCF_003342845.1. NCBI lineage: Eukaryota > Metazoa > Chordata > Aves > Tinamiformes > Tinamidae > Nothoprocta > Nothoprocta perdicaria. Next base: position 4,542,676 of record NW_020454316.1, on the reverse strand, counting down.
ACTTCCAAAGAGCCAAGTATCCAGCTCACCACAGTATTCAGTCTTCTAAGGTACTGCGGGAAAGCAACGTGATGGTAAGTTATTTGATCAAAGACACTTTTCAGGTTAATGGACAGGCCACAAACAGCAATCATGTCTCCAGTCATGCAGTCTAAGAAGGAGAGACATCATGTTTGGTTCATGGTAGGAAAAGACCTTCCTCATAAAGGGAAACAACCTTCCCCATAAAACTTATTCAGCCAGATCTTAAGGGAAATTCAGGTGACCTTTTGGTTAACTGTTGCTCTGCTGCACGTCTGGGCAGCTGCTTCTCCACCGCCTCAACTGCTCATGACCAATTTAACAAGTATTTTGTACAAACAAAAGTTTCCTTGCTAAATAAAATAATTATGACAGATAAGCAAAAACTTTTTAAAAATGCATGTTTTCAAGCGATTGCTTTTTTAATTGGCTGGTTTAACATTTGTATTTAGATTTAATTTTCAACTTGATTATCCTTACCACAAGGTCAGGCTGCCGGAGACACAAATTAGCCCTGAAGCCTCTAGCATTTGCTAGGCCTCCCAAAGGAATCCACTTGGTACTTCTGCATTCCTCCAACCCCCTCTCCATTTGTTATTACTATTATTTAAGAAAGTAAGATTACATTTACACTAACAGCAGACGTATTTGCCTAGTGCTCCAACAGTAATTTTAAAATGAGATGGTGCTCTGGAGCCCTGAGTACTAATCACAGCTCCGACAACTCCTTTCCCTAATGGCCCGGAGAAAACCTCCATCCCACCCCAACTGTCCTTGCCCATAAAACAAGCCATGATAACAACCAGCCCGGAAGGTATGCCAGCGAGTGAATTAATTATGTTAGGGAATTGCTTGAAACACCAATGCTACAAGCTGGGACAAACAAAGCTATTGCATTTTCAGTCCTGTGACAGTACACACATGGTGCACCTAGGCTGAGGCAATGACTGCCTCCCATGTAAGGTAAGTTTGCAGCCCAATTAGTCTTGCAGCACAGGAAAGACATTTTCTTTTCGGCAGAATTACCTCGTTGCTAGCAAAGGCAGCCACAGCTTTCTCTTTCCCGCTTCAGAAGAGCCTTATTTGTTCTTCTGCTGTTTCCCAGAACCAATATTTGCACCATCAGGCGCTCTGCTCATCAGCAGTATCCTTGATTTCTCATAGGTTCACAAATTGTGAAGCTCAAAAGAACCATAAGAATCAGCCAATCTAAGCTGATGAAAAGCACAAGCTAGTGAATTAAGCAAAGCAATTCCTGCACCAGGCTCATAATTGCTAGCTGAGTTAGAACATTTCTTGTACAAGAATATCCCATCTTCATTTAGACACTTCAAAGTGATGGTGAATCCCCCATGTACTCAGATAAATAGTTCCAATGGTTAATTACCCCTGTCGTAACAAAAGCATTTCCTTATTTCTAATCTTTCCTGGTTTCTACTTCCAGGCATTTGATCTTGTTATGCTTTTGTCCAACAGATTAAAGAGCTCTTTACTAGCCAAAATCGTCTTCCCAAATATGAACTCTGACTATACGATCAAGCTACGTATTAACCTACTCTTTGTTAAGTGAATTAGAAGGAATTTCTTCAGCCTCTCACTGTCATTAGATCTTGAGGTGAGGCAGGGGAAGGAGACACTGACCAGAAAGGAGTTCACTGCTTTTTAGCAAAAACTGGGCTAAGCTAATAATGTATTAAAATAGAAATACACGTGCTGTTCACCTTCCACTATCAGCCAAGTCTCTGCACTAGCTTGTCCTGCCCCCTCTTGTCCCATATAGTCAAAACTGGCAGCAATGCTGGAAGTTGGTTTCAGGTTGACCTTGTGCGTCTCCTTGAAGATGACCCTATCTCAACAGAGACAGGAAAGGAGGAAGGTAACTTCTGTCATCCTCAGAGATTCTGCTGGAAAAGTCTACAAGGGTTCAGTATTCAGTATTCTTTAGGGTTCAGTATTCTGTACCAAGAGGCTCTGTTCTAAGCTGGCACCAAGGCCCTTTGCCAGCTGTTCTTTCCTCCCAAAGCTGCTCTGCTTCCTCCTGCCTGCATGGCAAGTTACCTACACAGTCATCTCTCCTCTTAGCACTGACTAGAGCTCTTGGATCACTTCTCCTCTCTCCTCCCACTCCCCTCAGACTCGTGCCTTTTCTTCATCCTCTTCCTTGCCAAGTTGCCTTGAAGAGCGTTTTCTCCCCTCCTTTCCATTCTTCACTTCAGTCTCTTCGTGGGAGGACTATGGGGCCGGGGTCCTCCTAAGCGTGCCATCTCAGCCCACAAGACCCCTCTTCTTCCCAGATCCTGCTCTTCGCAATACTTGATCTTTCAGCTCCATCAATGAAGCTTTTTCAGTTCTCACTATTGCTGTTAAGACACATGAATACACCTCTTATCTGAAATACCCTGGCTCAGCACGAACTCCTCTTTTCCAGCCATTTGCAACATTGCTGTCCCCCTGCTTAGCCCTGTTACACCAGATAGGGGGAAAAATCCCTTCTGGACAGAGAAACTACTGCTCAGTACTGATGATTTTCTGTCACTACTGAGCAGGACCCAGACCCTTTAGGTGAAAAGGTCTCGTTTCTATTGACTGGTCCTCTGGCAATGCCAACACTGTGAAAGAACCCTTTTTCCCATCAGTATGGGCTGAGACTTACTGGAAAGGGGTTGAAATTCAGTAAAACTAGCATCTCCATCATGACCTCTTTGTGATTCCCTCTCAAAGCCCTGATAATTTCACTTAGGCAATCTGGAAAAAAAAAAAAGGCCAAGCCCAAACCCGGCACGATTAGAGACTGTCAGACACCCGCTTTCATGCGATTACTTTCCGTAACGAGCTGTCAGACCACAGAGCTGCCCGTCTCCCACACGGCTGTGCAGGCAGAGATCCCTATGGAGGCAGAAGCCAGCCGCGATTTTGCCGGCCCGGTGGAAGCTCCGCCGGCGAGGCCCGGGGAGGCGCGGAAACGCACGCGGCCGTTAAGGAAGTCAGCGCGTCTCCCGCGGAGGCCTTTAGGCAACAGCATCGTTGGGAAAAGCAAGAAATCAGCTCGAGGGGTGAGTTCTCACCAGCAGTGTGAGGACTCTGGACATAAATTTTGCTATATTAATGAGTCACAGCGGCCACATAACCCACCGCTCCATCATTTCTTCCTTTCTAACAGCTCCTCCCGGAGATCTAATGTCAGTAAAATGCTGGAGGAGCCTCTCAAATGGCCAGGTTTTACTGCTGTCAGTCTATTGCGGGTTCCTCATGCCAAAGGGCCCCAGGGGAATAATCTCCTACTTGAGAGATCAAAGTTCTGCACTAATGATCGGGAAGAGCTGCTCACCCCGGCGCAGACCTCCTGAGAAACTCGCTGCCTCTCACCAGCCAAATGTCTCCTTTGTTTATAGCAACAGCATTCATCTAGACAGCAGCTTCCCGATACGGTCGTTATTTACTATTTGTTTAGTGCCCAAAATGCAACAGGTATTTGGGAGGACATGATGGAAGCAGAGTCACTTGCCTGGAGAGCTTCCTGGCTAATAATAGAAAAAAAAGCCCTGAGAGGAGATGAATGGGGACTATATTGACATGCAGGATGGGTTTGAATGGATAAAGAATTCAATTGCTTCTCACCACTTTCCACAATGGTATTTTACGTCGCTTCCTATTGCATGCAATGTGTGCACTGAGGCGGTTCCTTTACCTACATCTGGAAAAGGAGAGAAGAAAGATGGCAGGGAAAAGAATAAACAGCTGGAGAGGCAGTAGGGATGAGAAACGTGAAGACCTTGAGATGTTTGACCACACTAACAGTGTCTAGTGCTCACCTGGAACCACGATTCTTCAAGTAGAATCAGAATGCTCCTGTCCTGGCTTTGTTTTTGACTGGTCAATGTTAAAAATTTGGCAGTTCTCTTTCAGCTTCTGCAGAAGTTGCCCTATATCTCCTGCTTTCCTCTGTTACAATAAAAGAGTGAAGGATCTCAGCTAGAGAACTACAAAACTAGCACAAATTCCAAAGACAGGGCTCCACATTTTTGGACTCCACAAACATGAGGATGTACTTTGAAGCTCTCGAGCATTTTTCCCTACCTTTAAGTGCTGAAAAGTGCTTCAAAAGCAGCTCAGGAGCATCCATCTCTATCTTACACAGGACAGTGGTCTTCAATCCGAAGCTCAACAGACAACTTACAGAGGTTTAACACGAGGTAGCTAAGAAAAGCAAACTGGTCGTCACTGTCAATTCACATCCACGAGACCGTGTTCATGTCTCCATCAGGAGATATTTAGATATCTGTAAGCTGCAAACAACTCACGCAGGTTACATCACATGATTTCCAAGCTCGGAGAGGAGCCACAAATGGAAAGGAGGTCAAGCCTTTGGGCAGCCCAGCTCGGTTCTGCAATGACACACAGGAACTACGTTCCTGGGCGACATGCACCCAAGTCTGCACCTTAGCAGGGCTTAGGCGGGTTATGTTACCACAAAGAAAATCAACATTTATGACTCTTCGGGACTATCTTCTACACCAGTCATCTGAAAACTTCAGCGTTTACACGGACCATTCAGGTGAATACAAGCTCTGTATGTGCTAAAAAGAAAAGTGTCTCCATTTAGAAAGCCAGATTGGGCTTTCCCAGGAGTGAGGAGCACTTATATGGAAATTGTGAGATTAAATAATTTCAAAAAATGGGCTTCCCCCCTGCCTTGGTTCATTACAACGCTAATGAGACTTGTCCCTAAGAGGGAGCTTGAGCTGGCAGAAGGAAGGTCAGAGGTTTCATGGCTTAGCGGATTTGGGAAGGGAGCCAGGACATCGGCAGGCCCCACGGGTGGGTGGGCTCCCTCCCAGCACACTGTCCTCTGCTCCCGGGAGGTTGGTGGCCTCTGCACTGGCAGGACCTCTCCGATACGACGGAGCCCATCTCAACCATAGGGAAGGGAGGGTGCAACGGGTACTGTCCCCTAATGCAGGACAAAACAGTGTTCAGCTTTTCTGCTCCAAGAGAGCAGTGTGACCTCTCTTGTGTGCCTGGAGATATCAAGTGCCGAGGAGTCTGGATAAAGACGGTCTATACAAGGGCAGAAAAGCAACAACAACAAAAATCTCTGTGGTTTGCACAGACAAAAGTACACACAGAAGGCAAGGGAGCAGCAGATGAACTTCAGGCCTCGATGCAAAGACTGCATCTAAATAACACACACCACCACATTTCCCTCCTGGCTTCACCACCTTGCACTCTGAAAGCAATCCATATGGGTAACTTGGCAGCAAGATGGCACCTCCATGACTTTCACTGAGCTAATGGGAGCCAATAACGTTACCTGCATCTTGGAGGACAGCCTTCCCACCCATCCCAATATTTGTCTAATAAAAGGTCAGCCCTTCGTGGCATCTATTTGCAAAATTAAGAGCCTCTCTGCAGCTAAATGCTTGCTTTAGATTTGGAATTACTGTAATTAAAGTTACATTGTGCTCGGATTGGTGCCAATCACTGCAGAGCTCCAGGCACGACCTGCCGTTCCCAGCACCATGCGCCTGGGCGTCCCACTCCATTAGCTCCAGGGAATTAGCTGTCATTAACGAAGAGATGCACACTCCTTCGTGTTGTCAAACCGCAATCAAGCAGGTCACAGGTGAAGAATAAATACTTTCAGAACAAGCCCAATTACACCATTTACATTTCATTACAGAACCTGTTTAATCCACTGATGGGCTCCCAAGTTCTTCTGCCTAATAAACAGCATTTCGGAGGAATTAATAGGCCCTGCAAAACATGCTAATTACACTCTTTTGCATTGCATTTGCAATATTGATTTTAAAGTTGCCACTTTCCCCTCCACCTTCCTTCCCCAGCCCCGAAGTCTCAAACTTCCAGCAAAGTGCTCTCCGACCGACCCAAGGGCTGGCGGGCCGGGAAGCTGTCGCGTCCCTCTTGCCGACGCCGGGCTCCGCGAGGACCGAGCCCCGCGGAGGGATTTCTCACGTCCACAACTTGTGCAAGTTCCTCCAGACGGCCGCTGGAAGCAGCTGCTGAATGGCAATTACAGGCAGAGCGCCGGCATCCGCCGAGGCTTTGCCATAGCAACAGCGCCCGCCTGGACCCGCTCCCCAAAGCCGCCTCCTCCTGCTCTTCCTCCTTCTCCTCCTCTTCCTCCTGCTCCTCGTCGTCCTCCTCCTCCTCCTCGGCAGTGGAACGGCTGCGATGACAACAGTCACCGCATCGCGATTCGCCACCGGTCCTGGCGGACGCTCTCCTGGGCGCTGGACTGTTTAAAACCCAAAGGAAAGTTTATTTGTGACTGGCGGGCCGTGGCTAAGCCGCGCGGAAGGGAGGAGTAGATCGGACGTGCTCGCAGAAGCTGCCGTCTGGCTCTTGATTCATGCTGACTGCTTTGCCCAGCTCTTGCCACTGGCTTTTTGCTCCCTGCCTGCTCTACGTGCTCATTCTGCCCTCCCCGCTGCTTCTCTTAAAACCATTTTTTTCTCTGTTCGCTGGGTTTCCTTTCCAGCTCCTCTGGACGTTGTCTTGGTGGCCCTCTCTTACCATTGCAGCTCTACCCAAAGCTTATGGACAGCTAAACACAACCAGGGGAGGTGATGGAGCGAGGGACAGCAGTGTTCACAGTGTTTGCAAAGGCTCTAAACCTGGAATATTTAATTCCCTTCTTTAGAACAAAAAAAAAAAAAAAAAAAAAACCAAAGAAAAACCTAAGTCATCATTCCTGCATTATTAGAACATGGTAGGATACAGACCCACCATGGGGGTTGTGGTGACATGAGGGAACTATCACCCACACAGTCACCTCTAAGTGTCCTGGCAATAAAACAGCTGGCAGCAGACCTGAAGAACAAGACACTGGGCATGACCTAAGCAAGCTTAAGTAAAAGGGCCAAAGATGTGCTCCTTCATCCGCTCCTGCCCCTCAGAAAGCTCCTCTAGAAGATACTACGGGGTTTGGAGGGAGCAGATATGGAAGCAGATGCTGCAAAAATCAGCATAAGGCGCAGTCAAAGCTTAGTGAAAATGACACACTAATCAGACACATCGTCTCCTCTCTAGCGAGCAGTGTGAGTATGAAGCTGGGAAGATGAAAGACAGTACATCCCTCACCACACTAAGAGCAACACAAGAGCAGCACGCGGAGAAGAACCTCACCCCTGGTGGACCTCGCTTATGTGACAGCTCATCCCGGAGCAACTTACTGCACCAGTCAAAACCTTTTCTGTTAGCTCAATGATCCATGCAATCCTCTTTTTGAAATCAGGACCAGATGTTCCCGAGTGCTCCAGGTAATCCACAGTGCTCACCGGCCTTCCATCACCTGCTCAGGAAGCCTTATGGTGCAAAGGGCCCACCAGCTTCCTGGCACGCTCTCTGCAGGGCCCAAGATGCCTCCACCTGACGTGGACACGATGCCTTAGTCACCATGAACTAGCACATCTGGCACTCAGGAGGCAGCCGGGACAACAGCAAATGCCACAAGGCACCCAAGACATGGGGGGAGGCTGGCTGGCACCTGGTAGCTTTTTATAACGTAATTATGGCACATATGGGATTGGGTTTTCGTCTCAGAGATTCTAGAGGGATCCGGAAACTTTGAACGATACAAATAATACAGTGGGATCGCTTTCCCCTCATAAGCACCAAACTGGATTAGCTAGTTATTGTCTCGAAAACACTTTGAAGTATCACTTATGCTATTAATCACACAGCCCCGTTTGACATCATTTAATGACACTAGGACAGGCTGGAAATGAGACACAAGACCCAAATGAATTTTGTTAAACACATGGGGGTGAGAGACTTGCAGTAGGTACAATGTAATTACATGAATATTTGCCGAGGATTACCCTTACTCTTATAAAAAAAAATCCACAAGACATCGAAAGCTACATGCAATAATTTTTGTAGCATCTGTTTGAGCATGTTTTACCCATGGCTGGCTTGGAGAAGGATGCTTCAGAGAAGAGAAAAATTCTGGCATGCCTTCCTGGACTTTTGCTTTAGGTTCTTCAGGGCAGGTTCTTCGTACTTTAGGTTCTTCTTAATCCTGCAGAGAGGTGAGCCCACCTCTAATTTAAAGCGATGGAAAAACAAATGGAGAAAAAGATACAGTGAACTATTTGAAGTTTAGCCCTTTTTCTTAATTATCCAGGGAAAGTAACATCTCACTGTTACCCTCTTTTTGCACAGGTAAGAGGAGAGACAGGCAGGAGATTTTTACCCAGTGGTTACAATGATTAATGTTTCTAAACAGACATACACTTTAGAAGTACCATTACAGGAAAAAAAAAAAAAAAAAAAAAAAAAAAAAAAAAAAAAAAAAAAAAAAAAAAGGAAAGGAAAGGAAGAAAGAAAAGAAAGAAAAGTCGTCGTTTCATATTTTCAACCCACTCTTTTCTCTGGGCATTGAGCCAGTCACTGAAGAACGAGGAAATTTGCTATTTAAAGAGTCCTCTTGAACTGAAGGTTTGGTAATGAACATGACTTGTTTCAATCCCCTTCGCTAAAACCAGGGGCAAATGAAGAAGGCACCAAGGGGTGCTCTGCAGAGCGCCCTGTCCTCAGGCACACGCAGAGGAGGAAGCCCCGTGATCCCCGTCTGACAACCAGCTCTGCATCCCACTTCCCTGGTGGAACAGGAACAAACTTTGTCACTGCCAGGAGAGGACCAGGAGCTGCGCAGGCACAAGGTACCTTTCCTGTCTCTTGCTGTCAAGGAACATGTAAGATTAATCTGCTGAATTCAAACAGCAAGACACACAGTACCTTTCAGCTCAAGCTACTAGGCTACACAAAGCTATCGGTCTCATAATTGTGAAATAACATGTATTCTTCAGGGAGGTCATGCTGGGAAAAGAAAAGGTGTGAGCTTCCATGAAGCCAATGTTCCTGCCTCATTAGTTGCTGTATTATCCTTGAGAACAAGTCCTACCAGAGCTGGGATGCTCCATGCATGCTCAAAGGCTCCTTCCTAGGAGACACTGAACATAAGCTGGAAGAAGCTCCTGCAAAACCAGCCTGCAGTCTGCCTGAGCATGGCCAATTGCCCTCAGCACTTACAGCATCCTGCCCCCATACCACTTCAATAGCTATTGCATGGTTGGAAGTAGGAGGACAATAAAGGCCATGGATTTTGTTTCCAGCTTTGCCTCAGGAACTCGAACGTTGCGGGTTGTTGCTGTAAAATCCACAATTCTGGTACGACCTCCTGCATCCAGGGTTTTCTGCTATTATAAACTCTGCAAAACAGCATGCTGTGTCCTGCCCATGAGGTAGACAGACAACAGACTGTGGTCTAATTAGAAAAGACGTGCTTCCCACATCCTCTACAAAGCTGCCTCAACCTACAACTAAGGACGAATAAATAACTGGCAGGGCTAACAGGCCTAGAATCATAAAGAAGGGAAAAAATAGGATCTTTTCAGATCTCATGCAAGTGATCATGAAGGAAGCAAGAGAACGGTGAGGATACACGAGCCAGTTTCAGGAGAGCCTATTCCTATTCCACAGACTCAGGCATGTTCCACCTTACAGGCATTGTTGCCAACATCTTGGTATTTTTTTACATTCCCTAGAGGCACAAACTGTGCCTTTACAGGTGATTAATTGGAATATTTGATCAGCAGAAGACAACCTTCTGCATTTTGATGTTCCAGATCAGCATAAAATGATATGAGGATCAGTGGAAAGAGGTATAAACAGTGGAAGAGAAGGGCAAGAAGAGGAAAGGAACACAAGGAAATGATCAACAGCAGGACCTGGAGGTAGCGACCTAGCAAGGGTGCAGGTTGCAAAGCTGGCATTCAGCATCTGCAGCGCATGGATCATGGTCAGTCATCAAAAAATTCCTGAACCTGGAGCCCTCCAATTTTGCAACCCCTTCCATATCCCCATGGAGGTTCTCTGACTGACCTTCTTGGAGGTCACCTGTGTCACTGTGACCTACACTATTCAACCCCCTTCCTCACCGTGTTGCTGTGGTTGAGAAAACACTACGAATCTACAGTGCACAAACAGGATTAATCCCAAGTGACAGCTTCCAACAGAAAACATGAAGAACAAGCTGGAGTTTCCTAAATTACCTCAGCTTAGTCCCTCTATTCCTTCCTCAGTGACTGAATGACCATGCAGGCATCTGTTCGGAACTCATTTTCATTAATTAATGTTGCCTTTCTGCCCACAGAGCCGGGGCAGGGCCTGTCCCCTGGACATCCAGAGGGCATCTGACTAGTTCATCTGATGGGGAGGCTGTCCCTGCCAAGCAACAAGGCAGCATCCACTGGGGACAAGGCAGTGCCAGCTCACTGTATCAGTAGCACCGCATGTCAAATGTCACTCCTCATGTGTGACACGCACTTGACAGAAGCAGTTATGTTTCCAGTGCTCTCTTTCATTTGGTGAGGAGAGAACATGGGCTGGACTGGAGACCAGGAGGCTGCTCAAAGCTTTTCCCAGAAGAGCAGCGACAGCAGGAGCCACCATATGGGATGAGACAAGAAGCAACTTTGCCTTAGTCCTTCTGACTGAATTGGACTAATCAGGCTGAACTTGGTGTCCATCTGCCGACCACGCAGCTCACAGGCTACATGATGAGGAAGCTGCCCATGAGCTTGCAGGACCAGGCAAGCTCACTCAGGCAAACACTCACACACTCCTCGGCTTCTCCTAGACTGCTCTGAGGGCAATCGCTTCAGCTCTGTCCTCGAGATCCCCTCTACGGAAAGGGGAAGGCGACGCCACGTCTCGTTCCTGCCTCTGATTACTGATCAGCCTGGATATTCATCATTTCAATCAGAGAGATGATTATTTATTCCACAGGAGCATGGAAAGGAGCCATCCCTGGGGAGGTGAGGGGACATGACCCACAGTAACACTATTTTATCATTGCTCCATGGGCTCAAAACCCTCCAGCATTTGTCCCCTCCAAGTTCATGTGTACATCAAAGTGTCAGCCTGAAACCTGGACCCTTAGGTCCACACAGGAGGTGCAAAATGCACCAGTGCAGTAAATTACAGCAAGAGCCCTGGCACAGACTTGTGGTCACTGCAGTTTGGTCTTCATGATGGATCTGCACTCCTATCCTCTGCTGATGTGGCTAGTTAGGGCGCTTATCCATGCCAGATAAGTTGATTGCTTTCTGCTAACAGCTTATCCGCAGAGAACTGGACTAAACCCAAACTCATTTCACAGGGGTCACTGACCAAGAGGGCAGGAAGTAACAGCTTCTCATCTCCATCTATACAGACTGCATCCAAACCAGGGCAGCACAGCACAAGTGAAACCACCCACTTTTACCCCCCATCCCGAGCCAAAGGAGTCTCCCTCCTACCGACACCACCCTGGTGACGGTGTCAGAACCAGTGGAGCTATTTCACTCTGCAATGGCTAACGGAAATATCCCCTTTCACAGGCTCAGTCGTACAAGAAAATCTCAGCAACTGCTCATGTGATTCAGCCATTCCCCTGAATCCTACCAAGCTTTTCTGCAGAAGCAGGCTGAGAAAGCAAAAGAACAAAAGGTTTGTGTCCTAAATAAACACATGTTTAGCTTTGCAAGGTAATGACAAGGCAGAGCAATGTACAGCCAGGTCAAAAAATTAAAAACCTCTGGAGAGAAAGATCTAGGCCACAGACTCTCTGTTAGCCACTGGAACCTGCCGACACTACCTGAAGTTTGAGGGTGCTGGTTGGTTGCAAACCCTTGCCAAGCATCCTTTCCATGGGCACTTCCATGCTCACAGGCTGCAGGAAGCAGCTCTAAGCTCTCCAGGAGGAGACGGCACGTGGGCAGGACAGGATGCGCCGTGGGCTGCCGCTCCCTCCGCAGCGCACGGAGCCGCCGGCTGTGCCGATCCCTTCACTAACCCGCACAGAGCTGGAAACCTGGAGCACAGCAATCCGTATTCCACATGCTCGTGGATCCACCGCCGCCCCGCTGCAAGTGCTTACTGCCCGCCTGTTTATCTCACGCATCCTAAAGTGTCTGTGGAGGAAGAGACAACCCTGGCGGACAATTTTAGGGAGGAAAAGTCTGTGGGTCTTTGAGGCTATTCGTCTCTATCCTCCTCAGGGGAAATCATTTCAACGTTAGGAGCATTGGCATTGCTGAAGAGAACATGCAAAACCTGGAAAACGCATCGTTTCATCAACAGGACCAAGGTCATCCAAACCCGGAGACAGCTACATTCGATATTAATATCCCCCTTTCTCCAAGCAGGGTAACCAACAGTTCTCCTGAGAAATGTCTTCCGGTAACTTTGATGTGAAATAATTAAGTTTGCGTAGCTAATAAGTGCCATCTGCCTGTCACAGCACTGCTCGAGACGCTCGGCGTTGCAGAGGGCAGCTCCCCTCTCGCCAGGCACCTGTGGCTCGGGCACCTCTTCCCCACGTCCTCCTGCATTTCCCAGACCTGATTCTGGCTGGGCAACCTGAAAAGGCAAAAAAATACTATGGAGATAACACCTCAAATGACCGACTCCCTTCTGACACGATCACACTTGAGCCTCAGTTTATTCTCTTTTCCAGGAACTCCATTTCTTTCTGCTGTTGCAGCCCTGAGCTTTTGTGTACAGTGTTTTAATGAGGTCCTCTCCGCCGCCACAGAGGGCACATCAACCACACCGCTCCATTTATTTCCCCTCGCCGCATCCAAGATCTGCTGCTCAAGATGCGTTTGGGAAGATATATTAAGAGTTCAGTCCTGACTGGTAAACAATGTCCGTTTTTGGACTGGCCTCAGCAATCCAATCAGCGAAGGCATTTAAGGACGGTACGTACGATACTGGAAAATGAAATTGCTTTGGAAAAAAAAAAAACAAAAAAAATCCCTCTCGTGTTTATTTGCCAGATAATGAGAGGAGAGACAATGCCAAGCAGAGCCAATCTGCCAGGGGGCATTCAGGGAGCTGGTCCTTATGTTGTGTCGTTGCTCACCCACCCAGCCCGGATCCAGCCCGGCAGCAGCTCCGGATGCAGCACAGCACCCAGAGCTGCGCCAACAGATACGTCAAGGCCTCGTTTTTCTCTCTCAGCACAAAATTCCCCAAACTTTGCACTTTTCTGTCCCTGGAGGTAAGGGTACAATATGGCGTGTTCCTCCTCTGGTAAATATTGGCTGTTGAAAAGCATTTTGTAGTGTCAAACTTCCAGAGCCAGGCAGCGGAGCTCACGCTTTGTTGCACTTGAAGCTGTGCCATCCACCCTTGTTCACTACTATTTTTATAGGCACTTTCAGGAAAGTTTGGCTGTTGTTTCAAGAAACTGGGTGCTGTTCCGCATGCAGAAACAGGCACAGACGGAGCGGGAAGGTGAGACCCCTCCGTGGGCAGAACGGGAGCTGCCTCATCCCGCCTCACGCTCTGCCCCGCAAACGTCCCCATAACAACTGAAAAATCCAGCAGTCCAACTTCGATCACGTTCCAACCCGGCTGGGTATCATTAATCTCGCAGCCACTGATGGGTAATTTAATTAGGGTGCATCTGTAATGAATTACAGTCATCATTTAGCACTATTGTTCCTCGCAGGAGCGGAGGGGAGTCGGGGAAGAGCGCAGTTGATCTTCTTAATTACGGCGGCGCGTGGTGCCCGTCACCCCCAGCCTCTGCCCTGCCTCGCGCTGCCGCTTCGGCGGGTGAAGGAAGGGGAATATCAGAGGCCTCCAATGCCCCCAGTGCCCTCCAACGGAACAGGGATTGAGTGAGGGGCCAACAGCACCGGGTGGAAGCAGAAAGAGAAGTGCAGGCTCAATATGCAAAGCGTTCATCTTTGTTCCCTTCCTGTGAGAACCTAGGCCTTAGGCCTAGGCCTAAGAACATCTGATACCGACATGAAGGTAGAGCCAGCTACTCCAAGCAACCGAACCAAGCCATGCAACTAACACACGTATTCTTGTGCAGAAGTATTCCAGCACTGCACCCAACCAGCCGATAACTATTTATTAAAATGCGCTGGCTTCGATGCTCTAGAATCACACCAATGTGATAGCCATGTTGAAGGCTGCTGGTGGCTACGAATGTTCTACCAGAGAGAGGACAGTTTGGCTCATAACTTGAAATCCAACTCTAAAAAACAGCGTTAGAAAAGTCCAGCAAAAACCACTCACCAACATACAGAGCCTTCCTCAGATGCGATCCCAGGCTGTGAAACAGGAGCAACGTGTTGACGTGGCTGTGAGCTGACCTACCTGCTTGGTGTCTGCGTGCAGAACGTGTTGGACCCCTCATTGCGCAGGTGAGTGGTGCCCTACTAGAGATGCTGGGAAGGCCAATCTGCTTATGCACAAAGACGCTCCAAAGAGGCACTCAATTTTGTTGTTCTCAGGGAGGTTTTCATGCAAACTTCAACACTTGCTACTCAAAGGACTGAGGGAAGACAATCTCCATCTCTCCTCCGAGAGGGTGGTGAAAACCCTTCTCTGGGTGTTTAGGATGCCAGATTTCACTCCATAGAAAAATTGGTTATCTAGACCACCGTGTCCACAGGAGGAATGGACATCTCCCAGTTGGACATTGGCTGGTTCCTAGTCCTGACACATTCCTATGAAGAAGGAGAAGTCCGGTCAGATCTTGAAAAGCAGAGTAGAAAATTGAACCAGGCTTCCCTGGTCTTGACCAGCATCCTAAACTATGAGTTAGCAAAGACAAAACCAGCTTGACTCACCTCAACCACTTTAACTAAGACTTCATGGCAACTCCATCTAAATTGACTAGAAAGTTTCCAAAAATGCCGGGCTTTTTAATTTTTTTTTTCTTAATTTTATTGGACATCATGAAAGACTACTTCCTACCCATATGGAATTTGCCTTTAAATCAAGCAATTCCCAGGCCAGGCATAAGGCAGTGTTTTCCCGGCAAGCTTCTTTTTCAAACAAGAGTTTGAAAAGGAGCTTAACAATTTGGACTGGCAAGCCATACGCAAGGAAAATTACTGAGCACATGTGTAAATCCTCCGTGGCAGTGTAATATGGTAAGGGAGAAAGGTCAGCATGGCTCAGGGCAGAGGGTAACGTGCCTCTGTGATTTGTTAGCGTGTTTTCCAAGAGTTAACGAAACAGCTGGATAAAGAAAATGTGCTGGAAACATTTCCTTACACATTTTCAATAGATTGCAGATACAAGTATCTCAATATAAAGGATCTTTGGGATATTTAGCAAGCGCTGAAGAAGAGAAGGAGGTAAAGCACCAGCCCCAGTTAATCTGAGCAGGCTTAGGAAGGGCAGGGCAGGAGATGAGTCTAGCATGGTCACGTTGTTGGCACTCCCTGCCCAGGAGAAGTGGTCCTGCCCCACAGATCCCTAATTTCCTACATGGCAGGTCTTGTAACGAAATTTGTTACCCGTGCTGAGCCACTTGGCCTGCTCGCGAGAGGAGAGAATGACGTGGAACTGAACACCCCACTAATTAGCTCAATGGCTATCACATTAGCTGGTAAAATTTATCCTATAAAAATGTGAAATAACGCGCCATTTTATTATCTGAACACGTTGATGGAGTTTTAAATAGCTGGAACCAGTTAGAAAGGAGTTAAGAATGACAGTGGATGATGAGCTCAGGAGGACTTTTAGGTTGGTAAGTAATGGCGAGCCATGAAGCAGACAGCGGTGGACAGTACTGAACAGAAAACAGGGAACATACTGAAAAAATGCAATAATTCAGCCTTTTTAATTGGTAGCTTAAAGTCCTGTGCACTTTACTTAACACAGGCCCAGTGGAGCACTGAAAAGCACTAGAGAGAACAGAGAAAGAGGCTTCCTCAAAAATACATCTTAGAAATTCTGAGAAATCTGTAGGAAGAGAAGAAAACATACAGGTTCATAAAAGAGGTCTGCAAAATACAGCCGTTTTAGTAAAGGTGAAAAAGGGTACTACTGTTTGTTCTGGAGGAGAACAGGAGAGAACTCAACTGAAAAAAAAACCTAAGGATTTTAATTTTAATGCAACATATGTGTTAATTAACCTGTGCAACTGCTGCTGTAGGAGAGCAGAAGCACAGTATTTAATGCAAATTAGAAGAGATAACAACATCCCATTTCGTAAATGGCATTTCTGCCATTTCCATGCTGCTCTCAAAGAAGGGATACAGTCAAAATAAACCTACTTTTAACCCCATTTTCCCTAACGCGGCTCCTGATAAACATTTCATTACGTTTTGCTAAGTGGAGAAGCGCTGCTCGGCGGCGCCGGGGCCAGCGGATGCAGCTGAAGCGCGTCCTTCTCGCGCTGCTTTGACCACGGGCCAGGCCAGGAGCAGAGCCAGGACTGCACACTGAGCACTCGGGGATACAGAACTGCGGGAAAAGCCTAAGTGTGAGCACTGGTCAGCTCCAAAACCCTGCGGGTAGCGTGGAAAGGCTGGGAAGGCCGGCTGGAAAGGCTGGGACACCGGCAAGCTGGAGGCACCCTGGGACTTGATGACAACTTTCAAGCCGACTTGTGACCTGCTGCCATCTCCCAACATGTTAAGAGCTCAAGGATATAGGAAAAAAAAAAGAAATCTGCTTATTGAGGGGTTGCTCGCCAAGTGCAGAGTCAGCATTTTGAGCCGTGCCATCAGCACAGCTTTGCCAGTCACTCCTCACCTGCAAAAACTACTTTTTTTAATGGAAAAGAATTGAGTCAGATAATGGGACAGCAGTCGTGCTTGAAACGTCAGCTCTAGCACGTAAACCAAGGACCGCACGTCCAAGGAGGGAGGCACCGGCTGCTCCCTAACAAGTGGCTGACTATCTATGTTAGGGAGATGGGGCTGCCTTCAACGGGGACATGGACAGACCCTGTTCATGGTGACCGTCACTGGGTGAGCTGGGAGACAGGTTCTGCCCCTTGGCAGGCCCAGGACAAGTGGCACCAGCAATCCTGGGAAAACCACCCCAGCAAATTTTGTTTTAAATGCGAGTGAGAGGAACTGGATAATTCAGTGCAGTGAAAAATGACAACGTCTTTCCCTTTGCCTTCACTCTGCGCACAGATGCCCTGCCATCTTTCTGGAAGAACAACTCCTTTCTCATTTGGGACTCTCAGCATCTCCCTCCTGCTCCGGGGAAGTTCAGCCTTCTGCTTGGAAGCACAGGCCATGCTCTGTGCCTGCCCGGAAAGCAAGGGCACCGTTCTGGGCCCATCTTTAACCGGGTCATAAACCCGGGAACAAGCTGCTTCAGCCCCTTGATGACTGCACAAGCCTCATTCCACTCTCAGCACTTACCCACAAGCTCAACCAAAAATATAAGCTTTGTTCGTTCGGCCAGTTTGCAGCCCAACCATGGCTGAAGTCTGAATATGCCAGGTTCCCTTTGCTGTTTTTATTTTCTTTTTTTTTCCCCCATAAAACTATAGACTGGGACAAGTATATTAAATATTAAAAAATCAGAGAAGATAAATATTAAAAGCCCTTTAATCACACAAACAGATTATTTAGGCTACATGTTTCTTTTGGGATAGGAAAAAAAAAGTAAGCTAATTCTCTAGGGTACAACTGCAGAGGAAAAATATCTGCTTTAACTTAACACTTTCTAATTTCCAAGTGCCTAGCTGCAAAAGTTCATTGTGAATGCATGGAGATTTCTAATGCATTCATTAAGTCTGTTTAATTTAAGTCTGATTTTACATATAACTAAAATAGATGCATAAACTTCTCCGAAGTGTCCCAGCATTATTCATTTTCTGACAAGTTGTGCAAGACTTGATTTGATTGAGAACTTCCCTTACATTTCCATATCCTGGAGTCAAGGTATCAGATGAGAATCTCTGTTTTTGCTTCAAAATAAAGAAACTTCACCGTTGCGCAAAAAAACATGACACAACTATAACCGACAGCTCAAAGCCAGATGGCAAACAAAATTATCTCAAAACATATTGTCATTTTTGCAGTACTCAACACTTGAATTAGGCAAGAATGCTGTCCCTCGTCTTATGTAGGTTAAAAGTGGGCTGCAGCTGTTCGCTCACTCCCAAGCTAAGCATTTGCCCCCAGGTAAATCTATGGAGTAATAACAAACCCACAGCTATTTCTGTGGATTTTACCAGTATTTTACGATCATCTGAAAAGAGAAACCTTTGTTCCGAGCTGTGCTGGCACAGCCTTCACTACAGCCAGCACACGTAGCCTCTCTGTTCCCACCGGACCCTCTAATTTGACTAAATCCTTGGTGAAGATGAGTTGCCAGGCTAGGACCTGTGATATTAACATTTCCTTGAGTAACACCTCTACTTCCCCAGTTGCTCTTTTGCTGCTTGTAGCCATAAATCTTCCAGCCGCGCATCTACGCGTCCCAACACTTACTCCTTTTCTTAGGCAGCCCACTTGAGCTCTGGGCAGTATTAATAATCCATCAGAAGAGACACTGACACTGGTCTCCAGGTGCTCGGGCCACAGCATCTCCCTACAACCAGGACGGTGCTGAGCATCAGCCAAACACAGAGATGGATGAGACAGAATATCGCCCACAGATACAATCTCCCTTCATCCCAGGATTTTATCCTCCCTGCTGCCCTTGCTTTCGGAAACACGGCACTCGCACAGCGAGATCTCTAAAACCAGATACGTGTCCCAGCGTCTCCACAGAGCAGCGGTAGGGGCAAGAAAAACAATTTGGTTCTCAAACCTGATAGTCATCAGCAAACCCCACCTCTTTGCCCTGGTAGCTGCTCCTCTAAAGCAAACAACGCGATTCCCATTCCCAAGCTTGGCTGTGCAAAGATCCATTATATACAAAAACATATCTAAATAAGAAAAGCAGCAAAATAAATGAGTTTAGCCAGAACCTCTTCTCTGATCTTGACTATAACTATATCCAGCTTATCTGAATTCATGGTTGCACAACATCAGTGCAGCTCATTTTATCTGCTAACTTCAAACTCCTTTTCTGGCTGTTCCTCTGCCTCCTCACCCACCCTTTTGGGTCAACACAAACACCCTCATTTCTCAGGATCATCAAGATTCCTGCAATAACCTGAGTGTCCCGGAGCAGCCGCAGGGACACTTGGCTCTGTAAGGACGGCTGCCACCCACCAAAGCCCAGGACATGGTTTCACCCTTGGGCTGTTGCAGACCCTTTCCCATGCTCCCCATCCAGCCTGGAAGAAGCGTTCGGGAGCAGCCCATGCAGACATGAGCACATCCCTCTCCCAGGTCCTCCCAGACACCCTCCTGCAGTGACTGCCACAAGGCTGGCGGCCGATGAGCGCTGGCAGGTGACGAGCTGCCTCTGTCCCTCTCGCCGGCTGCCAGGTCCCTGCGGTGCCTTCAAGCCACCTCCACTGCCAACCAACAAACCCAACCAACCACGGAGCACAAGCGCAAACCCAGGACACGGTGCCAGGCACCACCTGCTCCATTCGCTATCCCTTCCTCAAAACCATGAGGTTTTGCTCCTGGACTGTGTAAGCTGTTCAAGCAAAGCTTCGACCTCTACTTATTTGTCATGCAAGGCCCAGTACTAATGTGGCTAATAAAAGCAGCTAATCTTTGGCTGCTAAACTGTTTGCAATGCTACCCATAAAGCTGTGTCATATCTAGCGAGTTGTCAGAGCAGCAGCAGCACTAAACAGCACAAGCATGTAACTAACGTATGCAAAGGGCTACAAGAGATGCAATCGATAGGTTGGTCGCTGATTTATTCCAAAACTGATGGAGGCCGAGGCCTCAGCCCCGAGAATTCCCGAAGCAGGAGGCGAGGGGGGCTGACCCGTGCACGCTGCAACACTCCTCCTGCCGCCTGCGCCGCAAGCCTAAGCTCAAGCAAAATCAATACATCTCTTTTCTGAAACCCAAACGACCCTCACGGACGTATTTTTGGCGTACTTTTGTCCATTTTGTTATCCATCACCCACGTCAGGGGGCTGTTCTGGTGTCCCTAATTCTTCCTTTAGGTTTTTATACAGACCGGTGCTTTCAGGAGGCCCCTTACTCACTCTCCTAATGAGAGTGAGCTTCTGCCTGCATTTGCAAGCTCTCTTTCTTCTTGCTCCTCGTCTTGCTTCACATCAGAGGCATGTCAGGGCTCTCGCTGCCTAGCGCGAGCTTTGTGTCTGTACTCAATGTTCTCGCTGTGCTCACTGGGACCAGCGGGCTTTATAATTAGAGATGAGATTCAAGCAGGACCCAGCACACTTGCAAAGATTTTCTTCAAACCAAAAGGAAGCTTCCCCTTATCTTCCCAGCACGGGCTCTTGCACCTCCTTGAGTTCTGCAGGCCAAAGCAAACAGCAGCCCCTTGGGCTCCCCAGTGCATCAGAACAACGCTTAAACCACAGACAGAAACCTGCCCAAACCCGCTGCAATTGCAGGCTGCAAATTTCAGAGCTTTTTTCCCCAGCGTTGCATTAACCAAACGCTCTGTAGACCAAGCAGGGGCTGCACCAGCTCGTGTGCCCACCAAGACTCAAGATGATTCCTGGAAAGATGGAGCCTCTTCTGCAGCCGCTCCGCACGGGAAGGCGCCAGCCCGTCCTCCCGGCTCCCCGTCGCCCCTGGCGTTAGGAAGACGGGACCTGTTGATTTCTGCAGTTTCATATAAGCACGAATTGATGAGCTACTTCAGGAAGCTAATATTAATTCCTGGAATAACATGTCAAGGCTGCCCGGCTGATTACCCCTCATTCCTGTCTGCTTACAAACAATGATTACAGTCTAATCTCAGCACTCTTGGAGGAGCTGCGGAGAGTGCCCTTCATCTGGTGTAATTACGTCCCAGCTCCCTCGGAGCTGAGGCTCTTATTCACTCCTAGCATTATCTGCAGACTAATCTAGTCAGCTGGAATGGAGGTAAAAATTACTCCAGAGAGCTGTATTAAGTTCCTGCTCTGGCTCAAAAGCCAGCTTAAAGAAACCAAATTGTTTTGTGATGGTCAGACAAAAGCACAGGATGAAAGCAAGACAAACCCATGTGTTTGCTGGCACCACTCACAGCCGGGGTTAGATTCCCACAACTGAGCCGCTCAGAGTCTGCTCCAGTTACTCCATCACGCTCCCACCCATTCACCACTCCTGATCCATGTGTGGCCAGTGGGCACCTCTGGATGGGCTTTAAGAAGGGAAAACCCTTTCCCAGTGGGATCCCCAGCTTGGTCCTGCACACTCAGCACAGGATTCCTAGGCAGGAAGTGTTGAACCATCACCAGCTTTTCAAACGTGACGGGAAAGCTGAGCTGGTTCCATGACTTTTGTCCTAAATATAAAGCCAGACACAATATATTCCTGACATGATGTGGGTAAAGCTTCCAGGCAACTTCATTTTGCCTCAAACCCACTTCTGGGTAACCGTGTACGTCAACACTCCTCTAAATCCATTTTCTGATTACGTTATTTTCTCCAAGACCTTCAAATTATAATTCTGTTATAACTCTGTTTCCCTTCAACGTAACTTAATTCCAGATGGAAGTTAACATTTCTTGTCTCTCCTCTGGAAAACAAACCCTGTTCTGTACCTCCTCGTGGGCCAACAAACCCGGGATGGGGCTGGAAGCAGAAATTTGTGCTCCCTGCATGGAGCGGGCGCTGGGACGCACCAGAACCCCTGCAAAGGGTCCCCATTCCTGGGACGAGAACACGCACTGCGGTTATCAGCAGAGGCTACAGTTCTGTGCATTGCTTCTTACTGCTGCTACAGATACCAGGTGCAAAAATCTGACGTGTTTGCAAGCTGCAAACCACCCTTATGAAGCAAGAGCAGGTACCAAAAGGCACCTGAACAGCACTTGCTTTAGCTGCAAAGATATGGGGAGTGAGATATCGCTCCCCAGGGCCTGACCTCCCCAAAAGCAACCTGATACCTGCGCTGCCATCCAGTTATCGTTATTTTTTTTTTAATCTAGAAAGATGCTTTTCCTTCCCATGGTGCCATCGCACTGTGCTGGAATTCAGTAAGGAGGAGAGTTAATTAAGGCTGAACAATAGTATCTAATAACTTCTATTTAAAGCTGTTAATAAAAAACATATTGCAAGCTCTTAGATGTTACCTGTGCTGTTGGAAGCTAACAAAGCACCTTAATCGAATAAAGCAGAGAAGTGCTGCAGACTGTCACCTCCTAGACATGCCTTCCAGTCCAAGCACAACAGTGGAGCGAAGCATCCACTGCTGCCTTACAAAGGCTTGCTTTAAATCTAAGTCATAGGATAACCCCATAAAAATAGCCAAGTGTTTCTGGATGCAACAATCAAAATCAGTCCTGGCAGCATCACTGTTAAGGGCAATTTCATTTAAAATACTCCTCAGCTGGAAGAGTAATACAGCTGCTTTCAACTTGTGTGGAGCTGCAACCTCAAGAAAAGAGAGAAGGCAAAGCAAAAACGGCCTGAAGAAGTAGGAAAAACAGAGGAAGGCAACAAATTGAGGCAGTCTAGAAAACCAGACAGCAGTTTAACCAAAGCAGAAACACCCCAAAACTCAACAGGAGGAGATAATCTCACCATGAGCAGCTTAAAACGGGAGTTGAGGAAAAGAGAACGGGGGGACGGCGGGTTTGCTCCCCTGTGCCCCGCACTGCAGCTCCGTGTTCAAGCCCGTGCACTTGCACTCACTGTGGGGACTCCACAGCGTGCACGGAGGTTACCCCGGTGGACGTGATGGTTCAGGGGCGCTTATGGCTCCTGCACCAAGGGTAAAATCAAACCAGATATTTAAATGTGTCATGGGTGAACGACAAACACTGGAAATAACAAAAAAACTAGTAAGACCATCCAAGGCTGTTCAAATATTAGCCTAATTTAGCACAAAAGGGGAAATCCATTGCAGCATTAACCTGATGCTTTAAGCTCTTAAAACCGGACTCATGGTTGCTGTACCCACTTGCCAAGGTATCTTCACTGATTCTCCTCCTGCCTGATGTCTCAGACCTGGAGGGAACCCTCTAGGTAACCTGCTCCTTCACTCACCTCCTCCTTAATGCAGGGACTTGGGGCTGTTCAACCACAAAAAGAGACAGATTTGTTATTTTTCTTATTCTTGTCTGCAGAGAGAAAGTGGCAAAGAGGCAAAGACTACTGCTCTCCCTGAGCTTCACAGGGCCAGCACACAAGGACCACTCTTTTCTCCATGATGCCATAATAAAAGATCTGTACCGTGAGTCTCTTCAAGCTAAATCTTCCCAACATAATGAATAGAAACATAGTTTTGTCCTTCTTTTAAAGCTAATAAAATGGATATGTTGGAGGGAGCCGCAGCATCCTCCCCGAGAGGAGATGGATTTCAGCAGGCCCCCGTAATGGGGACGCATATTTACCTGCTTGCTGTTAAAGCCATCCTAGGTGTTATTTCACCAGATGGCTCTCCCTGTAACTTGGCAATTTTACCCACTTCATAAAATCATCTCAAAGCTCTCCTACCACATCTTTTATCCACAGAGGATCATGAATCACCAAGGCAGGATAATATTTGAGAACCTGAAAGTACTGAAGTTGTTAAAAAATAAATCAGGCTTAAAATTGGAGGTGTATGCTGGTGGGTGGGAAGGAGTAACATTGTAGTCTGACTCCAGAAGGTCCAGGAGTGATCGAGAGAATAGGAGGCTCAACAAGTTTTGTTTAGTTTTATTTGACACAGAGATAAGTTTGTCAAAGGAGATAAGTAAGTCAAAAAAGGACAAATCTCCAGGTGAAAATGACACTGAAGGAACAGTAAAAAAAAAAAACAACATTCCTCTCCTATCTATTCTCTAAAAATCTTGTGGGGGAAAAAAAGAATCCCAGAGGAAAAGGCTTAATTATTTGGATTTTCAAAAGCTTCTGAGGCTTCAGCAAGGCTTCCCCCAAACTACTGCAGCAACAGAGCAAGGGAGAGAGTGATACTAACGCAAATCCAGAAACTAACGGAATAAAATAAAAAAGAAGTCACAGCCCATGATCAGTATTCAACGTAGCGAAAGATTCGAGCCGAGTCCCCCAAGGCCCAGTTTTCTCTAAGTTATTCTTCAGCTAACTGCATACGAACGTGAGCGGGGCTGCGGCGGGACTGCACGTGGCGTCACGGGCACGGGGGGCATCGCGCCCACCTTGGCTCTTCCTCCTCTTTGGAGCACTAAACTGCCTCCCCTTCCCTGCGTGTCATCTGGGGAGAGCTTCCCTTTCTTTAGTTACCGAAAATATAAAAACACAGCTGTTTAGCAGTTAGGAAAAAGCTGACGAGAAGGCACGGAATAATGAAGATATTTACTCTTTCTCGCAAGATGAGAAGGAAATGATACCCAGTGGAACTGCATGGCAATTTTAAACTGATATAAAAACCTCTTTTCTCAAACACTGAATTCACCTCCAGAGCTCACTGTCACAAGCTGCCCCTCAGACTGAGAGTTGGGAAAAAAAGAACAAACTGCACTAGACATATTTGCAGTATGCCAGTGATTAAATACATTTACCAAAACTTACGAAAACATCCTTATGAAGACAGCACAGTTTCTCAGCTAAGGCTACACCACAGTATGCTTTGAAAAACAAAAATAAACCATCTTGCTATGTTTGAACAAGCCTAAAAACTCCCTCTATCAGGCAAGCAAGAAAATTAACACTTCGGTAGCAACTTACACCCCCAAACTGGGAAGCCTTGACATGAGCAGAGCAATCCCTGTGCCCGTTTTGCAGTGGGAAAAGAGACAGTGCAGCGGGCAGTGGCAGAGCCAGGTCACGGCCGGGCATTGCTGGATATTTTGGGCTGCATATCTGCCCGCGGGCTGCTCTAACACACGAACCCCTTTCTCCCCCAGCGGCCTTGGAGGTTGAGCCTGCCCGTTATCAGCTAGCAAGGCACTGCTCCGAGCTGCAGTCATGGTCTCTCCTGGAAAGCTGCAGTCTCGTCTTCAGTCCTGAGTCAACCCTGCGAGCAGACAGTAGGACTTGGAGCACTCCAGCCCCTTATGCCTCTCCAGGTGATGACATTTGCTTTGCTAATAATTGGACACACGGCCTCCCCTTGAGCTGCACAACACTGGTCTGCACACCAATGCACTTAGCAAAAAAAAAAAAAAGAAAAAAATCAGAAATGAATGTAAGTTTAAAACCTCTGACGGCATGAAGTATCTCCAGAGGAAAACAGGGGAGGGAAGGGGGAACCCAAGTTAATAAAAGCTGTTAATTAGAGTCAAATTTGCTGCTTAATGTGCCAAGAACTACTGAGTTATGTGTTAATCAAGTGTTCTGAGTTCCATGGGAGAGCAATAAACCTGAAACTGGAAAGCGAAGAAGGACAAGGTCATGGCCTTCAAATAACATGTCTTCAATACTGCTTAGCCCTACAGCCCAGTTTGGGAACAATCTCAAAGAGGTCAGGATTTCCACTATTCTGAACATCCTCTTGTACCACTGATCAAGTCAGCGCTTCAAGACTTCCGCAGTACAGTCAAGTTCAAAGATTTCTTTTATTATTATTTTATTATTATTTTTATCTGCACTAGTTAGAACTTCTACAATGTGGGACAGAAAGCGCAGAAAATATAGATAGGTCTTCAAACTCTTGATTATTATTCCTGCTATTTCCTTTCAAAGGATGTTGCAAAAGTCTAAAGCAAAAGGCTGAGATGAAATATGGAAGAACTGGAGAGTATCCATCAAGAGCAGAGATGAGGATCCTGCATTACTTGTGCAAGGACTATGAACATCATCTTTCTGCAGCAGGCAGCAAAGGGAGCTAGCAGAGCAGACACTTCCCTAAAGAATATATTCTTAAAATCTGCCGAGAGAGGAGAGTGAATAAAGTCTGTCTAGCAATAACAGGGTTTGGAGATCGAGCACATCCCACATTTAATGCATCTAGGAAAGAGAGGCAAATGAGGGCTGATTTTCTTTTGCCATTCAACTATGGAAAAATTTAATCTATTTTCACTCCAATTTACTCTTTGCAAGCCTAGCCTAGACGGAGTGCATTCTTCTTCTCTGCAGCACACTAGCCATCGTTATTGTTTCTCAGTGACTGCTAAGAGAAGAAAAGCTGCAGTTGCTATGGGATCTCTGCCATCACCCAAGAGCTTTCCCAATGGGAAAACAAAAGGAAAACAGAAGATAAATATTTATGGCTTAGATTCCACCAGCCTTTCAAACTTCTGCTAAAAGCAGGAGGCATTAAAAACAAAAATCAAATGAAAGAGCCCAAAGTGGATGAGGCTCAGAGATGAGAAGAGACAGCAGCAGTAGGAACGCCATATTCAAGCGGACACACAACTCCATTAAAGTTAATCTACTGAGTACCAGTCATCAGTCAATGGCAATTTAACTGGGCCACTTTAGTGGCTCTGCTGAGTTTTTGTCAAATACAAACGGGAGCAGGTAGGTTCTTTCATCTGGAGAGCTTCTGTTTCCATCCACTGCTCTATGCAGCGACGAGATCTCTTCCTCCACACTCTCCACCTTCCTCTTCTCTTCCCTGCATAGACGTCATTAAAAGCCCTTAAAAGAAAAAAATCTTTCCCCAAGAGATCATCTTCTGCTTTGCAACCTCTACTCATTTTAGGGGGCAAACGTACTACCTGACTCTTGCAGAAACAACACGGAATTCTGATATTCGGACTTGGCACTGAATGGCAGGGGAGCAGATGTTCTCAGGTATCACTGTAAAACACAATTGCTCACAGTTTTGAGCACAACAAATGCTACATATTCTTACAGCATAGGACGCAGGGAGGTGCCCTCTGTGCCCTTGTAGAAGTCCTGACTGTTCCTCCAACCCTTACATATAAATTCCTTCCTACAAGATTTCAGCACTGCAAGCAGCGAGGCTCAGACTGGTGGTGAGCATCAGGGATTGCTTCCCATGTAGCAAGGTAATCTTTTTTAGGACTAATTTTCTTGTTCCTTCCACAACATCCAAATCCTCAGGGAAACCTGAGCCCAAAGCTAGCCCTGGGTGAAAAAAAAATATCAGTTTCTTCTGCATTAAGATGCTTGTAATGATTCAGCAACTTAACGCTATCTTTCTACCAACAAGCAGTCCTTGTGCTTCTTCTTTAAGCTGATAGTTCAAAGTGACAAATAAAATAGAGGAATTCAACAGAAGTCACTACCACCTACAAAGCTGCAGCACATTTGTGAGTACAAATGGGTCAATTGTGGCCCAAACTCGCAGTTTTATTCAGCCGGGAGGATAATCCCATCCTTCTTCTAGAAAGAACTCTCCTCTTTTGCCTTTCTTAACAAGCACTTCACCTGAAACATGGGCAGTTAAACCAGTAACAGAAAATTCAGTGTCATCCACAGCTCCTAGGCATGACTGGTGCTTCCCGAAAGGTGCCTGAAATCCATGGAGGACAACGTGCTCTCCAGAGCAGGCCAGCAACCACATCTTCTATTGTGATATCTCAAATACTCCCAACTCCACTAAAATCTGGCAGTTCAGATATGCACCAAGAGCTGCCAACCTTGCGTTCTTGCTGAAAGCTGCTGCTACACAGAGCAAAGCAAACTATGGGACATCTCAGCAGGCAACTGAGGGTCAGCAATTTTTCTTTCCTAACAATTAGCCCTCGTATACCTCCTTCAGCAGCCAACGGGCGCAGGGGGAAGCGGAGAGGGTCACAACCCTAATTCGGGATGTAAATTGGCTGCTGCGTCTCCACTGGGTAACTTCCAAAAGCGGAGAGGAGGTTACGGCCACCGAGTAACGAGTGAGACCACGCTGCAATCAGGGAATGGGGACATGAGCTGGGCAGACGTGCTGAAAGCAAGGAGAACATCCCTTAAATGAAAGCCTTGTGGTTCACCTTGTCACTGCCTCAGCGGATAATCCATGAGTTTTTGAACCCCTGATGTAGCTAATGTATAAACTTCTAGGGCATTCTTTTTCTGCTAAATCATAACATCTTAGCATACGTGCACATAAGTTTTCTACTTCATTGAGACAGGCAGATGGGAGGACGGGTTACCTGGAATCTCTGGGAATATCCTTTTCCTTGCTCCAGTTGGGTCTATGTTGTGATTTTAAAGGGTGTTCTCCCCTGGGGACAGAGGTGAAGGCTGCAATGCTGAAAAATTGTGAGTGGAATACAAGACTCCTCAGGACTTTGTGCATCATGGGACTGAGGGTATCAGCAGGACCCAGAGGGGCTGAGGGCAGCTCGGTTGATCACCTGCAGGGAGGATAACGCATGAAAGCAACGTGGGCAAACGCAGATTTGCAGAGCGAAGACGCTCCATTTGTGAGCTGAATTAGTTTCCTTCCCTTGAAAACAGGCTCCGCAGAGCGTTATACCTGAAGAAAACCTGCCAGCAGCAAAACCCTTCCTGAAGGAGGCTACGGAATACCAAGACAATGGAGATGACAGGACAATTCTCCTGAGTGGGCATCTCACCCAGCTTCCATGTTCACAGGTGCCATATAAAAATACGGACAAGCGCAGCAGAAACTGTGTAAGAATTTTGTGGATATTGCCTTGGAATTAATACAATGTGCTTTGAGATTTTTATCCTATAGACTTTGTGTAACGCTGTAGTGGCACACTCTCTACAGCGTGTTGTGCTGCTAAATAAATCTCATAGCTACTAAGAACAGCAGCAATTTGATCCAAATCCTATCATTTGCTCCACTCAGGACATCAACTCTTGCTTTCTTCTCATTAGCAGTGCTGTAAAGAGTCTGGCCCATATTTACATCAAATGAATAAAATTACAGAGAAGTATACATCTGATTAACTTATATGCCTGGCCTTCCTTTGCCTTTTTTCATCTTTCTTACCTCTTTTCTTTCCCTTTCCTTCCTTTTTTTTTTGTATAGCAATTCTCTGTTTACTTTTTCCCTCTCAATTCATCTTCTTCCTTCTTTTTTTGTTCATCTCTCATCTATGCTTTTTTTCAAGTCCAAAGTCCATTGCTTTTCTCATGCCTTTTTTTTCCAAAGGTTTGATTGATTTATTCTATACTTACGTAAATGATTTTATACAAACCATATAAACCACAGAACTCCCTGCAGAATTTCATAACCACCGCTACCATCCGTGTAGGTAATGAAAAAAAAAAGAGTGAAGTTAATGAAGTGCTAAATTAAGTGAGAATCTCTTACATCATGCTTTTGAAGCTTGCCAAAATCTGACTCTTCGGATGTACTGCAATGGCAATTTCCTAAGCCACGGGTCCTTTGCAGAAAAAAAAATTGCCTTTAAACTGAAGTATCATGCAGGAAAAAAAAAAATCAGGAAATCAGGTTTTTCAGAGCTGCTATAGCAGAGACCAAGGAAAGAGCTAACCTGAACAGCCAGGCCTCATGGCCTGGGTCATGAGACTGTTACTACCCCACGGCATCCAGAAGCGAGAGATTTTTCTTGTCTACTAAGAAAGAGAAAGGGAAGGAAGATGCAGGAAGGTATTTACTTTTCCTATCCTGTCTAAAGCACCTGCAGGACTTCAGGTAGATGATCTCAGTCTAAATTCATCGTATTGTTCAGTCCATCTTTGCTTAATTCATCTCATGGAAGTCGTCAATGGCAGCCACGCTGTGGCCTGCCCCTCCACAGAGATGGGAATTACATCTGTAATTACAAGCTATGGTACTGACCTAATAAGAAAAACTGTGCTCTAGAAGTCCTCACCCATGAGGATGAGTTTTGACCTCCTTTAGCAAAGGATGGAAAATAGTTGATAAGAACATTAAAGCAAGTCACTGCTCCAGAAACCATGCGTTCACTTGCTCTAAGCATCTTGGCACTGGTTGCAGAAATTATCTTTTGAGCATATCTCACTAATCTGCGTTGGTGGTAGCTGTTGTCCCCCCATGCACACATTTTGGACAAAGCACCCGGAGCCATAGAAGCAGAACTGGAAAGAAGGGCAGTTTTCTCTCTGCACCACTCATTCGTGCAGGGCTTCCCCCTACCTCCTACACTAGCCCTAGGGCAAGCAGAGCTCAACAGATCCATTCTAGGCAGGGCTGGAAAAAATCAGCTTAAACTTTTTCATGGGGCTTCACAATCCCCGGGCGCAATTGGTTCCTCTTTACAAAAACACACATTATCCCCAAAACAACTGGGCCTTGATAAGCTGCTGTTATTGCTCCTCACAGTTCCCTTCAAATGGCACCCCTTGCCCTAAGAGCTTCTGCCCGTCTCGTAATGGCAGCAAACAACTGCAGCCGTCTCTAGCTAGGACATGTTTTCTCTCCAGCACAAATTTGTAGCATTTAACAGCAAACCTTCAATTATCACAGCACATGACCGTAAAACTTGCTCAACTGGAAACATTCAGCTATTTCTAACCTTGCCTTCAGTCGGCTTCTTTCTCTTGCCCCCAAAGCCATCTAAAATAACGTTCTCCTGGAACCTCTGCACAGTCTGCCTTGCACAAAGTTAAACCATAAGTCAAAATGATTAAAATTATATGGAAATATATACATCCCTCCAACACTGTACTGGGAACACAGCTCCTAACGGGGCATCACTGCACATTACTCATCAGGCCGCAAAATACAACAGTTCCCAAAGAACCAGCACGTTCCTCTTTTTATCCTAGATGACTTATAAGCAGCCATTAGTCTTTTCCTTTTGGGGCCGTGCCTCCCATATGCACAATTTGAGCCCTTAAAATGAAGTCCCTCCAATCCAGATTCCACCTGCTTATGAGAAAAAAAAAAAAAAATCTTGGAGATATATAGCAACAAGAAACTGGCAGGACAAACTCACACTCCCACTGTGCCAAATTGCAAGTTTAGTAATTCTGTTTTCTTCCCGCTGAGTGGAAGGTGTCATTAGCTGCTGTATTTAGAGCCACAGAAAGATTCTTGGACCAATCCCCAGCCTCTCTCTGAACCAGGTGGCTGATGACCACAGGAGCTCGGTGCAGCTGGGGACCTTCACCTTCATCTTCCTGCAGTCAACAGACCAATTTTAATGGAAAGGAAATAAACTCGGGAAGTAGCACAATGTAAGAGAAGCCCTCAGGCTCTGTCATCATCCTCTGTGGTGAAATTCATCCCTGCACCAGGGCCACTGGGAAGTCTCTGCACTGTGTAAATCACTCTGGGGTGCTTTTAACACAAGAACAGCTTTCCTTCTGGGAGAGGATTTCTCCTCTCGGATGGTCTCGTGGAGCACCCACTGAATCAAACCCTCATTTCTCAAAGATTAATATCATGATGCAAAGAACCACCCATTTACTACAAGACTCAGAGGGGAGCACACAGGATAATTCCTAGAATCATGCCCTGTATACCTGGCCCTTGGTCTTGTCCACCAGCAAGAATCCTACATGCTGCAGAGAACTCAGCCTATGTGAATATTCAGAGAGCATCTGCTCATGCCAAGGTGCCTGCCCACCTGCAAGTGCCCACGCTGGCTCTCCTGGCAGCTCCGTGCGACGGCGAGGAGGAACCGCAGAGCGGCCCTGTGTTTGCCTGGCAGGCCTTCAAACAAATAAATTAATATTTTTATATGTATCTGTAATCGTAGGTGGTCTTAATGATCCATTAAGAGAGGAAGGGAGTAGGGGGAGCATGAGGAACTGCCCCTTTCACATGGTGGCTGAGGAGCAAAACGCCCTGCTGTTCCCAGATTTGTTTTGGATGGCGAGACGAAGACCACCTGCGCTGCCTGTGAATTGGGAAAATTTGTGCAAGCATTCATTATTCATAAGATAGCTGTCCACAGGCAAATTGCCTGGAATCCACTAAAGGGAGAAATCCCTGCTCCCTTTTGCAGTCGCCTGGCATAGGCCTTTTCCAGGGATACAAAGGGAAGGAGAAAAAGAAAATCACTTTCATTTCTAATTAATCTGCTGGTATATAATACTTTTAATTAGGGAAAGAAATCGGCTTGCTCTTTGAGAGAGGAGGAAGGAGCCAAAAGCGAGGCAGGAGCGTTGGCACCTTGGCTGCAGCTCAGGCCTTGTCCCCTTTGAATCTGTGGGAGCAGGTGAGCAGGGAGCTCTCAGTGCAGAGCTCTTACCTAGCAGAGAGGCGACAGGCACCAAAACCCTGCAACACATCGAGGGGCTGCTCTGGAAACCGGGATGGGCTCCGGGCATGGGCAAACTTGGCTATTTACCCTGCAAAAGGGAAAAGAAAAATCCGAGCGGAGACAAGTGGGTAAGACGTGTTCTAAAGATATTCTAAGTGGAAATAAAGCAGAGTCTTTATTGGACAAGGCATGCGTGAGATGAGTAGAAAGGCCCTGGGATAAGGAGATCCAACATATACATTATCTCTTGGAATAATAATCAAAAAAGGATACTCCCCAGCCCAAATTTCCTAGCCCCTCTCTCTCCCTCTAAAGTCTCTTCCCTGCATTCATTATTAATGCCACCAGGGGTACAGATTTGCACTCTGGTTTCTGAAAAATTAATTCAATGATTAAAATTTCAGTCCCTAAGTGAGGGAAGTGGCTCAGGCAAGCTGGAGATGCCCCTTTGCAGCGTGAAGGCCTTTGGTGCGCTGCCCGCTTCCTCCGCGCACGCAAAGTCTCCCAGCAGGAAAACAGCTCAAAGAGGAATGATCGGGGAGGAAAATCTGTTTTTAAGTTAATCAAGTCCTGCTTTTGAGGAGAAGCCATTTCAGTTTAACAGCCTATCAACACTTGATAAAGCGCACAGAGCAAAACCCAGGTTCTTGCAAGGCGCGAGCGCTGATGGCTTTTTACACAGTCCTCTGGGCAAGGGAAAATCCCCAGCTGAATGTAAATATTAATAAACACTGCACATCTGTCACTCTTTGGCAAGCCGACTGCAGGCCGGGAGACTTTCAGTGTGGCTAATGAAGTTTTCTGTGACACTGCACTTTAAAATGAAAGAATAAGATAGGGTGACAGCTTCTTGTCCCGCAGTCCAAGTCCCTCCTCTGAAGCCATGTCCACCCATGGGAAGAGCCCAGGAGGCCATGAACTGGTGAGGAGAGCTGCAAGATCACATACAGAGGGAACAACCTCTCCCCTTGCCAGAAAAGCAGAGATCTCGGCTGGAAATTCAGGATCTGCTTGGGAGGTTCCTTGCCCAGACAGCAGTAGAGCCACTTCGCCCATCAGCTCTGCAGCAGAGGAAGCAGCAGGCGGAGGAGCTGGTGCAATTCTCCATCCTCACTTCTTGGCACCTCTATTTTTGTTTATTTTAAAGCAAACGTGAGAGAGAAGTCAGAGCTTTCAGCAGCACATGGGAGCTGAGAAGCTCAAAACACTTTTCCAGATTTAGATAGAAGGAGGAGGAGAAATGGCTGGATATAAACTTAATTCCTAAAATGCTAAGAAGTGGCAAAAAATAGAACAAACACTGAAAAATAGAACTGTTTTTTTTTCTGTGGCACTTTACATGTGTTAAACCTAAGTAAAAAAAACAACTAAGCCTAAAAGCAGAACAAACTGCAACACCTCTCTCCTTGGGAAGCCCATTCTTCCAACCATGTATCAGCAGCAGGCTGAGAAGAGTGGCACCACGGGCAGGATATTCCCTATCAGCCAGCACGGCGCTGCTTGTACTGCCTTAGGAGGGATAAAGAGGGACAAGGAGGGAACGGGAAGCACTGCGAGGAACTCGGCTGCAATCCTTTGGTTGCAGGAAAACAGCCAAGCTCCGCTACTGAAATCCATCCTTCTCCAAACGAACGGGATTAGCGACAGCCCAGGTTGCACCTTGCTGAGGTTGTGAAAACTACAGGACTGCAGACTTTCCACTCAAAGGCAGCTCTTGGGAGGACACAGGATTTGGACACTGCATTTCCTTCTGAAATGCATTATTTAGGCAACATTTCTAAAATCCCCAGAGACTTCTTTTTCTTTTTTTTGTGGAAAACTCTCTTTACTAGCTACAAAGGATTCATGCTGTGTGTGTCACCACCACGGTGCCACCAGGACCAAAAAGTGACGTGCAGAAACCCAAAACACCTTTACCATTCCCTAACTCTTCACAGGGCAAATGTGACCACGTTGCTTGCAGGGAGACCTCACTGCTTTTCTCCCTGAAGCTGCTCCTTTGTGAAGGTTTCAGAACACAAGCTCTTTTCTACAATGCTCAATATGTGAATGTATTCCGAGAGGAGAGCCTGGAGCTGTGGGAGGGATGGAGCATCAGCCCTGGCTCCCTCACGTGCTCTCACACGGCAGCACAGCCACGGTCAAGTTCAGGAGGGTCTCACTCAGTTCAGGTGGTTCTCTTGAGCCCATCGCACACCCTGGCTATGGAACCCCACCTTTGAGAGCAGATGCAGAGCTGGGGTGTCCCACCTTACACACCCACCTTGTGACACCCCTCTCGTGACACCGCCGTGCCGCGGGGGTGACGTGTCACGGGCTGCGCAGAGGAAGGAGGAAATGGAAATGCTGGAACAAGCAGTTTGGCACCGTTTCTTGGCTGGGCTAAGGGTTTATTCCTGGGATGATGCTTTCCTGCAGACTAAGGAAAATTAAATTTAGCACTTTGCAAATAAATAGGTTAAGGCTGAAAGGACACTATTTAGGAATTTACTGCTTACAGCAGCTTTGGAGATTATAGATCCATCACCATCTATTACCTTGCTAGTTACTGCTTCCACTCTGCCTATCTTTCCCACTTAGAGAGTGGTTCTTTCATCAGGTCCTTTTCTGTTCCAACTTGAAACTGTCATCACTCTAATGGAATTATATGAAGAAAAACAACTTCAGGCTGCAGTGACTCTGCCAAAAAGCCAAGGACATCTCCTATGTTTTCCCAGGACCAGACAGGGAGATCCTTCTCTGTCAGAGGAAGACGCTCGTCTGACAGGCTCCTGGGAAACACGATGAAGGACGGTGGTTTGCACATGTCCAAAACCTCTGGGCACAGCTGGGTCAACACAAACACCAGGAGACACAACAGCTTTCATAGCCACCAACAAAACTACAGCTGCTGGCAACCTGTGCTCTAGGTTCATTGCAGCTCCACCACATGGAGCATGTGAGCTTTTCACCCAATATACCCACCAGAGAGCAACCTCCTGCCTTGCCCTACGCTCAACTGCTCCTCTATCTGCTTTACAGAGAAGTCATCTGCAGATACTCTCTTTCCAGATTCAGCTACATCCCAGAAATGCAAAGTGACAGCTATCATACGAAGCATCCTCTGGAGCCTTCCATTAAGGCAGACAAACCCTTCAGTTTAAGGTTGAAAAATTATGTCAGTTCCCCAGAACACGGTTCAACTAGTTCTACTATTATCAGCTACATAGTCTTGCTGAAACTGCATAAAGATTAGGCACAAATTAAAATTTTCAAGCTTCAGTTTGATATAAGCTGATATGTTCCCTCCAAGATATAGACAGACAGCCTTGTCTTCCTCATCTAGAAGCTAAAGATGCCATCAATTGGGGAGTTATCAAAGCTGGAGGTCATCCTCACCTCTCAACTTTCCTGTTTCCCCTGTAAAAGAGGAAGGGAAAATGTAATTTAGTTATGAATCCTGATAAAATAGATATGACATAAAATACCTATCCGTATTTCTTGCTCAGAAGATGTTCTCATGCACCTGGCAAGCAAGAAAATACCTTAAATCCGAAGTCCTAAAATAGGAGAAAGTTACCTGCTCATACTGATAACTTGCTGATGGATCTAAGCTAACATTTTCTGCAGTTAGGAGTTAGGACCATTTGTGCACTTGCTGAGCTAAATGGTAGAACAGGACAAGGTTTTCACCATTTCCACACACATGAATTACGACAGATGATGGAATAGTAAATCCAAATGCTAGTTTATGTCCATATTATGCATTAATTCCTTAAATATGCAGTTGCAAAGACTTGTTTGGTCGCCTGGAGCAGGACTCTGCCAGAGTTACAACAGAACTACAGGCAGCAAGGCTCTTTCAGAGGCTTCCTGGTTCACTTCTGCATTCTGTCACTGTTGCACAGACAGAGCTCCCTGGCAAGGGTAGGAAGATGAATAGATTCGTATTATCACTCCGATGGAACAAGTAATGATGTGGAGAGCCGGGATGGAACATTGTGCTCGAGTCCCTCCGTGGTGTGGAGCACATCTAATCTCAAGAAATGCCGGGTCTGAACTCCCGACGAGCATCCAGGCATCCGCAGCAACAACTGCCTTGGGACGGAGTTAGGAATCCTGAGCAGAAGATGCACTCGCAGAGGAGGGCACAGGGTGGTGTTTCTGCTTTTCTAGAAGCAGCCTCTCAAAAATAAAATGCAGGAGACCTCTGCTTAGTTAAAGCTCTCTGGGAACACCCAACCCTTGAAGAGCTTGTGTTCCTACAAAGAAGAACTGCCTAACAAGCTTTGAAATACAGCCTCTTATCTTAAACTGGCAAGCAAGTTGGAGAAAAAAAAAGCATATTAACTGGTTTATGCAGCACTAACTTCATGCATAAGAGCCGTGTAGTAATTGAACCTTTAGACTTTGAAGCGCAGTCTTAAGGATGGCAGAGGGAACAGACAGTTCTGGGCCCTGGCCCTGGGCTCAGCCCTTGCTGGGGGTCCCTTGGCTGCCACAGGAGGACCAGGACCATGACACCCCATTCCCTGCTCCTCAGTGACCCCCCACTCTATCCCTCCCCTGTCAAAACCCTGGTGGGAAACCTCATCAGCCAAACCAGGTTTAGTTTGAAACCTTTTTAACTCTTAAATCCCAGACGATGCTAAAACACAATCATTTATATTCACACCACAACAAATAAAATTAATGGGCGACACTTATATGAGTCCAGATGCAGAATTCAGACAGAGATGATAGATATATCAAGACCACAGCCCCACGGGAATCTTTTGCTGCGTTTCAATATTTGCAGACAACTTTTTATGCGCCCAAACAACAACCCCCCCACACACCCTTCCATCACTAATTATACTTCCTCCACGGAGATTAACAAATCTTTTGCCCCAGTCAACCACAGGTAACAGCTATAACTCCCAAAGCAAGAGATAAGGCCTAATTATATTTGTATTTAAACAACATGCTGCTTACTCAAGAAAGAAGCGTGGCAGTGAGAGCTGCCGCTCGTGGTGGTGGCTCTGTGTGGGCTGCGTTGGGCTGCTAAGAACTGGACAATCGAAAGGCTGGTAGATGCTTTGCTGTATGACTGCTCGATCTCCCTCAGTTCCAGTATCCTTGAGGTGACTGGTTTTACTAAAATAAATGGAAAAAAAAAAAAAAGAAAGAAAGGAAAAAGAAAGGAAAAAGAAAGGAAAAAGAAAGGAAAAAGAAAGGAAAAAGAAAGGAAAAAAAAAGGAAAAAAAAAAGGAAAAAGAAAGGAAAAAGAAAGGAAAAAGAAAGGAAAAAGAAAGGAAAAAGAAAGGAAAAAGAAAGGAAAAAGAAAGGAAAAAGAAAGGAAAAGAAAGGAAAAAGAAAGAAAAAAGAAAGAAAAAAGAAAGAAAAAAGAAAAGCCCACCCTGCCGTAGAGGGTAGGTTGTTGCTCAAGGAAGCAGTAAGAGAGAAGCAGTGTCAGGAGGAAGAGGAGGAAAAAAAATACAGAAAGAGCAGAGTAACATGAAGACAGCAGCAAAAATTCAAGTTAGGTC
This sequence comes from Nothoprocta perdicaria, assembly GCF_003342845.1. Lineage (NCBI taxonomy): Eukaryota > Metazoa > Chordata > Aves > Tinamiformes > Tinamidae > Nothoprocta > Nothoprocta perdicaria. The sequence goes on along the minus strand of NW_020454316.1, from coordinate 4,505,293 downwards.
CTAAAATGAAACAGATCAGTACAACAGGTGAAGTAACATGAAACGTAGGAAGCTAAAATACACGATTTGATCCTACAACAACACCGACTGCTTGACAGCTCTTGCTCGGGAGCTGTTGATGAGGGAAGCTGATTAGGGCTGCCTGCAAGACCCAACACGAACGCTTGGACAAGCAGAAGTGTCCCCGTGTTAACCAGCCCAGCCGCCCGGCACCCCGGCACAGCAGGCTGCCCCTCGCACAGTTAGCTATCTGACTTCTGGCTCCCCATTTCAGCTAATGATTTGTTGGCATCATGTTGTGTTTGAAATGGTACTACCTATCTCAGGCTCCTATTAAGCTCCAGTTGTTTCTTTATGATAAGAATGGCTTTAAGTCCCTCTAGCCTAGCATCCAGTCTGCAAACAGCTACCACCAACACATGTTTAGGGAAAAGAAGCTTAAGAAACACTAAATATTAATAAACATGGGGTGACTTACAGCTACCTAGCCACTCCCACCTTCCAGGGATCAGTGGCTGAGGTGATTCCAGATGAAGGCTCCATTGGGACCACCAACTCCAAACACCTGCATCCTCATTAATCGTGTCATTAAGAACTTTTTCCTTCAATGTTCCCTGCCAGTCATCAATCCACAGCTGGTGTTTGCCCTTGCGCTGCATCCTTCATCCATCAAAGAATCCCCAAACCAGACAAGTCTTCATCCTCCCACCGCTTACGCTCTGCTGCTCTACTGGCACAAGGAGCACGTGATAACTCTTGAGGATGCCTTGAAGTTTTATACGCCTGCTAACCAGCTCTTCACATCACTATTTAATTGATCTGAGTCAAAGACAGTGTATGAGCCCTGGCTGACAATTCAGCAGATTGCAGAGAAGCTGCTGATTTTAACACCACATCACTTTTCCAACTGGACACCAATAAAGGTTTTATTTCGCAGCGAGAAGTGCCAGCCTCAAGCCTGGCAACATCTGCAAACTGTGTCATGATGCTTCTGTTTTCATCTCCTGGCTGGTATCTTGGGAATTCTCGTTCAAGGTAGAAGGCTTACCATCTTGGGGATGCTTTTCTACAAAGTGCTGCTAGCGTTTGTGTTTCCATGTGATAGTTTTGGCAGAAAATAACAACATGGGCAAGATCTGGAACGAGACAGAATTCTGTATTCTGGAAGACTCGTCTCTGGGGACACAGAAAATAAGGGGAACCAGAAGCTGAGGTGCTGTCTAGCTGCAGCATTTCGGTCAGAACTGTGTATGGCTTAGACACATAATACCACAATTGCAAAACAGGCTGAGCTCCTGCTCTCAGCAGCACCTTGAAGCAGCATGGTCATAAATTAAAAGGATTTGCTCTATTATTTAAGGCTAATTGGCTTCAAATAACTTGACTGAGGACCATGTTCTTTAGGCACACACACAATAAAAAAAAACAGTATTTACTTTCTCTGCACTGTTTGTCCATTTTTATGAGCATCTCCAAATCATCTCCTCTTCAAATTCAACCGGTCTCTCTGTTTACGAAAAGCTTTTCCTTGTCTGAAAAAAATTCCATTGCCTTTCTAAAGACCTCGCTCCCTCCTGTCATTCAGGACTTATCTGGAGACAAGGGTAAACAGCAAGATGTACATGCAGCCAAACAACAACGGTCTCATTTGCCGCAGCTTAAATCTGAGTTGGCTGAACTGGTTTTGAGGCTTCACAGCAACGTTTGTTTGTGTTAATAGATATCTTTAATAGCTTGTTACAAAGAGAGTAAACGCAGTCTTGGGTATCTCATGAGTGGCCTGCCCTAGATACACATCCCAAGCATTATGCAGAATGCTAAGTTTGTATTATGGACTAATACATCTAAAGTACCAGTAAAAGAATATGAAACTGCCAAGTGACCCAGTGACTGTTAAGTATTACTTTCTGCCCAAATCTTTGGAAACTAAAATGCTGGCGAGAAATCTGTCCATCACTTCGCACAGCATCTAATTAGAAGAACTAAAAAGTGCAAGCAAGAGCGAGATGTGAATTCTGAGCTGTGCCTTGTGGCTTATGCACCTGCACACGGAGGGTGTGAACCCCACTGGAACATCCTTCAAGTTGATGAGCTCATCTATTGCACCCATAGGGACTGCCAATAAATATTGATATGGCTTCATTGCAATTCAGGGCTCATTTCTGGATGCAGTCATTCATATTCACAGCATGCTGTTGTGATTAACCCTTTCGCTGAGGCTGTAATTCCAATTAATGTGAATTGACTGGCAACATGCAGCATGTAGATACTGTGCCCTAACTACAGTAACAACATACATTACTTGGGGAAGCTAAGCACGTCCTTCATCTTCATTTAGCTTTGAAGAAGTTACACTACAGAAGCTACTACTGCATCCCTACTACTGAAGCCACACTGAAAATTAAATGCCACCAGCAGTGCTACTGAAATATGCCCTAAAGTTTACAGGCAAACTACAGAAGCTTGTAAAGAGCCAGGGGACTTTTCCGGTTTAATTATATAGACCTTGTTCCATAAATTGCTTGAATGGAATAAATACAAATAGCGCTCCCTGCTTTGTGACCTCTTTGGGTTAATGAAACGTACACAAACACCGGTGAGTCAGTTATGGCTCAGAAATTCCACAGCACAAACACACAGCCTCACTCAAAAGCCACAGTCAGGACTCAAGTGTTGGTAGATATATGAGAAGCAGCAGCCAGGACTCGGGCAGGAAATACTCTGTCGTTTATATTCCATTGCTACCTTAAACTACAGACTTTGGGAATTCTCTCCAATTCACTGAACAGTGAGGAAGAGGCTCAGATTCCATTGTTCAGGCTCTGGTTATCAAATCTGCTGCACTTATCCAAAGAGGTGTGTCAAGTCAGACATGCAGCGGAATTCCATGAACCAACAATCAACTCATCCTTGGATTTGGGAAGCTGGGATCCTGAAAATTCTGCCCTACCTGGTGATACCAAATGCTTCTTCCAGAAATATTTGTGAATGAAGACTCGAGTGAAGGAAAGAAAGCAAGAACATCATTTAAGCAGTAAGAATTACATGTGCCTATTCATTGTCATGTAAAGAAATAACACTGCAGCATGAGCCTGTTGCACGTGGCAGCAGGGCTGCAGAAACAGAACTTCTGCAGCTCCTGCTTGTATATTCCCTGCCCGCACCGAACTCCTCCAAAATCTTCATTCTTATAAATGTGAATCACTCTAGGGGAATCAGCTGGAAGCAAATGTGATTTTGAGTGCCAGCTGTGGTTGCCACAGAGAAGGGAACAGTTCTCCCACTGACCTGTAAACCTGGGCTGTTGACATTCAAACCAATGTAAAGATGTCACTAAACAGCTCGGTGACTCTGATGCCACACCTCATTCTCTGATGTGTCAGTCCAACTGTGCTATCTGGAAGATAACACAGAAGGGAAAAAAAGCACCTATCAAACACAACCCAAGCTCAGCCCACCTAGCTAGGCCAATGCTGCTCTCGGCTGACAGCAGACTGCCTATTCCTGTTACTCATCGGAGGCGTTCAGATAAACGGCACTTCGTGCAAACAAGGCCGAGCTCAAAAGAGATTCCAATTTACATGAAGACAAGACGACGGCGCACAGGCAGCAGAGAGGATAGCAGAGGAATAAGGACATCTCTTATGGCGAAGCGAGGGTGAAACCTCGATGGTTACATAAGGTTTTACTGCTATAGTGTATATCACTGCTATTAGAAAAAGGTGAATTGCGAGGCCAGGCATCTTAGATGCTGTGCATACATAGCATCTTGACTTACTCCCCGTTTACTTCAATATATAAGTGGAAGACCACATACCAAAGCTTCTAAGGCAATTTTTTAAAAGAAGAAAGGATTTTTACTTCCCTCAGAAGGAAAAACTTGTCACGTACCAAGGCAGCAATAATTTTCCAGTGTAATGACAGAGAAGGAGCAAATACCTTCTGGTGTGCTGCAGACCAGGAGCCCAAAGAGGCAGGTGCGCTGAGGAGCGCGCGGCCTTACCTTAAAGAGCAGGCAGTCCCCCTGGTGCTCGGCGTAAATCGAGGTGAGTCGATACTGGTTCTCGGTCGTGATGTCAATCTGGTATCCCGTCAGCGTGTAGCACACCTTGCGGAACTCCTGGATCTTTGTCTGGAAAACCTCCTTCAGGCGCTGGTTTTTCAGTTCTGCGCTTTCCACTTGCTTCTTCAGCTCTAAGAAGGGGAACAGAACAGCTACTTTGTTATATGGCACCAGCATAGAGACCTTGTGTTGCATTTACAGGGCTAGCCAAATGAAGCTAATTGAGAAGTTTAATTACCTTTTTTTTTCCCTTTTCAAATGATTTAAGCAAGCACAGTAAGAAACAGGCAAGCTAGATTCCCCTTCTCCTGTCCCCAGAAGTCCAAAAGATAAACCAAGGAATGAGGAAAACAGACTTTTCTTTCTCAGGAATTTTTCTTTTGCTTGGCCAGCCTTTTAGCAACTTACTTCCCAATTCAAAGCTACAGCATGTTTCCCCCTACACACACATCTTATTTCCTATCCAGGACCCAAGAGAAGGGTATTGTGTGACAAGGAGCAAGAGAGTGGAAAACGTGGTTACAAACGTGCCCCTGCAGGGCTGTGTTGGGATGAGGGTGGCAATAAGGGAAATCTCCTCCAGCGCACGCTGGAGTCGACTCCGAGTGCTTTGGTCTCACATTGTCACACTGCCTGGGAATCCCTTAAGATTTGGGAAGGGGCTTTTATTGTTATAAAAACATTCCAAAGAGAACCATTGTCTCTTTCCATTTGCTACCTTAACTTCTAGTCCCTACAAGACAGGTCCTGTGAGACTGCCTGCCACTCACCCCGTTTTATTGCCGCAAAGGGAGATGCCAGCGCTGGGAATCCTTCGAGACACTACACACCAGTTACCATGAATCTCTCACCCCAGGTGCCTTCTGAGTAATTAAACCTCGATTTATCCCCCCGTTAATTACAGAGATTGGCTTTACTTTCCTATACATCAGCGATCTCTCCCAAGTCAGCCCGTTTCTCAACAATGCAAAAAAGAGAAAGACTTTTTCCAAGCAAACAGACTTCCCCGCTCAGGTTTCTCCTTGTCACTCTGAGTGTTTAGGCAGCATCCATGCAGAGATCAGTGGCATAACTGCAGCACATAGAGACCACAGCTCTTTATTTTAGCTAATTCGGGCTCTGGCATTAGGACAGCAGAAGCTTCTATGCAAGGAAGCTTCTTGAGCACAAGCTTGAGCACAAAAGATGGTTGGGGGCTGGTTTAGTCCATGCTAAAGTATTGTTGTCAGCCAAGCTACTGAGATAAAGGTTTGGTCAAGTATTTGCTGCCCTCAACCTCGGTGCAGCGCACCAAGAACCAGGGCATGGAGAATGCAGTGTGAGGGAAGGCTGCAGCACGAGCTGCCCCTTGCCCCTCCGATGGAAAAGGTAGTGAATTCAGGCGCCTTAAACGCCACGGGGGCAGAATTCCAGCCACTAGGCTGGAACCCAGTTCAGTTGAATCTCTAGGAAAGGAGAGGAATTCTTTAACAGTTTAAAAGAGCTACCCATCCCCTTCCTTGTGAGGGAGAGCATCCCTGTGGGCAGAGTTAAGGCCAGCCCTTGTCCTCCGGTTAATTCAGCGCCTGCCTGAGCTACTCGTGTAGATAAGGGCAGGGCAAACGATTTCCCTTGCTCTGTCTCTCCGCTGGCCTGTTCCAGCTATTGCTGCTTTGCCAACGAGAGCAAACCAGTTAGGAAACGTCATCCCCTGAGCTCCAAAAGGCTCTTGGCCACCCACCTCCCCAGCGTCACCAAACTCATCGCTGGGGGACTACCACAACCCTTCCCCGGGTCCCTTCTCAACTGGGTCCAGCCCTTTGAGCGATCAGCCCCCAAAATCAGAAGGTTAATTGGTGGCTCTGATCTCCATCTTCTCACACTCTCCCTTTGGCTGCACATTCCTTACAACGGTTCAGGACAAAACCATGCATATGAAAGTAAAAATTCACTGACTACATTGCAGTGGTAAATAATATTGCCCCGCTGTCAGAGATGGCAGTGGCTTTAATATATCTCAGACGTCCAACAAGGATTTTTTTTTTTTGTTGTTCTAATAAATGCAGCCTAGCCTTGGAAAAGTAAATCTGCCTTTTCCTACCGCATCTCGGAGGCTGCCTTTCCTGCCTTTCATCAGCTCGAGAGGCTGATGATGCCCTAAGTCATGAACTGCTGGAAGAGCTTTCATTATTCCTGACGAGTTAGTGCCTCGTGCAGGAGAGCAATGGGGTAGAAAGGTGACCTGAACAAGTAGACTTGGGAAATGTAGGCTGGGATCCCATTGCTGAAGCAGAGCTGCTGAGACCCCCTTGGGTATTTTACGTGGCATCTCCCCATGTTTCTGATGAGGAGAGATCTTGTGCAGGTTCTGCGTCACACCAGCCAGCCCCAGGGTAGCTTCAGACACTACAGAGTGCCTAAAATGTCACAAGTAGTCTGCATTTAGGGCTCTGAATCCTATCTGTATAGTCCCCTATCTGTTAATGCACTTCTACATGGCCTTGGATGAATGACCTGGTGTCTCTTCACCGTGGCTCTGCCCTGTCCATGTTGCTGGTTCTCTGCAGCCACCCAACTGCACAAGTGCCATGCACAGCGCCCCGGAGATGTTCATTAATCTTGCTCATTTTCCCCACACAAAGAGAAGATGTTAAGCTAAGAGGAAGCTCATTGTCCGCTCTGCTTCCCAATGCAAGGAAGCGGCTGCGCTAATTCTTAAGCTCTACCTAATACCGATGATTCCCGCCAAATTTTTAGCACTGTCAGGAAAAACTGTTTTACAAGCCCTAATTTGTATGGAGTGCAAATCAGCATATTTCAGACAAATGCTTAAGACACAGCTGTAGAGGCAACTGAATAGAGGCAGCTCCTTTCAGGACGGGTCGAGGTGCATTAATAGAGCAGGATTCTGATGACAGCGTTAGTGTTTCCACCCACTCTATCTACCACCTACAGAACAGTGAACGGCTTGATCCTCTGAGATCTTTCACAACATTTGGAGAATTAAGTTTAATTATATCTTTAAAAGACAGTGTTTGAAAACTCCAGTGCCTGTATTTGGAGCACTCCCTTTCGCTTCTGTGTTTGATTCGGTTGCGCTCGCGCTGAACCGACACGAGAAGTCGCAGGTGCTCTCTGCAGAGAGCATCAACGGGAAGGAGACACCATCCACGGCCTTCGTCCCAGGGAAGGGATGATAAACCAGCCCTCGCAAACCACAGATTAGAACCAGGAAAGTGAGCATGAGATTTATCAAGTTGTGCTTTGGGTCAGGGGCAATGATTGTTTACTTTGTCTGCAGAGAGGAAAAAAATATATAAAAACAAGAGGAGAACAGACAGAGAGGGAAAATATTTGGACATCATCCTGCAAGGTCTCCTTTGCATTCAGGCCAAGTGCACGCACAAAAAGTTGCCCCTGCTCGAGAGTCTGAAAGGAAAAAAAAAACCTCTCTGAAAAAATCATTAATCTGTTGCAAAATTAACATTGCCAAATTATTAACTTCCTCCTAATGATGCCGCTTCTTGAAACACCTTGTATTTTCAAACACTTACACCGACTTTAATGAATAATGCAAACTATTTTGGATAAATAAATAAAATATGAGTTGGTCTTTTTTGGTCTCTCATATTGAAAATGTCACTGCTTTTTACTCCATTGCTTTTACACTCCTCACATCGGAAAATATCCACAGCTGCCTGGAAATACCACAGCTTTGGCTCTTGCTCTTGACTAGCTAGAGTTCAGCTAGGTCAATCTATAGGAACAGGAGCCCCTGTACTAAAGACCACCAAATCCAAGCTTAACTTTTTCCCTAGGGAAAGAGGCGAAACATTGGCTTGCAGCAGCCAAAAATGCATGAAATTACAAGTATCACCCATCTTTGCCAAGCAAACGTAGATTTGTTCTGCCTGCCCTTCAAGAAGCCACGAGCCACGGAGTTGCATTAATTCAGCTGCGAGAGCAGCTAATGCACATCGCTCCCACTACGTCCACATTTCTTTGCTAACTCTATTTAATGCTGCTTTCCTTTGGGGTCACTCATTTCAACACGTAAAGGATAAAATATTTCGCACTGCACCAATCCCCTTTTTCCTTTGACTTCCAAAGTGCCCCAGATAGACACTGGCCAATGTTGTTGCTGTGAGGGACACCACACAGCTCTTCTCACAAGGTCCAAGATGGCAAGAGGAGATGCTATTTTCTCCGTTCCCAGGAGCAAGGCCACAGTTGCCCCTTTTCCCCTCTCCTCTCCTTGGCTGCTTCTCTCTATTTCCATAATGTCACACATGCCATGCAATGTCACCCATCTATCACCCCGCTTACACCTTGCAGACGTAGCACCTACTTATTCTGCTACTGCAGCTCTGTCCTTCCTGCTGGCTCTCTGCAACTCCAATGCCACCCAGCTGTATGTGAAACCTTTAGAGTCCCTCCTCTGTTCAAACTTTGGGCTCAAATTCTCTCTCTCAGCTTTGGTTTACGATGAACATTGCCTGAAAAGAGTTCTGTGATACGCTGCTGAAGGACACCATATAAAAATAAATTGCATTGTATTAAATAAAGCCTAATGGAAGAGGAGCGGAGCCTTTTCTGATGCAGGCAAGTTTACAACCGCTCCTCTCCAGAAATAAGATCCATTTGCTGGATTTTACGGGTGTGTTTTACACTCGGGGCTGGTGTGGGACGCCGGGTCTGATTGGCACAGCAGCTCCGACCACACTCACCCAACCTTGGCTGTAGTGACTGTGAACGGCGCGTTGGAAAACTTGCAATTTGTGGCATTACAACCATGAATTACAGCTCTCCTTTGAGGTAAAAACAGTTTTATATTCAGCAGTCTGCACTAGCTGTTCAGTTCTAAACCTAAGTGCTATTTATTTGATCAGTCAACATTATTTTTAAACTGTGTATGTACCATATGGCTCAATGCACCTCCCGGCACCCTCCTCCAGCACCCGCCTGCCCTACCAGCAGCTTGGGGAAGAGTTTTCAAAGGCTGCATCGTGCAAGCAGAAGTCTCCAGCTAAAGCTCTCACGTTGCCCAAGAACTTTGTGGACACATTTCCGCTAAGAAAATTCCCTACACACTTATTCTCTAAGCCCCTACTTTGGATAACCCATGTATCTTTACAGGAAGCCCATCATTAACCTTTATCCTCAGATAACCTGCACAAAGTGGCCGAGGACATCAAAGGCTGGGCTAGGGCAGAAGCAGAAGGATGTGAGGGAGTCAGGAATGAAGCTATGGAAGGGAAGAGGATAAACTTCCTCTTGTATTACCTGCAGATATTTAAAATACAGTTAGACTAACTTCCTTTTCTTCTTCCAGTAACCCTAAGATTACACCATGAGGTTGCAAAATCTGCCAGCACACTTGAAGATGGCCAATTATAGGTTTGATAGCCCTGGTAGGTGAACCAGGAGTGAGCGAAAGGCTCTTTCCAAGCATCCCAACATGGCCATGGCTTGGACCTTCTCGCCCCTTCCTCCTCCTGCTTGTGGCAAAGGCATGGAAGGGACATGAGAGGTACCGGATGCTGCTCCACTCACCCGCATCCCTGCACTGGGGACCGTGGTGCAGCGAAGAGCAAAGACACCCCAGGTAGCTTTAAAATAACCAGCTTAAATAACAGCAGCAGTCTGCTTGCAGCAACGCAGAACGCGGTGGGCAAGGCAAAACTCACCGTCAGATGCAAGATAAATTAACCTCGGGAGAGCTTTTTATTGCCCAAGGTGGACTTCACAAATTAGTACGACGTGGCGCAGACCTTTTGGAAGTCAGGTTTGCCTGGTCATAAATTGCGAGTTGACTGTGAAGACAATCTCCCCCAAATGATGATAAAATCTTTTAGCCGCAATTCCCTTCCACGCGACAATTACAGCCAAACAGTGCTCCCAGAACAAAGTGGTGTCAGCTGGAGCTGGAGCCAGTCATTAACTTCAGACGCAAGAAATAGCATCACCTTAAAAATACAAATATACTGTGTCACTTCGGTTTACAGCAAAGTAGTTATCTTCTGCTTCTAGAACAGGTTAGCAAACATGGAGCATAGGTCTTCTGTTTACCAGGTAGTCTATTCTGGAGCTATCCACACACAAAAAAAAAAAAAAAAAGAGTGATTGAGACTTTCTCTTGGCTATGGTTCAGGAAAATTTGATAGCAAAAATAAGGCCATAACTCGTATTCCTTGTCAGAGGAGCCAGATTCACTTCTTTGCTAGGCTGTTTCTTCAAAAAAAAAGGAAGCTGCTCAAGTGTCTAATGTAAGAATTAATCCTAGGGACTATATAATTAACATATATAATACACATTGTAATTACAAGCGGTAGTCTGCAGAACCATCTAATAGATGAATTTATCCCCGCTCCGATCACCTCCCCTGCACTCTGCCCATTATCTTGTTTCCACTGGCACATCACTACTATTACCACTACCCCAAAACACCGCGTGTTATTTAAACCTCTGAGCAGCATCAAACATCTGCTATTAAAATAAACACAGAAAAACTGCTCCAGGAGTATTTGTTTGTTCCCTCTCAAAATGAAGATTTTTTTTTTTTCAAGAATTACAGTCATCTGAATAGCAGGCTGGACAATATTCAATCATGCATTAGAGAGTGTTTTACACTTTATGATCTCATGTTATGATCTTATGTTCACTGAGCTCCAAGCGGGAGGTTTTCACCGCCGGCAAGAGGCGATTTGCAGCATCCCTTGGAGCACAGCCCCCGTGCTCCTACTCCAAGGACCTTCCGCGTTCCAGTTGGGGTGCTGAGGCGCATGGAGACGCTCCTTAGTCTCCCTGGGGATATCTGATATGATTTTGCTTCTGGGTCTCCCTCTCGCCCTGTGGCAGGGCCGCCTCGGTGACCGGCCAGGCCGTGTCTCGCGGGCCACAAGGCCCAGGCCTGAGCAGCACGAGCCTCGGCCATGGCCAACAGGGACAGAGCTCAACACTCTCCTGGCCCACAGGGATGCCGGTGCCACACGCCTTCCTCATGGGAGACGATTGCCAAGGTTGTTCTGGGTGTTCGTTATTTCTAAGCTCTAAAAAGCCTTTGTCCAGTCTTTCTTTTCAATCCTTTTTTCCCCCCTTTTCCATTTATTCCCTCAGTAGCACTTCCGAGCGCACGTATCACTCTTGGCCTCACACCGCTCTTGGCCCCAACTGGTCCCAGCTCCCCCAGAGCCTCCTCTTTGCTCGTGGGGCCCCGCGCCGGGCCCGGCCACGCTGCTCTGCTCACCGGCCTGCCTCCTCCCACAGCACGCCACGCTCTGTGCCGTGCTTATTGGGGCATTTTTCACGTTCTGCTTCATTTTCTGGTGTCCACTTTACGAAAACAGCCCTTTAAAGATGATCGCGCTGGAGCTGAACCAAACGCTGGTTCAGCATGGAGCAGCAGAGCGGCAAGCAGGGAAAGGGGTTTTCAAGCAACACAACCGCAGGAATGTGACACAGGCATAAGGACAAGCAATCTTTTCCCTGGAGCATGAAAGATGTTTGGAAACAGAGCCATCTCCTGGATAACCAGGCTTTCAATCACATTATTCCAGCCTCAGGAGCTCCTATTTCCATTGCAGGAGCCGGCAGTGTTACTATGAAATGGGAAGAGTTATTTCTCCTAACTCTACGCTCATGCTCGTTAGCTGGAAATGAAGCCTCGAGGTCTCCATGGGATCCCCTCAAAGTGTCCCAAGACTGGCAATAGCACCAAAATCATTTCTGGGCAAGGAGACAGGAGAGGTAGCATCTGTCTCAGTCCAAGAGCTGAGGCTCGTTTCCTCATCCTGAATTATTCATCACATGCTAACTTCCAAACCAGTTCAGTTTTAAATTTTTAAATATTTAATAATTGGGTATTAAATATTCATGCAATTTTATTAGAAATTTTGGAAGTTGGGCACTAAGGCTGTAATTGTCAAGTTCATCATACAGGACTGGCTAGCTACTCAGAGGGTTTCTAGCTTACTAGAGATAGAAGAAAACACAGGCCAAACAAGTACTGATGGAGCTCTCATTCTAAATCACAAGACAAAATGCTTACCCCATGCCACCCATTTTTCCAAAAACCATCGCTTTATGAAAAAGCTGAGAAACCTACACTGCGAAGACAGCAGAGAGCCCTCAGCTGCAGTGCGAAGAGCCTAAGAGCTTCGTTTTGATGTTATACAGAAAAACGCTCGTCTCAGCCTGGTGTACCTGAGCGGCAAAGGGACAGTTGAGAAGTCTCTGTCTACAACATCAACAAGAAAAACACACGCTGGGTCCCTGTTGTGATTCAGGGAAGACGCAGGGGAAGGTGAACTCAATATGCAGCTGCAACAAGGCACAGATTCCTCCCTTTCTCTGACTACTATTCCAGTGGGACAACGGGATGTGTAGTTTCCCTTGAGCTGCTCTGACAACTTGAATAAATCAAATATCCACGCCTGTTTCCCTCCAAGTAGCTCCCGAATTCCCCTTGCTTGATTTCCTCGTTGTTTGCAGGAGATGACATCTCTTCAACCCTGATCCATGCTGCAAGTGAGTCCATGTTCCTGTCCTTCTACATTATGAGTGTTCGTTCCCTACTGCGCCAGAAATCATACGGTTTGCACAAAAGATGACACAAAAGCCCTGGAATTATATGCAAATGAAGCGATCTGTTCTTCACTCCTTACGATTACAACTCTGACTTTCAAACAACTGCATTGGGTAATTTCTTAACCGACTTTCAAACAAAGGGCATTGCTGTGTTATTAACATCTCACTTCGGCATGTGGTTTGTCACCTTTCACAAAAATGATCTGAAAAGACACCAGCAATTATTCCCAAGGAGATTATTGGGTGGCTGTGTCCCAGCGCAGCAGCTGGAGGCTAAAGCGACATAATATTCACTGGAAAATACTCCTTTCTCAAGTCAAGAGACTTTTATTTACATATAAAATGAACTAAACTGGAAACACACACAAAGTTAGAGAAAGAGCCAAGCTTGTTCCCTTGGATTTTGAGCATCTCTGTACCAACAGTAGGAATGCATCTTTAGAAGGAAACTAAAAGGCCCCAAGTGTGACACAAGATGATATGACATTAACTTTGGAGACTTATTCCAGAAACAAACTTGGTATGTTATATATAAAAGTGCCCATGGAAGAATAACTCAGGCACCTTTTCCAACAATGAAAATCCAGCTGAATTATGGGGCTCATACACTTGGTTCTTTCAACAGTTTTGAACTTCTGCAAGACAGACACATTCGCTCTTTCTTGGATTTCTGTATAGTTCCTGGTTGAATCTTATATCCAAGCACCTTCATTTGCTTGGTCAATGCTGCCTTGTAGAGTGAGCAAAGAGCAGAAATTCTACCTAATTCCCAGTAATCAACTATTAAACATGCTTGGTGCTTGAGTAGAAACAAGTCATGCAGTAGGCTCCATGCTCATGCTGAGTAGGACTGAGGGGGCCAATCCCCCAAATTTGTCAGCAGTAGGAAAGATGGTATGGGAGAATTCAATGGTCTGCCCTCAAGGTTAAAAGTTGAAGGGAAATTTCTTATGAAGCAAAATGCTTCTGCTGTTGCTTAACCAGCTTGATAACTTCATATCTGTGAAAACTGCTTTTTGATACTTAGATGGAAATCTCTTCTAAATCACCATCATGTTCAGAAATCTCTTCTTTGGATGCAGAAGAAAACAAGAAAATTTGGGTAAGCTTTGAGAAGATGAGAAAGAAAAACAATTGCTACATTTTTGGGGTGCATTCCATCTACATTTCCAAGAAGCTTCGTTTCTTATACAATCTATAAACATTTAACAGAAAAATTATTAGCTCTGCCCGTTACAAGTCTGGCAAACATCTGTGCAGTGCAAAACACATAAAAATTGAGCCACGTATGGTCTATTTCTTCATCAAGATGACTAGTGGGATTTGGAAGAACGAGAAAGCAACAAGAGACAGGAGAAAGCACAGTCACAAGACAGCCTTCCACTAGATTATATGGGGCTACCTGCTGTGGACACCTCCTGTGGATTCCTAGAGCTCAGCCCATGTGCAAAAGCAAGCCCACTGTGATTAAAAGTTCTTGTCAAATCACTAAGCAGGCCAGAATTACGACCCCTTTTTAATTCTTGTCAGGGGAGGGAGGTTGATGGAGGAACAAACAGGAGCAGTGCCTGGTTTCACACCTGCGTGTTCCAATTAACTTAGGCAACATGAGCAGAGTCACCTGGGAAGACCTTGTGGGGTGATCTAATATGAATGAAAGCCTACCTTTTGTAAAGAAGAGATGCTTTAATGACTATAGGTCTTTTCAGAGCAGGAAAAAAACCCTCAAAATGACACATTCATGGTATAACGCAGATGGCTCGGCCGCCCTTGCTTCGAGGTAGGAGCATTGAAAGACACGGGTAAAAGGAACTCCAGCTTGAGCTCTTGGCATAATTTTGACTGAAAATAATAATAAAAAGATGCTCCAGCAGAGAAGTTTTCTGGAGAAAAGAGGTGTGGGCAGTAGAAGCATATTCTTAATGAAAATCTCATTTAGCATTTTTTTTTTTAGGAGGTGCTTAAAATTCCACTGAGGTCACCATTCTGGAGAGACAACATACTCCCGGGATAAAGGCTGGAAAATCCTGGTAGTCGTGTCACATTTAGCAAGTCAAAGATATGTTTGTATAAGGCTGCAGAGGGCTAAATCCATTTTACATGCTGTATGTATTATTAATTTCTGACAGTGGGCTTAGAAAAACCTAATTCGCTGGAATACGAGCTCCCTTTGAGCAGAGGGAAGCCTTTTCAAAACTCATCTTTTATTGACTGAGTCATTTTTGAGTCAATCTGTCTGCTTTCGGCAAGACAAGAGTTTTAAATCTTCTCCCTTTTTTTCCTCCTTTTTGAGTCGTGGCAAGTCTATTAAAACCTGCTAATGTATGCAGCAAGGCCTCTGATTTGAAATGTAATGAATTCTTCAGATAGTGGCAGATTAGGGGGAGAAGATGATAGAAACAGCCCGAGATGCCAAAAAAAGAACTCTCCAGAAAAAGAGGAGGAGAAGGGTGAGAGAGAAGGAGAAGGATTAACCCTTTTTATCCAGAAGAAAATCTTTCAGCTCCATTAATAGAATCAGTTAAAAAAGTAGAGCTGGAAGAAGCAGAGCAACTTCAGGCTTGCCTGGGGCTGAATGAGACTGAGAATAAATGAATCTTTCCTCCTAGACTCGCTTGTAAGATTAGGTAATTCCCTAAGTGAAAAATGAATAACTTTGAGAAAATTAGCTCCATCCATATAAATAAGCCTTCATATTCCAAACTCGTCACCCAGAGCTTCCCAGGCGAATGCCCCGAACGTTTTTGCTGTTGTGTAACAGATGGTTTCCTCCTCCTCCCCCTTCCTTGGTTCCCTTCCAACCACAGTATCTTTCAGGTGATCTTGTTTTAGAACAAAAATGAGCAGTTTTGTACAAATCATAAATCCTGGTAGTGGAACGAGGCTTGGCAGTTTTATTGCATTTAGCATCTTGAAAGTGCTGGACAAACATTACGCAGCTACACAAATGAGCGGTTTGCACCGTCTCCGTTTTGCAAATAGAGGAGCGAAGCAAAAGGGAGTCAAGGATGAGACTTAATTTGACAGCGTCGATCTCATGGCAGCCGAGGTTGAGGATGCAGAATGTGCTGAATCACAGAGCAGCCCTCTGATACCTTCCCGTTGCACAGTGAAACTCGCACCTCAGCCTCAAATTGAACGACTTAAAGAAGAGAAAATCTCTACAGCAATGGTCTAACGGAATGAAACCTTAGCAATAAAGTGAAAAAACAGTGTCTGATGCAGCACAAGCAATCCACTGGCTTAAAATTAAAATTATGCTCAGCATACCTGATGTAGTTGAGTAATATAGGGGGTGTGAGAAACTGGTCCTGCCTCCTTAGTGCCCTTTTGCTAATGACAAGCACCAGCACACTCAAGCAGTTGATAAATCCTGGAAAACAGGCAGAATCCTTGAACTTAGCATGCAGCGTAGGTGTCTGAGCCCGGGCACGTCCTGAAGGAGATGCCGTCTTTCCCTACAAATGCAAGGCAGCCAGGCCCCTATCGCACAAGTCAAACCAGAAAAGAAAAAAGAAGTTTAAAAGAAGCGCAAACTTAGCTCAAAAGCTGCTGGCGGCACAGAAACTGGGGAGGGGAGGCATGAGCTGGAAAAAACCAGCCGCAGGAAATCTTTATAGTGGGATTCAGGACACAGGCAGGAGCGGTATCGTGGAGGCCAGCGAGCTATGGGAGCCAGCCTGGCTTTTCAAGCCGCTCCCTTGTGCTGCCTGCTCTTGCTGGCAGCGACACGATGTCTTTCCACCCTGGAGAGCAACGATGGCCACGTTCCTGTCGCCACCATCTCCTGAACTCCGGCGAAGCCTTGATGTGATTCTCCCCGGCTGGGAAGCCGCCTTTTCCTACCTGCGCGCTTGCTTCACAAGCCTGATATCAAGCGCCTCAGAACTCACAGAGGCAAAGTTTTACATCTCCACCTATTAATGCTTTCGGGATGAAGAAGAGGTTACACTTGCTTTTATATAAGTAGACACAACCGTGACCTTTAGCTGGGTCCCAACCCTCAGATGCCAGAGCTGCCGCTCGTCCCCTGAATCGGTAACGAGCTGGAGGTGCCGCGGGCTGGCAGGGCTTTTCATAAAATGCACCATTTTTCACAACTGATGAGAAAATTTGGGCCAGGACCATTGCAAAGCAGGCAAGGCCTTTGCCTGGCGGAGCGTTCTTGCCCAGAGACAGGGGCAAGCACAAGGGCTGTCTTATTAACTGCCATGGTCAGTACAAATGCCACTCAGGGAGGCGCCTTCTGTCCCTGCTAAAAGCACTTCTCACTTTCTGCAGAGCAGGTGCCTGTGCGGCACTAAACTGCTGTGACATTTCACGCTGGTGCAGATCCCTTCGGGAGGCTGAGGCAGCCCCGGGGGAGGTTTTGCAAAGCCAGGGAGCTGGCCCAGCACTTTGGGAAGCCCTCGAGAGCCGACGTCCTTATTGCAGCCAGCCCAGCCGACACCAGCGCTGCGGCGGGCCCCAAGGACAGCCCCAAATCGTCAATTTTTCTTTTCCAGCTTCAGATCTGCACTGCCCTTATGCAGTGTGGTGATCCCTCTTTGCTCACCTGTCTGTCTGGAAGATCTGATTCCTTCTTGGCATTGCTTGAACTTGTCCATCTCTCTGAACCCAGAGCAAGCCCCATGCATGACTTGCTCAGTCCTCTGGGAGACTGTTTTGGTCAAGGAAAAGTGCATCCTATACATGAACCCTTGGGCTCCTCGTCTCCAAAACAATCCCTACCATGTCGAGGGAGCGAGCACACAGATAAACGCACTCTCTCGCACTGCAGTTTTCCAAAAGGAAGATTCATTTCATTCTTAAGGAAGATTTCACCTTCTCCCGTTGTGAACTCTTCCCACCGAGAGGTCAACCACAGGAAGTGCCACGGAGACAACATCCTACTGGCATGAACAGCCCCGACTGCTGGGACACTTCAGCAAGACATTCAGGAAAAATATATACCGAGGGAACAAAATAGAAAGGAAAAATTAAGAATGAAATACACTCACAAAAGATCTCTGTGCATGCAATGTGGAAGTAACGAAAAATAGATTTAGCCAACCAGGCTAAATCAATGACTGAGCTTTGCACTCGAAGAAAAAGTTACCGCTAAAGACTGCGCTGTTCATGGGCTCGCTTTACATCCAAAAAAAGTCTGCAAAAATCCTCCTGCCTTATCCCTGCCCTTGCAGGGGTTTTCCTTCTCGTTCTGAAGCTCTGAGTGGGGATTATCCATTAAGGTCTCGTAGCCAAATGACATCCGAAGGAGTTTCTGTTCAAACAGGAAAAGGCTCAGGTCTTTCTGGCCCTTCTCTAGGCTATTTCCCTCCTCCAGGCCAGGCTCAAAGCACCAAGGTGGAACCTGCCTGGCTGCAGTGCCACTCACTCCTGGTACCGAGCAAACAGGGGCATTGCAAAATCACCTGGTGGGGAGGCTGTGGAAAAAATAAAGCACCTGCATGAGAAGGGGAAGTGCAAAACTACAGGCTAAAATAATGGTTTTTTCCACATCGAGTTTTTATAAAAACGGGTTTGCTTTTTCTAAACCGCAGAAGCCAGAGATGGGAAACATCTGCTAGTTTGTTCAGTCTCTCTCCCACAATGTTTTGATTTAGATATTTTCCTGTAATGTTTGCAACTTAAACACAGCAGAATTGTGCCAAGGCTTTTGAAACAGAAGAGAGACTGGAGTTATTAGAAAAAGTGAAAAGTTAATAATCCAAATCATTAAAACGAACATATGCAAACTGCAGCATTGCTCTGAAACGTTCCAAAACAGAACACTGAAAATATTTTACAAGCACCTTTCCAGAACAACTAAAATAGCATCCCTATCAGCATGAGATCTATGGAATTATCTTGATCTTTTGGACTTTGTAATCTTCCTTTTGGCTTCCCATGTGTCAGCTCTGGCATCAAAGTTGTTTAGCTGATACACATTATCAACAGTTGCTCCCAACTTTTTGAGCTGAAAACAAGGAATAGCTGTTGCACTCTGAGCTCTGTTTATTCTGCTGTTCTATTAATTTTATTTATATGTATTATGATTCCAAAAGCAAAGAAGTTAATTATCACTTTCTAAGAATTACAAAGCATTTGTGTAACTGGGCTTCTGATTTAGTTATCAGCGCAAATATACGGGCTTGTTGTACTAAGAAGGAAAGGATAAAGGAGCCATAAACCAAGATTTACACTATTTGCAGCCTTTCAGAGTAAGAAAAAAAATAGAGAAAAGCTCAAGAGATTTTTATTAATGCCTTAGATGATTTAGAAAAAAAGTCACTTAATCATAACATTGTAAACAAGGAAGTTCTACAGCAGTATTTAAAAATATCTGAAATTGTTTCAGGAGCCCTATTGATTTGAATTAGGCAGCTGCATAATCACTGGGGCTGCAATTTTAATGAACATTTCAACAGGAAATGTAGAGCTGATTATATGTATCAAAACAGGAAAGATCCAAATGCTGCAGCTCCTCTTTTTATGTTGTTTGGTTTATTACCTCAGCACATACATCCAAAACAAGCCTGGAAATAACCCAGTGCTCACCTGAACACCCCTTTGGCTGCAGCTCCCTACGCTCCTGGCTGCAACTCTGATCCTTCCGTCTTGATACATGTCATTAGGCACAGCGTTTTGAGAAATAATTAGCGATTCAATCGCGTTTTACGCTGGATCAAGTGCCTGGAAACTGTTCTATGCCGCAGTTTTCCTTTAACATATTTTAGGGCACGTTATATATACTTAATTAGCTAATGTTTATACAGTGCTTTGAAGAAATAAAGAAGTACATAAGGGCTAAGCAGTGTTATCAGAGAGCAAAAGAGCGGCGAGGAGACAGCACGGGCACAGGAGAAGAACAAAGCCCTGTTAAGCTGAACAGCACCTTGCTTGCAGAGAGGCTTCAGGACATCTGAGCAAAAAATATGTCAGCAGCTCCCAGCACCTAGGCACTAAGGAGGGAACAAAAGGTGTAAAACACAGGAGGCTGCAAAGGCTCTTAAATGACAAAATATTGACGACACAAACGTGAGAATAGCGATAACAGAGATACGAAGACAGGAGGACTGGTAAAGAAGAAGAACTTTGTGTGTATACAAGCACAAGGCACTGATTATTGCTCCCCTACGGCAATTTGCAAGATAAAGATTCAGACGGAGCTGAAGGCCTTGATGAAATAAAAATGAATTCATTCCACTTCTGTGAAAATTCTTATACATGAGAGCGGGAACTAATGGAATAAAAGCGTGCTGCTTCCTATTATTTAGCAGTGAGGGAAATGGGGCTCTTTGCTAAAGATACAGAGCTTTGCTGGCTGCATGCTAAACACTGCAAAAGAGGGAAGGGTGCTCACCACAAAAGCCGTCCTAGCAGAGAGAAAGGAACAGGGTTTTACCTAAGTACCTGGCTTGTGCATCAAAGGGGATGCAGCTCATGAAGGTGCCGGGCTCTCGCGCCCAGGGGAGTGGGGTACCAGGCCAGTCCTCTCTGTGGGCATCTGGGCCAAATTTGGGTAAAAGATCTGGGAGAAAGTCAGAGAAAGTCACAGCTAAACCCACTGCAAATGGCAAGGAAGCAGCGGTGTGGCAGCCAGCAGCTGGAAAGGGTTTTCCTCCATATGGGGCAAACATCGGGCACAGCTACTGCTTCCAATCACCACAAACAAACAGTGCACACAGGGAGCTCAAAAGAGAATGCCCCAGCTTCCTCTTTTGCCTTTTCGGCCTCTTTTTATTCTATTATTTGTCTATAACTAAATTATATGATTTCTTTACAAGTCTAATTAAGCAGTTAATTGATGCTGGTGCCCTTTAACACTTGGTGTTTAAGATTAAACAAACAACAGAGGAAAGCGCACACAGTACCCAGCAATAATTAAGCACAGCAAGGGCTTGTTCCCCCACTTCTCTCCACTTTAACCTGTCACATGCAGCTCTGAGTACTTATACACCCTAGAGCGGCAGTGCTGGCATCAAACCCCAAACCCTTCTGCCTTTCTCATGCACCAGGTCCTTCCTGACGGCCTGGGCGGATCACCTGCTTCCAATCCTCCTGCCTCCAGCCTATGGAAGCGCCTTCCTGCTAGTCTTCTACAAGAAAAGGTGAGCAACAGAAAATGTTTTAAAATAAGCAGTCCTGTTTCCTCAGAGGGCCACAGATTAAAGGAATGGACTCCAGGCTTAGGACTTACCCCAAGATTTACATGGCCTTGGGGAAGGCACCGCGACATGTGGCTGGCGAGGCCACCAGGCAGCCGCAGCATCGGGAAGGTGCCACAGATTCCAGCCTGGAGCAAGTCACATCCTCTCCCACAGCCTCGGGTTAAATCTACCTGTGCTAACAAAAGGTGGAGATGCTTTCGGTCCTTCCAGACCTGCCTCAGGGCAGGCATTGCAGCCCAACAATTAGTGACGCTGTCTTAAGGCTCTGCAAGCAAGAAAAAAGAGCATCGTGCCCACTTCTCACGGGTGTTGCAAGCCGTAATTATACCTCTAGCCTGCTTGGAGACCTTTGGACAGAGGGTGCTGCAGAAGTGGAAAATATTATCATCATTAAGCTCGCTACCACAAGGGCTGGAATTTGAGCCAGAGACTTCACAGCAGATGGTGAAGTTGCTAGCCCGGCTGGCTGCGGTTATAATTTCTCTCATCACAGACTCTCCTTGTTGGAACAGGCTTCACCTCTTGATTTCTGAAGAGCAAAACAGAGCCCGCGCTGACAAGAGCGCATTGTCCTGGTCAGGATCGCTGACACATCCAAAGCAGCCAAATCACTGGGAAGTAAATCATCCAAGGGACGCTCTAATTAGAGAAAGCTCCGCTCTTTGCAGCCCTGCTCCTGCCTGTCACCAGCAGCTCCCTCCCCAATCCTCATCATTAAAGAGCAGCAGCGAGGAATTAGCCAGATTTTGTTAAGTGTCAAACACTCCGGCTCTTGACTATGCACAAAACAAGGACAGACATTTTATGGTTCTCAGAGCAAGTTTAGACTTTTCCATACACTCTATTTTGTACCTCTTGCTAATTGCTTGTTTGCCCGGATTTTGCACAGCAGACTGGCTCAAGACACCATCACTAGAAGAGCACATGGTTATGTTTAATATGCCGCAATATGGGGATATATGTGGGCCTAAGTTTTATCCTTATTTATTTCTAACTTTAGAGGTGAGCAGCCCAGGACTTGGAGCTTCCTGAGGCATAACTAAAATGCCATTAATTTTGTCTCTATTCCCAAGCGCTGCCAATGTCCTCTCCAGCTGGTTTAGGACATCACCTTGCAGCACAACACTTTAGAAAGACGGCAACATCCTCCTAAAACCTCTCCTTCTCACCACAAAACTTCCTACAGACTCAGAAATACAAGCAGCAGCTCGAGCAACGCTCGGCTCCCCTTCCTGGGCTTTTCCAGGTAGTGAGGTAGTCCTCCAGCAGAAAGCAGTACCTCGAAATGAAAGCAAGGAGTCATTTCCACTACCTCTTGTAACGCCATGGGAATCCAAACACATTCCGCAGGGAGCACACGGTGAAGGCCTTGGCTGACGCCCACGTACCGGGAAGGGGACATTAGCAGAGAAACAACCTGACCAGGGCTCGCTTCGAACGGTGGCCCACGGCAAAAACACCTTCAGCAGCGAGGAGTTATTTCACCAGCTGTCATTTAGCATTTGGTTTCACCGCCTCTGTACATGTACAAAAGCTCCCCTCTCTCCTAAATGCTAATTTTAGCGGAGTCACGGCAAAATGGCAGTGTGAAAGGGGAATCACACGCAGCCATCATTACCAGCCTATTCAGCGTAGCCTTGCTGATTCTTTCAGATCTGTGGCTGCCTTTGATTCCACCAGCAGTGCGATTCCCGAGGACACATCCGCAGTCGCTCGCCAAGGTGGCTGCTTCTGGCCCCTCTCTTTCGGAAGTCGCTGTTCTGTGTAACTTAAACCCTTCTGCTGCACATACACGGTGGTAGCTGATCATCACAGGGCACCTTTGCAAGGCTGCCTACCTACCAATAACCCCCAGTGCTGAAGTACTCAACAGGCTGCACCGAGACGCTTCCCCTGGTCAGCACAGATAGATCTACTGATACAGGCAGAGAGCAAAAAGGCAATTCACCCATCTGATTTCAAACAGCTTTTCATCCATCCGATTTCCATCCATTGAGCTGGGCCTGACTGTACATTAAAATGAGTATCCCGTTGCCTAATGGAGGCTGGATTGATTTACTGCTCTCCGACGAGAGCTCAAGCCAGATAAGCCGGAGCTGAAAGGAAGAGAACGGGGCAGTGCTGCAATAGCTGCAGACTGCATCAGCTGCTGCCTACACCACACCGGGCAGGGCTGGTTCAGCCTAAATAACTGATTTAACCACACACCACAGCATGGTGCACGGTGCACAGGTACAGGCTCTGCCCTGGATTTCAAGTCTTGCTATGGTTTTGCCCCGTGCCTTTGCTATACGTTGAAATGAAATTCCACCAGAAGCGTGAGACAAGACTGCCCAGGACGCTGGTGTTGTGTGAACTGCTGCCACCCGCCTGCAAGGCTACATCCTGCTAAAAAAGCTCATTACAGCAGCCCTCAGCCCGCAGTCCTGCCCGCCTGCATCCCCAGGGGGATTTCAGGGCTTGGGCTTTTGTTCAAAGGTGCGGAGGGGTCTGAAGCTTTGCAATTAATTTCCTTTCAGTTAATCCACCAGAGATCTCCACTATTAACCCCTGGACAAGCTGCCTTGTCAGGGCGTCATCCAATGCCCTTATCAGGGCATTAGCAAGCCGGGCAGCAAGGCCTGATGATATTTGGCAAGGAGAGCTCTCCTTTCCTATTTCCAGCCTTCTGTGAGCAGCACATTCAGAAGGCAACCAGAGCGTCTGCGCATCGCGGTAGGTACCGGTGTCAGTGGCATGATTAAGACAGCAAAGTAATTACAAGTGTCTGCTTTTATACGCTGATTGCTTTCCAAATAAATGTTCTCCATTCCAAATAAATCCACTATGGATTAACATTGCTTCAACTTGCTCACAGCCTCCAATGTATTTGATTAGCAAAGCCTCATCAAAACTCGGCTTGACCATTTTTCAGCACTTCACCATTTTTCTTTTCCTCATCAAGAAGAAGAGTGTATCCATTAGTTAACCTTTTCAAACACATTCTTTTTGTGGTCTAATTCAAAGAAGGATTATAAAAAAAATTGTCAGGCTTGGCATGTGAATAGGTTTGTGTGAGCGCAGGGAACACGCATTCATATATCAGAACATCAGCCTGGGGAGATAAGGGTAGCCGAATACCTGCGTGCTTATCTGCATGCTGCATCAGTGCTGTGAAACCAGCATAAACACCACAGAAAGAATCCATATATTGATGTAATTCTTAGTGGTACGAGTGCATTTGTGTGAATTTGCAATTAAATAAAGCTTATACCTTTAAAAGAAAACAAGAAGTTAGGGATATAATTCAAAGTCTGTTGAGATCAATGGGATTTTTTTCCATTACATCTGAATAAAGCTCCCACTCCCTCTTCCCAAATACATCCACTACATTATTAAGAAGCCACCTGAAATGCTTTTGGCCTATTTTTAGGCAGGCTGAGACACTCTTGACCAGGCCTCAAGCTCTTAGTCCACTTTTAAACTCAATAAATCCAAAGCTCTTTTTCATCCCATGGCCAACATTTCATGTATTTTAAGGCACATTAGTCTCATACCAAATAAAGTCACTGAAAATACTACAGATTCGTGTGGGTGACAAATGAGCTGAGGCAGGAACCATAACTTTGAATCTCTTGACTTTTATGCAATTAAAATATCGACTTAATTGTTAGATCTGTGTAGCTTCTCTCATTTTAATATGTAAATCAGTCTCTATTACTCCATAGCTCAAAGAATGTGTTACTCGGCTTACTTGATTAGGCTGGGAATTGCTGGTCCTGCTGTCACTATGTTTACACTTTAGTGACAAGTTTGCACATCAAATTCACATAATGCAATGTCATCAACTTACTCATCAAATATAAACTTCTTAAACACAGCCACTGCTCTAGAATACTGAAACAGCCTTATTTCCCTCATTTACAAACCCTAAATAATCTGGGCAAGGTAAAACAAAAATGAGAATGCAACTGGAAGATGCATTTCCAACATGAGCAGCTTCACAGACGGATGGGTAGGTAATCCAAAAATATAGGTCATATAAAAGTTATCCTTCAGCTTCTGCTTTTCAGTTGCTTCTGTTCCCCCTATAAAGAGGGGAACCACCAGAGGTGATTTATTCCTCAGTCCCTACATTTTCACCCTAAATTCTCTGGAATTCGGGTTTAAGAGGCCCTATTTATTCTGGGAAGAACTTCAGCTCCCAGCCCAGCACACTCAGCTGGAAACTGAAAAGAAGAGTCAAGAGATAAAGAATAAACTTAGTATTTTTCCTTCTATGATCCTGCATACGAAGTGCACCACCATCCTGGATAAGGTTGAGAGAGACGGTGTCAATAAGGTCAGCATTTTCCCAAATGTTTTTCCTAAATCTAATAAAGGAAAATCATCCCCGGCCATGGGGACAGTCACCTGGCCAGCCCAGCCTTTTCCAGATGGGTCTTCTATAACCTCCGCACCAGTCGCCAAGTTTCCTTGCGAGATTCCCACTACTCCTCACTGTGCCCAAAGCATCAGGCTTTAATTTCCAGGAGAAACAGCTCCCTGAGAAGGTGAGATGTGAGGCTCCCCCGCCGCAGCGCGCTGCCACGCTGGCAGCCTGGTTTCCTGGTGTCAGGGAAATCGTGTCGGCCCCAATTTGAGACATCAGCACAAGCCTTTCTTCTCATTCCTGCTGATGAATGAAAGAGCATTTTCAATTGTGCACATCCAGAGGCCTTATGGCACGTCACTGCTAATCAAAAGCTGCTCTGTGATGCCGAGCGCTCTAAGAGGCAGCTCATATCACAACCCCACAGGACCCCAAGGACAGCAGCAGATAATCCTGCGCTTCCTTCCCTTCGGGAAAGATGCTGGGCTGAAGGGAGAGCTCCTGCAGGAGCATCCACACTCGTACCCATGCCACCAAGAAGGCAACAACCCAGATAACCCACACAGGACCCCACCACGCAGGTGAACTCCCCACATAATTATATACACATATATGCTTCCATATATATGCACAAACACATCCCTACATGCATATATATATCTGCTGCCTCTTACAAAAGCAGAAAGATCGAGGCCTCCAGGAGCTCCTCACGTTGGGCTGTGTGCAAAGAGGGGCAAGGAGGAAATCCTGCCGCTCTCCTGCTCTCCACAGCCCTCTCTGCACAGTAACCTTTGACTGGCAGCGTGTTTTACAGACTCGCTACCTACAACAGCACCAAGGTACAGGATTTCTTACAAGCCTCCCACTCCTCGGAGCGCAGGCGGATTTCAAAAGCCTCGGCAGCGTCTCGCCGGCACCTCAGATCATCCAATGTCATCAGAAGTTGGCGGATGAAGGGACCCTCTGGGATTTATTAAGTCAGCAGCACCAGTCTGAGTGCTCATGTCCTGGCCTTTCAGAGCACACGGAGCAATCCAGGCTCTGGTTTAACAGACTCGAGGCACGTTGCCATAGGCAGGACCTACCATTTCCAGCAGGCAGTGCCACACGGCTTGAGACCTGCATTATCCCCAAAAAACTGGGGAAGCCACTTGGATGGAGGTATTAATAATTAATACCTGAGGTATTAAGCCTTCATTCAAGCCAGGCCACCTGGCCTGCGTTGACTTCAGCAGCCCAAAGCTCCTATCACCAAAAGGCCATGCTCTCATCGAATGAAAAGGCTTCAAAAGGTTCTCCTTCTGTTGGGAGAGGCCAAGACCATTGACGGCAACACAACGTCAAAGGATTTGATAGACACTGTCCCTCAACTACTGTAATGGTGTCAATAGTGATACACAGGAGGCACCAACCTGCTTAAAGTCCTTTAGGAGAACAAGGCACTTTTAGCAACATCACCTCATTATCTACACCGCTGGGTTGGGGCGCAGGGATATGTAAGATAAGGAGGGAAATCAAAGCAAGTTCTCTTTAAACTACCAGCCTATTCCCAGCCTTAATATACTATTCAGGTCCCAGCCTGGGCTAAGCATCTTGCAGTGGAACTAGCCCCATATAAACAATAACGCTAATAACGAGTGAAGAGGAGAGGGATTGCCCTACGGAGGGGAGGCTCCGTTGTGGATTCCAAGCGGGAAGTCGGGGGAGCTCCGCGTGGGTCAAGCACATCAGCTCCCAGGGATGCTGCTAATAATACTTGTCCCGTGTGCTACTTTCCTCTTTCATTTGTGTTTTGCACATTAAAGCTATGCAACGTTTCTGATGCAGGAAGCAGGAGGGAATGATTTTTTCTTTTTCCCCAACACAAAAATGCAGCCATCTCTGAAGTGAAAGAGGACAGAACTTTATCAGCGCGTAGCAAAACACTAGAGGCAATGACAGGCTCTTTATAAACTTCAGAGGAAATGAGGATAAGCAGAAAGCAATTACTTTTGCAGAAATACAGGCATGAAGGCTAACATCCTGCTCCCACCGACAGCCTGCACGTGAAGACAGCGCATACCATGGACCTTTGCTTTGCGTTTCTTTACGGTGGCAGCAAATCCTTCAGCACCCCTGACTCTGGAGCATCTCAGAGAAAAGAGCCACGTCCCGAATGCAACGACGAGGAAGAGGTGCCCCCTCCGTCCCCCCGTCCCATCGGCGCGATGCCGGGAGCCCTCAGCACGGAGCGAAGCGCAGGGGCTGCTGCCCACGAGCAGCTCAGGCTGCAGAAAGGCCCTGGGCGGGTGGGCTCGGGTGGGCGCTGCAGGTGCAGCCCGCGCCGCGCAGCCCCGACGTGCAGATGGCTCCCGAGCACCAACCGCGCAGCCAACTGCGGATGGCATCGGCAGCTTCAAATCCCATCTGCTCCTTTTTTTTTCCTTGTCGCCGTCTGTATGTGGAAACACATTCATCAGAAGCACAAGCATGCTGGGACAGTGACAAATTTTACCATCTCCGACTTGTCACTTTGACAAGATTAGATTATTCTAATATGAATTCATTACCCAATTTAATTCCAATTAATAACTTGCACTATGGCAGCGATGCTGGAGGCTGCCTCCGCTCAGCACCGGGCGCAGTGTCGCTGTTGAGGTCAAGCACCTGCTTCAGGGCGTGTTTCCCAGGCCAACAAGGTCCTCCTTTTCCCATTTCTCTTCTAATGGGAAGGAAGGAACACGGAAATGATGGACATCGATGAATAATTTTCCTTTTTTGCTGACGCTGTGCTTAGGAAAACAGTTTCCTTCTGAATTTCTCCATAGATGGTTGATTTGCCACCTTCCTTCCTGGTAGGGGTGCCAGCCTGTGCCTCGCCAACCAGCCCCAACAGAACATTAAAATCACTTCTTTTTCTTACAGAGAGGAGAGAACACTCTACTGTACCTACAGGACAGGAATAAATCATGAAAGGTGGGGAAAAAAATGTATTACTACATTCTTTGGTCAGGAGTCAGTTCTGTGGGATCACAAATGGGAGTAGTCAGCACCCAAAGCACTCTCATTTCTACCCAGGTTAGCCAGAATACAGAGGTCATCACTTCTCTCCGTTCCCCATTAGCTGGTATTGCCACCTACCTACTTGCTTGCAACTCCATCTCTATAAGTGCCAGAAAAATAAGAGGTCCACCAGGACCACACAAGGCAAAAAAGAGCTGGACAGAAGAGGCCCTAAGGGAAATGAGCAGAGGAGGGAAAATAACTAAGGAATCGGAATAAAAGAAAAGGCAAAAGACGACAGAACAGAGCTGGGCCTGTTCAGCCTGGAGAAGGCTGAGGGGGAATCTGATCAGTGTCTACAAATATTTCAAGGGAGGGAGTGAGGAGGATGGAGCAATCTCTTTACAGTGGTGGCTACTGAAAGAACTAAAGGAAATGGCCACAAACCAAACCAAAGCACCAAAGTCCCACGGGAACTTAAGGAAAAATTTCTTAACAGTGAGGGAGACAGAGCCCTGGAACAGGCTGCCCAGGGAGGCTGTGGAGTCTCCTTCTCTGGAGATCTTCAAAACCCGCTTGAATGCAGCCCTGTGCCCCGTGCTCTAAGTGACCCTGCGTGTGCGGGGGTCTTCGACTAGACGATCTCTAGATGTCCCTTCCTTAAGGATTCTATGATTCTATGCAGCCTGAAATACAAAAAGGTTTGGGGAAAAAAGTGCAAAAGGGTACAGGGGAGAGAGAGAAACACAGGCCTGGAGCAAACGCCAAACCTGGGCAGTGTTTCCATCCCGCCACCCTTTCAAAGCAGCTGCAACCTGCGCTTAGGGAGAAACCTCTCCCAGGTGGCAGCCCGCCCTTGGCGCACACGGTCACGGTGAATGACCTGGAGCCGTGACCACGACCCCTTCTGCGTGGGGCGATGAAGGCGAGCGAGGTGTCACTGCTCACCCCCCAAACCTCCCCTTTGCCACAGCCCCGGTGCCC
This sequence comes from Nothoprocta perdicaria, assembly GCF_003342845.1. Taxonomy (NCBI): domain Eukaryota; kingdom Metazoa; phylum Chordata; class Aves; order Tinamiformes; family Tinamidae; genus Nothoprocta; species Nothoprocta perdicaria. Next base: position 4,476,195 of record NW_020454316.1, on the reverse strand, counting down.
GTTTTGATAGTGGTTATTGCTGCAGAAAGGAGAGAAAAGGCCCACGGAAGCGCGTGGCAAGTCGCCAAGCTGTGCTGCAGCCTCCAGCGGTTATGCTCAAAGAGATTTAAAGTCCAGTATAACCTTGATTTTTAATAGAGTCACATTTAATGAGCTTTAACGTCCACAGCAATAATTTCCTTATTACCTATCCAGGAGTCGGAACCGTGATCAGAAAAAAAAGAGGCTGCACTCCCGTCCAATGAATGAATTTAATAACAGCCAATGCGTTATTATCAAAACCATCAACATCATTGTCCTTAATGCCTTTTTGGGTTGCTGGAGTTATAATCCTTTGAACCTTAAGCATAATTGTTGCAGATCACATAAGCTTGCTGGATACAGCAGAGCTGCCTGGCTAAAGGCCACCTAAACTCCTTATTTGAGCCAAGAAGCCATCCAGGGGGCATGGCAAAATGTGACAATAAAAATCTTACATTTACCGCTACCTGCCAAGAGGCAAAATGCAGACTTATGTGTGACCTTTGCAGTTTTCTCCCTTTTTTCCACACTTCTTTTTTTCCTGCTCTGAGAGGTACTTGAGCCCTTGATTCTCCTTCATCCCATTTGCCTTCGCACGCGCTATACGAATGAGATAGATAAGCAGGCGCGTAGGCACTACAGCCGCCATAGAGGGCTGCAAGAAAAATTCCACAGTTCCTCTTATTTTGCACAAAAAAAAAGCACAAATTTCACTGAAAACCGGTCCCTGGCCACGCACAACATGCCTCAATCCTCCAGGTAGCCGGTCACCCCGTGACAAGCAGAGTCGAGGGAGCTCCTGTCGCGAGCCCAATCCTTCACCTAGCAAATGCCCCTAGCACTAGCAGAGCTGTCAGGAGTGGAAAGCTGGATCCTCTGTGTCTCACCCAGAGCCAGGAGCCTAAGGAACGTGTCGAGGCTTTAGCATCAGCCCCTGCCGCCGCCCTGCAGCAGAACTGGGGGTTCTGGGCAGTGTGGGGCAGCGCTGCCTGCGCATGACAGGGTACAGGAGCTGCACAACAGAAGAGCAGCACGGGGTCTTCCTGGCTTCCTGTGCACATACCCTGGACGCAGAGTCTCTCCCCAGGGCTCCCCCACCCTTCAGTTTCAGCTTTCCAAGACCCGTTCTGTGCATGAAGCACTTCCCCATGCACCCGGGAAGGCAGTGGCCTCTCCCGGGACCGACAAACCTCTTTGGCCATCGCTCATCCCACCCCATCAGCCCTGGCACTGAGCGAGCACGGAGCTGGGGCACCGCGGCCTGGAGAGGCTGCGAACGCGCTGCAAACCAGGGAGCTGTTTGTTTGCCTGTCAGAATCAAAGGGAGAAGAGAAAACAGATTGAAAAACGCATCCCAGTGAGGTAGGGACAAAGCTGCTAACATCCCGGCGCAGAGCTGCAGCATGAACAGAGAAAAGCAACTGCACGAAAGGCAGTGGAATCGTAATCGTGAATAACAAATCACAGGAGGCACACCTGAGAAACACACTTCCCCCTGAAGACACCATTTAATTACCCTTAATTACCCTAATTTACCCCCAAGAGTCGTTCAGCAACAGCAGAGCCCTGGAGCCAACCTCCCCTCTGCATCCCCGTGCCTTTAAAAAGCAGTGATTTTCACACTGCAGTGTAGCCACCATCACCAAGATGCTCCCCCTCTGCTCGAGTCCCACTGGGATTTAAGCTGGACATTCCTACAGGCAAAGACGGCCTTGCTTAAACGCTTGGGAGGTGCTTCATGTTTGTGCGTTTGCTATGGGAGCCAGTAACGCGGTGACAAACTGTCACTGCACCCCTAACTCCCGGGCAAATCTTCACTTCCATGAACCTCCCCGTGTACAGGTTTTACCACCACACTTTTAAGGCTTACATAGTAGCACATTTCGCTACAAGATACCGGAACAGTCTTAGCAGTAAGGAAACGTGGTAATTTGTGCTACAGGAAAGAATGCAAGCTGCACTGTGAAAATTTTGGAGTCATAACAGTGAGAAATGTGCTTTTCCATAGATTTCCTTTAAGTCAGTGCTGGGCTCTTTTGTGGGCCCCAAGTCTCTGGCACATGGGGCCTTAGAGGAAGGACATCTCTGCCCTCTTGGCTGCATCTGAGGGAGCGTTCTGACCTCCGGAGCTTGAGTACATCCTGCTGGCGAAATGACAGGTTAGTGGCCACAGCCCTTCAGCAACTCCTGGGGATTTTTTTTCTGATTTTCTTCTTCTCTAGCAAGAATGTTTTGAGGGTAAGTACATGTGAGCGAGTTCCAGCAGTCAGATCTCTTGGGTCCTGCAGCATGACTCAACGCAGTCTGGTCACCTCACAGTGTGGTAGATGATGCGTCACATTTTATTGATATTCTTACCTTGATTTAGAGAGTCTGAGAGTCCGTGCTGGAGGTGCTGACTTTGGGGTTACTGTTCTGAAAGGTCTTGTTCATGTATGTGAAAGGAAGAAAGGCTGGACCAGAGGAGAGCCACAGATTCTGGGAAATGTATTTAGCTCAGTGAAAGATGTATTCTATTTTCATGGAGTATTGAATGCAGCTGTGATTAATGGGGCACATATGTACTGATAAACAATATTAATTTGCTTTAAGCCACATCTGAAAAGATTTCAACCACTTGCTTGCCTGCAGTGGCAAGCATTATTTCCTGCTGTCTGTGTGACCTCAAAGGCTGAGCCAGCCCTGGAAGGCAGGAAATATTTCCTCTCAGCCCACTGGCAGCCCCAGCTCGTCAAGGCTGTTATATTGGTATTTCATTTATCATCAGCGAGCAGTATGGATGATTATTATTTATCCACCTCACCGCAGCGCCGAGCTGCCACGCAATTGCTGCTGCACATCCATTCTCCCCCGCACCGAGCCAGCTCTCCTCAGCTCCTCCACGCCCGCTCCATCAACGGCACCGCCTGCTCTGCCACCACCCGAGCGAGGCCATCGTGGCAAGCAGCAACTCGCGACCTACCCGCGATCTCCTGCGGCGACTGGAAAGCACCAACTCCTTCCAGGTTCTGCGGGACGGAGCCGCCGCCTTCCAGCACGCGCACGAGCTCCCGCAGCCGCTCGCACTCCTCCTGCAGCTGCTGCTGCTCCTCCTTGCGCTGCTGCTTGGCCAGGCTGGCCGGGTTCATGCTCAAGTGGAGAACTTTGATTTTGCTGGGGTCATAGTCGCCCTGCGTGGCAGAAACAACAGATGCAAAGTGAGAAAACGGTCCAAATTCCACGTCCACATGGTTTGCATCACCTTTTGCGTAAAGGAAAAGGTGCTGTCTTTGCATAAAGACAGCAACATATGCAGAAGAAGGGATGTTTAAGCGGTGACAGTGTTTTATTCCAGCGGTTGAAGTCAACCAAAGCAGGGCTGCCTCTCCTCCTCCTGCTACTCTCCTCTTTCCAAAATAAAGGAAAAGAAAAAAATCCGCTCAGCAGGGCTTGCTCCCTGGCTGACACCTCCACTGTTAAATTTAACTCCAGAAATGAAGTTTTATGGCTATATTTAAATCTCCTGGTAGCAGGGGATTATAATGAACACGCAGATGTAGCCTTAAACTACAGCAGGACACCCAGTACTAGGCTGATTTATTACAAGTACAAGCCAGCGACAGCCATAGGACTCCAGCACTGGAGTCATTAGCAAGTTGTATCAGCTCGTCCCAAGCAAGCGAACATGTATTTCATTTTATATTTTTTTTCCTCGGAGATGAGTTATACTTAGAGCAGTTTAAATAGACAGACGAAACCTAAGATAGCAGATTAACATCCCTTTAAAGAGAGCAGAAAACACTGATGTTATGGTTGTGATTGCAAAAAGAGACAATTTTCATGCAAGCTACAGGAAGCCTCACAGCCATAAAAGTAGGAAAACATGAACTAATCCCGGTTCCACAGCACTCTGCCCAGCCCAAACCCTATAGCACCGCCTGTACAAAAAGCCATTTCACACAGTAGCATTTTCCCTTCAATTAAATCTCAGGACCTAAAGTGATTTTGTAAACATTAATTAAATCTCAAGAGCAGCGTGAGGTAGGTATTAACCCAATTTTATCATTTACTTTCCATTAAACGATGTGCTCGAATTTTGGGGGCTGCTTTCAGGCAAACCCCAGCAGGGCAGGGCTGCTTCCTCCCGGCGCTGGTGCCGGCAGAGACCCCGGATGCCGCCGTTCCCGGGGGCTTGGCCGTGCCGGGGGCTCCGTCTCGCAGCCCCCCTGACATTTCCAACCCCTTTCACGGGAGGGCTGCACAGACCCACCTCACCCGGTGTTCCTGGGAGGTCACTACGGTGCTGCCATCGCCTCGCGTTCCTGGGCTGAGGGCAGCGGCTTGTGCTTTATTCGGCACCGCATGGATCAAACCTGCGCATTTCTCCCTACGGCAAAACCACCAGCGCTGCTGGTTTATATTATAGCAACACCTAAACACGCCAAGGGCCAGGGGGACCCCGGGGTGCTTGGTGCCGCATAAACCCCACGTGAGCCAACCTCGGAAAAGCCAAACGGACACCAAAGCGTGAGGACAACACCAGGCAAGGGGCACAGACGGACACGGGGTCCAGCTTGAGCAGCACCAGGACAGAGAGGAGAAGAAAATGCGTCTTCACGTCCCATTCTGCTGGCCCTGCCCGTGCTGCTGCTTTATATATAACTCCAGCAAGCGCTGCTGGAGTCTCCAGGGAATTTCTTGCCATCATATGGATTTTCAAACACGCGCAGGAACCTTTCCATGGAAACCGTGCACAGGAGAGGCAGGTTCAGATGAAAGGGAGCAGACGCGTGTGCGCAGACCGCAGAATCCCTACCGGGATCTGCACCGCGGGAAGTGCTTCTTCTCAATTTCCAAAGGCTGGGAGCGACTTAGCTTGGCTCTAGGAACATTCATGGCTGCAACCTGCTATATGCAACAGACTGCAAAGCAGCATTAAAGTCTCACTAGCATTTGAAGCAAATGAACCTTAACGCTGGTAAGAAACCAGGGTCTAAGGAAAGCAAATCTCTTCCTCTTGGAATCTCTTTTGCCCTGAAAAATGTAAATTTCGTGTTTCCTCCATCAACTGTTCCTCCTCCACAATAAATTAGTTTTTACTGATCAGAATTTTGTCCTTTCAGCTTTGTAACAGAAGATTCAGAAATACTATTTCAGGCGCTGGGAGAGAAAACCTAAAACACATTTGTCTTGTTAGAAAATCATCACTAATCAAGGGCCACTGAGGAGGAACAACAAGCAGCACAGTTTGAAAGGCAGCTCCATAAAAGATACTATCCCACACGGGCCTCCGAATGGGAGCCGGGAATCCCTGAGCACCAGCCTGGGATCCATCTGCTCCAGGTGCCACTTCTGCGCTAAATCCTAATGCAGCCCTTTTTCCTCCCAAAAAGCCTTCACGTTTGGAAACAGGGCTTGAACGTCAGCATCAACCATAACCAGTTAAGCCCAGGGTCACTTTATATAGAAGCACGAGGCGTTTTGGAGGTTCAACCTGTGACGTACAGACAATCCTTTTGCTTGCAAAAGAGGGAGATGCCACCAGGTCATCAATTCCTCCAGGAAACAGGAATTTTGTTCCACTGACCAGCACAGTGTGGTGGAGAGCATGGATAATCAGTTATTGCTACTGGCTAAGCAGCACCCACTCTTGCCCTGTTTTTCCCAATACATTTGAAATTTGGCAATTGCAGAGATGCTGAAGAGTAAATAACTTGAACTGCAGCGAACTCCTGGCATTCATTGATTCTTCTTTCAAGGAATAACATTGAGTCAGTAGTTCAGATTTGTCAGAAAAATGTACGCAGAGCTTCAATTTGGAAGGAAGCAATAAATACCTTGATTGATTGCAAGTAGGTCCAGTTGACACTTAGCAGTACAGTGAATTATTCAGTCCTGGAAAGTAAGATGCTAACTAGCTGACCTGGTGCTTAAGGCAGCAAAACTGTTTTTGTGCTCTCAAAAGGCACAGGACATTTTGTAAAGGCGATTTGTGGCCTCTTCCTGTTAATATGTTCCACAAAATGTGAAATAATGTTGTTTTGATGCTCAGTTCTCAGCTTTCCATGCACAAGGGAGACTCTCATTGACCATGGAGTCAATACCACCATTTCTGCCTCCATCACACAGAGATTATATGAAAGAGCCACCACAGATACAAGAGACAAACATTGTCTGAACGCCATATACTCTTAGCATACACTGGGACATGCAAGAACTATTTAATAAGGTTCTGGGTAGCAAAAAAACAATTGACAAAAGGCTAGAGAGGTGAATTTGCAATGGGACTAATTTCCCATGTGGAATAGGGGAAAAGTTGAAGCGATGCTACTGCCTTTCCTCTCAATTCCATGTCCCAGCACGGAGAGGAAAAAAAAACACACTGAAAAGATAATTGTGCTCATGCTACGTGTCATTTTTTTTAAACTCATATTATTGACAAAGACTCAGTACATTGGTTTATATGTTAAAAATAAAAACCTTCCTAAGTAGTTTTCCCATTAGGGAAGAATCAGTCAAGTGACAAAGCAATGAATGAGGACAGGAATGCTTTAATCTCTGAAAAACAGAAACTTTTCCTTCAGAACGGCAGTTGTTTAGAAGAATAATGAAAGCTGCCAGTGACAGCACCTGAAAGGGCTGAACTTATTCTGGCATCTTTTCTCGTGATTGTTCGAAAACTGCTTAGTCCCAATTCAGGGATATTTTTCTCCAAGAGCCATAAAAGCTTTTCTCTCTCCTCAGCTCACTTTCACAAGTCCACAGGTAAGAATAAAGAGCTTAAAAACCATGTGGACTATTTTACATTTGATGAAACATTCAGAGCTTAACAACTCCATTTAAGATCTCTTCACATACTGCAGGTATTTTAATTAGAAAGTTGGACTGGCAGCAGAGGGAATAGTCCCAACTATCGTGAATAAGTTGGTCTAACATCAGTAATGAAATTAAAGGAGGGAAACTCCCAAGTCCCGGAGAGGCAGCGGTTGTCATGACACAGTCAGCAAGAACTGTCAAGGATTTTCAAATGACTTCACATCCTCGTAGGCTCTCCCTATCCAAAGCGTCAGGGAGAGAGGGGTCAATACCCACAGATGGGGCTGCCGGGCGCCTATCTGAAGCGCTGCAACACGTTCCTTGCTTTTTCCATAGCCTTGATGTCTATCAACCTAAAAAGATTAGAAATTCTGAGCAGCACAATAAATTCTGGCGGAGCATATGGACAGCTGAGTTTAATCGCTACGAGCTTGCAAGGAAACAGATTGCGCTGCCCCTGCTGAGAAAAGGCTCATGATTGGAAGCTCTTCAAGGGAAGGACCATTTCTTCTTTTGTGCGGCTCTCTTGCGCAGCAAACGCCACCCAAACACAAGCAACACACACTGCTGCTTTCCTCACCGAGGAAGTCGTTTCTGTGATGACTTCTTAACCCAAAAATCTCTGAGGTTCCTGGACGGAGACATGTTATTCAATACCAGGGAACCTGAAGAGAAATAATCTAAGGAGCTTAGTAGATGGTATCAGCTTTGAAGGATGTATGGGTCAATAGTTATCTGGAAAGAACATCCCAAGTAATGACTGCACTTCTTTGTAGGAGATAGATGGGGGGTTCTTGAAGACAGATGCAAAAGACAGAGCAACAAGTGGAGGGACAGTGGAAGGGTGTGTGTGAGAAGCATCCAACTGCTCATGGAATGCACTGGCTTCCACCTGGAACGTGTCACAGGCAAAAAAAAAATCTCAAATTGTGAATATTAAGATGTGACAGATAACGGGGTGTACACACGTGTGCATAAATGTCCAAAATTGAACTTCTGAATCCTCAAAGAACCTGATATATGCCAGCTATCCACACCAGCTGGCTGTAGATGCGGGTAAAGTCTCGACTAAACCACAGTAGCTTGTCCTGAGCCTTCCTATTAATAAAAAGATGCGAGACAACCTTCACTTAGGAGATCGATCGAGTGTTGTGATTCTGCACACTGACCATTTAGATTGGGAACACCGGGAGCTTGGGGTTCTGGAAAGAAGAGTTGGTGTCAAAAACAGGGGCTTCCAAAAGGAACCTGTCTCAGGAACAAAAGGGGGCTGGAAAGAAGATGATGAAGATCCTGGCTGCAGGAAGGATCCTGGAAACGCATGGAAGGTCCTGAGGCCAGAGAGGAATGGAGACAAACGCCAGGGGACATCCAGGTCTTGGTCGGTAACATCCGAGTCTACCAACTCCGAGAAGCAGCAGAGCGTGAAGCCGAGGAGACTTTCTGCCCAACCTTCCCCGGTCAGCTGCAGCCTCCCTGCGGGAAAGCTGAGACCTGGAGCCCCTCCGGAGACCGGGTGGGGGCAGCCAGCACGGGAAGCGGCCGCAGAAATGATGGCTCTTACACAGAATTCACAAATCTTTAGACGCCTCCTTTGCACATATTTGTCATACAGTTTACACTTAATAGCATAACATTTACATCCAAATCATCTGTTTTCAGTCCTGCGTCAATACCCCCTGGAAATTTCTACTCTTAAGATGGAGAGCAGAAAAGCAGTGGGAAGGGAGAGGCTTGATTTGTCACCTGAAAGGCATATGCAAAGTCCCCAGCAATCACAGCTTTTGTTGCAGCAGCTCATTAAACAAAGGCAGGCTGGCCATACAAGCGAGCACTTCTCCTGATCTACCTCTCTCTTATTTTGACTTTATCAGCCCTGTTTTTTGGGTTTTTTTTTTTTTTCAGACTTCTGTTTTTTTCCATTTGGTTATTCAGCTCTCCACTATACATGCAGAGGGGAGGCATCTCCCTGCACTGTACTAGGCAGTCTCTGAAAGCTTAATCCTTCCTCAGGAAATGCCATTTTAATGGAAATTCTGCTCCTTGGTTTTCTTCTTTTTGTTTCTTTGCTCAGGCTTGTTAAAATGATTAGAGTAAAACCCGGCGTAAATCGCATCCAAAAGAATTCCCTCTGTCCCCAGCACACACAGCACAGCCCACTGACCAGGCCCAGCTCCCCCTGTGACAGCAGATACCGACACGGAGGGATCTTGCAAGCCCTTGGAACAGAACAGATTGCAAAGATGAGACAAAGCAGGCTAACAAATAAGCAACAAGCACCACCTGCTCCGCACGGCCTTGCCAGAATGCACGGACTTGAAATCAGAAGCTGCTGAAGAAACAGGGAAGGTGCTGGATGCTGGGTGAGGATTGCCTGTTCCCATCACCTCTCGTGCTGGGCCCCTGTCTTCGTGCCCGCATTTCATGCTCCATCATGTTGCTGTGTGCATCTCCAGCAAACACAACCCTGAAACCCAGCACCCAGGCCCACTCTTTCACCCTTCTCTCAGCCAGTTTTCAGATCAACTCCTGCTACTTCTTCCCCAAAACATGAAGATTTTGCTTCTGCCCAGACAGTGCGACCCCTTGTCCATTCACTTCAAATGACATTTCAAGCAACTCCTGAAAACACACGTTATGCCCTTCCTAGAACAGCAGAGGTGAAGACATCTCAGTGTCAGGCTGAGTCATGCCTCTTTACCCCCCAATATCCCCTCTACAGTTCCCACCTTCTCTTCCTAGCCTCACATGCAACGACATATCCTCATTTTTTGCTCATTACCTTACTGACTGTCAATAATGCCACCTTCAACACCTTGATCAGCCCCTCCTTCCACAAAGACTCCTACCGTTTCAGGTTTTCCTTCTTGCGCTGATTTGCAAGGCCAGACAACACAGACTCATTGATATTCCTCCCTATGGCCGTCTTTTTACCGCAGCATCTACAGCAAATTAGCAATGAGGCAGAGAAGCAGTTGGAGTTGGGATGTATCACAAACAGAGGCTCTAATCACCCTAATTGCACTACTCTCATACCAGACCATATCTTTCAGTACAAGTTAACATATTTGGGGCGCCGCTGCAATGCAAGTTGAAAAAGAAAACTCACCAGCGGAGCTCAAACCCTTCAGGTGTGGTCGTAAAAAGCAGATCTTTTCTCTCTACTAACTTCCAAACGCATCGTTTCCCTGGGGGATGCAAGGCGGATTTGCGTAGAGTAGGGCACGCAGACGAGGTCAGCATGCAAACACTGTGACAAGAAGTTAAGAGCAGGGATAGCTAGATGTCAAATGACACACAGTTGGGATAATATTGAAGGAAAAAATGCATTCAGATGTTTACTGCCCATTTTGTTTGTTGGCGTTCCCTTTTGCTCTGAAATTGAGAGAAACCACAGTTCTTTCTCAGATGGCTTGTGACCTTTTACAGCTTTGATTTCCAGGGGCTCTGGACTAGGGTTTTTTTCAACTCAGGGATTCCTGTCTTGCCAAAACACAAAGTCCAAAAGAAGCTGCTATTATTTACGCTCTGATAGCATGCTGGAAACCTGTGGTGGTTCCAAAACATCCTATAAAGACACCGAAATAGAAGCCCAGAGATTCAGAACGGAGCCCCAAAGAGCTGACAGTTTGAGTTTTAAAAGTTCTTTTTCACAGAAAAGAATTAACTTCACAGTAAGAAATGCTGGTTCTCATAAAGCTGAATTTCAAACATTTTGTCAAGTTTCCCATACAAATGAAGTCACCTTTGAATAATAATACTAAGGAAAGTCAGGTCGAATCTAGGTTTTCTAAAGAAGTATACATGATTTTAAAAAAATTAACTACCGCTTTGCTGCTCTGATGTTTTCTTATTGTGCATGCAACGTGCACATAAAGAGACTGTGCAAACAGACCACAAAGACAGAGATACTCAAAGTGAGGTTTTTTTTTCCTCCGACTTTGACTCCAAACCAGATGTTCAGCCAGTGAACGCTCTCCCTCCCAACAGGGCTCTATAAATCTTCCTTTAATGTTTCAGTAATTCGGCGTTTCCCTGCAAAGCTCTGTTTTGGAACGAATTCAGATGGGATTTCAAGGGGAGATCCCGGAGGAGAAAAGCAGCACAAATCTGCTGTGCTAGCCTGGAACCCTCATCACTCAATTATGAAAGGATGAATTAGAGGGAAACATGATAGCGGAGCCTCCTCTTTCAAGACCTGATGTCTTCTTCAAGGAAGGCAAATTTGCAACGTAGTAAGGTATTTCCAGTGAACATATCTAATTATAAATGAGCAAAACCTCTACAGGTATTTTTTTTTTAGATAATATCGTATATAAAGAAGCACGAATAAAAATGCAGTGAGTAGCCACTATCTTATTGATCTGATGGCAGCCTGCAGCAGGTTCAGCTGAGCATCCCTAAGCCTGAGAAGTAAGCCATGCTGGAGGAGCTGCCAATCCTGTTACCTACTTGCAGAGCAAACACATTGCAGCGGTTGGTTCCTAAAGTCATCCTTCATAGCACGATGATGTGAAGCTTCCTGAACTCTTCAAACACACTAGGACGCTCTGCCCTGTAATTAATGCATGTGAAAGTACTGATATATGTCCTCTATATATGTTATACATTCTATACGCACGTGTATAAATATATATATATATATAAGCAACTATATCTATAAGCAAGCCCGTAATGGCCTCACTGCCTTCCAGGGAAGGTCCTGGGGGTGTCTCAGCCGTCGCGCAGAAGCAGCTGCTGTCACCGAGCCCGCTGTCACGCGAGTCAAGCGCCCGTCACCTCACGCACCAACCGCGACAGCCGCAAACCTCTCGGAGAACTCGTTGCTGACAGGCTCTTGGAACAGTTGGACAGTCTCGGAGTGGGTTTCACAGCAAACGTGCTGCAGGATAAACAAGCTCCGCTGCAAACTCTTTCAATGAAGCAACTAGTACCAAGCTGAGCAGTACAAAACAAGGCACCGCGAGGGGTTATCGCCTCCCACCTGCCTTCTGCTTGGGCCACGTAGAAGAGAAAAATGAGAAAAACAGAATGAACCATGTTCCTGTAGCACGCCGAGGAAACCAGAGCCAAAGAAGAATCCCTTTTTTATTATTTTTCTCACACAAACACTTTTCTCAGTGACGCAGTGTTTGTTTTGGTACATCATCCTCCGTGGGACGAGCTGATGGTCCCCACTAGCAAGGGCACCTAACAAGGCACCAGGAAGGAATCCTTCTGGCAATGGATAACTGGGTTGGAGATGGAAGCGAGGGAGCAAGGAGGGAGCTTCCAGCACCTCATAGGAATGCATATACACGTACAGTTTGTTAATTATCAATGCAGTGATCTACATTATTCACTGGAAGGAGTCACTACGGTTTCACTTCAACATGTTGAATATGCAAGAACCCTCTTCTGTTTGCTCTGCTCTTTCTCAAGGAAAAGACCGGAGTAGCTCAAACATCCAAATATAGATTCAGAGGGTACATTCGCTTCCAGCTCCTCAGGGCAAACTCACTGCTGTTGGCTTTTCCTGCCCTTTTTGTCATTTGACCACATTGGTCCTACACTTAAGCAAGACACAAGATCCTGGACTCTTCTCCCCTTCTTGAGGAGTAAGTGAAGGTGCCTCCATTCCCCTTCTTTCCCCTGTCTTTTGGTCCCAGGTTTCCTTAGCCACTTCCCAGGGGAGATGGACTTTGCTCCTTTGGTTGCCACAGAGCAGGGAGTTGCTCTGTGTCCTTTCATCCATTGAACGTTAGAAGTTTCAATGGGCCTGGGATTACCAAGTCCTGGAGAGGTCCTGGGGCAGCAAGAGCAGGGCTGTCACAAGCAGCCTGCTCTGCATACCAAGAAGTCCTCCACCAGAAGAGTCAGCAATGCAAGGAGAATTAAAAAGCACAGTTAAATAACCCTAAATCCTCATGCATATTTATAAACGCCATCGCATTGAAACTAAATCAATACTCCTCTCCAGCTACATATGGCCTGAGAAGAGCAGGTAGCTTGGTCTGCCTTGGCCATTGTATTAATGAGGCCCAGAAAATCCCCATCGTGAATATATTCACAGGCTGAGAAAGGGGATTTTGGATTTTGAGTTGCAATGTAGCAGGGTGCAAAGGACCAGAAGGGAGAGGAGGGGCGGCCGCAACGTGAGGAACCCACCTGAGCCTTGTTTGGAGAGAAGGGTTCCACAGCTAAACAAGGGCAAACTCTTCTGCTCCCACACATGGAACCTGTTCTCACAGGAAGCAGGTTTCTTGATTTATGACATCCCTCTGTAGGTGACACCAGCTCCATCTCCCCATCACCACCAGTTCATACCACGAGGTAACACTCTGCATGAGACTCTCCACGCGAGAGGGCTTTGAGCAGCCTATTTGTTTAAATATACTTATTTTGGTTTCTGTTAAGGAAAAATAGCTCTTGGTTGCCAGCAAGGCTTTGACTACAGCCTCTAGCTGACCTTGTATTTCAAGCGGTTTCTTCCTGAATGCAGTATGAACCAAAAATATGGGAAAAGGCTTATGAACGTAATATCAGAACCACCAGCCTGTTAGCAGGATGCCGTGGCCCGCATACTAAACCTGCCTCACCTCCATCCATCCCCAACAAAACCCCTCTTTATTCAAGCTCAGGCTGCTACAAAGTTTAGCTGAAATCAATCCCGAGCTGTCCTGAAATATATTCGACGGACACAAAACCGTCTGCGCATCAAGGCAAGACTTGATGTTCTGAAACACCCCTGTCCTGTCCTCGTGTTTTATTAAACCAGTTTTACTTGCCCATGCTAATGGGCTGAAGCGCTACAAGCACCGTTAGCAGCGAGCCGTGCAGCTGCAATGATTCCAAATTTTAGTGCCAGGTTTTCCCAGAATTACGACCATCAGATCAACCTATAAACTGTTAAGACCCTACAAAGCATCATTCTAAATACAGTACCTCCTGCTGTATAACATCCAGCCCGGGATTTTATCAACATGCGCCTGTTTGTTGAGCTGAATTACAGCCCTTCCAGAGTGGGAATTGTGAATGGAGAGCAACGCTACCCTTCTGGTGTAAATACTGCGAAATCACTAAGCAGGTCTGCAGAATTCAGAGGAGCTGCATGTGAGGAAGCAACATCTCTTTCACTTTATTTGCCCAATCTGAGCAAACTTGCAGCCTTTCCATGCTTCAGCAGCCGCACATTTTTGGCTGGTGCTTTAAGCCGCCCTGTTGCCTCTGTCAGGGGCCAAATCTCATTTCCTACAGAGGAAAGTATTTTTGCTTAGCTAGACCTCTGGAGCGATCGTATCCTTTTAACAAACAAAATATCTCACTTCCTGTTCTGTTTCCAGTGAACTTTTGATTCTTCAGCATTGCCGCTTTAATTGCAATATTGAGAGGCCCACAGTCCTTCAAAGTGAGTAACTTTTTCATGTCAAGTAAAAGACATTAATTGAGCTGCTTTCACAGGCTGAACCCCCAAACAGGCTCTGACGCTCCAGGGGATGTAAAGTCCAAAAGCAGGAGCTCCTGTCTGCAACTGATACTGAATATAGCTGAGCTCCTCCAAATTTATCTGCCTGAACCAGCAAAAAGTGGCCTCAAGAATAAGGATAAAAATCTCACTTGCATGAATTTATACGTTTATATCCTCCAGCAGGTCAATAGCTGACAAAAAAGATCAAGAGAGGTGATAAAAGAAAAGCAGTTTTGATGTCAGCGTTCTCAGGGAAAAAAATACACTTTCTCTAATCACTGCAGAAAGAGGACAAATCTCGGCCAGCTTCTTGCTTAGCGGCGCTCAGCAGTGTTCACACTCCGCTTAAGAGGAAATACCTCATTCCGTTATTTCAGTGCCCCTTAATCACCCCTTCCCTGCTTTCTTCCCAACTTAAAATATGGAATGCGATGCCCTGCCCTGCCGAATTCCTAATCGCCCATGGGCAGGATGGAGCAGCGCATCCCGCCTCGCTACGGGCCCGAGGAGACGGCAAGAGCTGCCAAACCGACTGTGAAGACTGAAAAATGCGATTAAGCGGCCGGCCCCGTCCGGATCAAGTTATCTGCTGCCTGCTTCGCTTCCCGAACGCACCAAACTGAATCCCTGTCACTCGCCAGGCGGGACTGAATCACAGCGCCGTTAAGGGAAAAAAAAGAAAAAAAAAAAAAAAGAGAAAAGGCAAGTAACGCAATTTCATGGAAAACAGGTCTTGTCAAATAGACTTGAAGAGATTTCCAGTCTACTTAATTAAGATAACTGTGTTGACATAACAGACTGGGAATGCTTTAATATATTTCCCTCAGTATCAAAATCACATTTTCTTTCAAAAAAAAAAAAAAGGCTTCAAAATATCACAATACAAAATAAAATGGTAGCACTTTCTTAAAGGGACTAAAAGCTGATTAACTGCAAGTGCAAACTTCTAGTTAATTCTAGTGGAAGGCTAAGAATATGCAGCATTTCCCTGTAGGACATGCCAGAAAATTAGAAATTTTCACTAAAACACAAAGGTCAAATTGTAGCAAATGGCAATGCTAACAAAGCCAGCTCCGAAATCTGCACAGATTGTGCTGGGTACAGGTATTCCACCTGCATTCAAGCGTCTCAGGAGGCATCCCAAAGCACAGGACACACACATATATGTGTATATACATACATGCATATACACACGCATATATATATGCATGGGTGTGTACTTTAAATACATATATTCATATATTTTTATATATTTTGTATGTATTTTTATATAGATACAGATATATATTAAAATATATGCACTTTTTATATGTGTTTTTATATATATATATGTATATGCAAAATGGCAGACTATTACCTTCTGGAAAATGATGGCCATGGCTTTCAGGTATGCTTAAAAACTACATGTAACCTCTAAATGCATGCAGCGGGGGTAAAATAAAAAGGGGGGGCTACCAAGAACTTCCATGCACCTACGTAAAAACCTGAGCACGACTTGAGACCCCCCCTCGTGCCTGAATAGGGCGCTGATGACGCCGCCGCTGCGATAACGCGCGGCCAGCATCACAGGCCAGAATTACAGGCAAGTTGTGCCCCGATTGCCATGAATTATGCATGTTCCCAAAGCCATGTCCGCCGAGGAGAAATGAACGGGAATGCAACTATTTCATTTACTCCAGCGCAGGCTGAGGCAATTTGATCAGGGTCTTGGGTGGATATCTAGTGCTGGATGGCTCTTTAATCTAGCAAACAAAAGCACCGGGAGAACCCAATAGCTCCTGCGGAAGCCACTGACCTGGAAATGCGATACATTTTTAATGGGGATGGCTAACCAGGGAAAGCAATGCGCTCTCTATTGCTTAGTATCTTTAAATCAATATTTGGTATTAAAAACAGGCTGTCGAGAGAACACAAGTTACCGGATAAAAATTTCTCCAGGTAAAACTATTTTTACATTATGTAGTGGATCTGACTAAATAGAAGCTCTTCTGGCCATAAACCTCTTAATTCAACTCATTCCACTTGCTCCAATTCAGAAAAAAATATATATATATATATATATTTTATCCAACAGCTATACCCATTCCCTTTCATACTGTTAATCCCCCCTCTTCCTTTCTAAGCCTCCAGACAATTCTGTAACTTCAGCAATTATTCCTCTTAGACATAACAAAAATCTAGATGTTATCACTGACAGTTTAATCTTTTTCAAGGGGAGTTTTAATTCGTAGAGAAATTATATTAGAACCACTGCCTCTAAATATAAAAATACTTTCAAATCTATGCCCATTTTAATATTTCAGAGCAGCAGAGCTGCTCAAACGCTGATGGGAGAGAAGAATGACACTTCAGACACAGCCATGGAGATTGCACTTTTTTCCCTAAAGGAAATGTCTTTTCCACTGTTGCAATGAGAACTTAAAAGTAGGCATGCTGATCCACATAGATGAAACCCACCTCGCAAGAAAACTACAGTTTATAAAAGGGTTATTTGGCGTTTAGAGCACAAAAAAGAAAACCAGCAGCAGGTTTGTTGCAGGCCATCTTCTTTGGTCACTGGGTTTTAAACCAGTGTCATTTTTGTCACCACAACTCTCATGTTATCCCATACTTGTGTCTCCTGTCCCGCTCCTCTTGCCTTCCAAATCACTCTAGCCCTGCAGTCTTGACACATTGCTGTCCTTGGGAATAAGGTATTTTTATTATTTCTTTTTTGAAGCAAAAGCCTTGTCACACGCAGGAGCCCCTGGACCACCAGCTTGTGCCTGTGCTGTTACTCCATGGGATGGGGATGATCCTGGGGGATGATCCTCAAGCAGCAGAAGGGAGCAAAGCCAGTTGGAGCATTTCCACTTTCCCAGAGAGATGGTGACAAGAAAAACAAAGATGGACTGAGATATAAAGCTCAAGAAAAAAAAAAGACAGACAAAATAGAAATAGCGCTTGGTGCATAGCCCTCTTTTAGCCGTGCATACTCATTTGAGAGAGCTAGTAATCTTACAATGACAGCTGACATATGTATGTATCTACACATGCAGAATGTCTAACAGAGTTAGCACATCAATGTCTGATGAGAGACAATTTTAACATATATGATATATAAAAAAATATCCTCCATATTACCCATTCCCTGTACAATAAACACTCTGTACACGCATTCTTTCTTCGACAGAGCCTTAATAAGCCATTTCTCATGCTCCCAGCTCATCCTGCTGCCTGTTCACCCATCGATATTACAGAGCTGCCTTTCAGGGCCTCCTCTGCCACGCAGGGCTAGTGTGCTGAGCCCCCTTGGAGCCTGCGGGGGCCTGGAGGGCTCCAGGGGGGACGTGGGATGGGCAGGACACTGTCTGGAAAGGAAGAAGGCTCCAAGTGTAACTCACCCCACGTAATCTCAGGTTATTGCTGTCCCAGCTCACCCATGTCCTGGTAATAAAATATGACCGTGGTTCTTCATGTCCTTCAAACAGATGTTTAGATGGGTGACTAATTACGGTTCTGTCCTGAGGAAAAAGTTGCACCACGAGCTGGTCTGCTATGAAATCCTGTGTCGGGGTCAACTACAAAATTCATCTTCTTTTAATGGACCAACTCCGGGCAAAAATCTCTACCTTGGTTCTCCAAGTTTGTCCTGGCCAGTGCTAGCAATTCTAATACACATTCAAAAACCTTAAAAGACCCTGTAACATGGCTGTCTACACAGAAAAAAGGACAAAATCCCAAACTTCTCCAAGTCCTCAATGTATGTCTGCTTGCTCTGGATCCATAATAAGCTTGTCCGCGTTGAACTCGCGAATGCTATTCAATTTTATGAATTCCACATGGATCTGTACCAACTGCAAGCTCCAATTTGCTTTCTGAATGCTATCTCATCCATTGGAAGCAATTGGCACTTCCACCTCAGCTGTGCACGGAGTTAAACCACACGCAAACGGGCTCTTCTCTCCCCA
The DNA here is from genome assembly GCF_003342845.1 of Nothoprocta perdicaria. NCBI lineage: Eukaryota > Metazoa > Chordata > Aves > Tinamiformes > Tinamidae > Nothoprocta > Nothoprocta perdicaria. Next base: position 4,457,982 of record NW_020454316.1, on the reverse strand, counting down.
AAGTTGCTAAATAGGATAGCTGCTTAGTCCAAATGAAGGGGTGCTTCTAAATGGGTGCTACCAGCACCTACTTCCCCCCAAAAACAATGAAATCCAAGTCCTGGTTCTGCCGGGTGAAATGGTTGGCAAATGTTTGCAGGGACTTTATTTAGCTATGAAGCTTCAGGGGGAAAGAGACCTGGGCAGAGGGCAGGAAGGACAGTAACTGTTCATATATTACCCTTTACAAGCAAGACCTCATGTATTCAGAGTCTAAGTTCCTAGGAAAGAACAGGGGCTGAGAACACACAGGGATTTAAAAGACCGGGGAAGTGGACAAGCCACCTACTTTCCAACAAGCAAAATCATTTCCAGCTCTCGCAGGGAGCAGGAGAACGGGAAACAGAGAGGGAGGACGGAAGCGAAGGGCTGGAGTGTGTTCCCAAGAAAAGATCCCGGGAGCCCTACCGGCCTCTCCGCAGGGCCCCGCTGTTGCCAGACGTCAGCAGATCCCTCCTGGGATGAGCAGAAGCACAGCACGAGCAGGGGGGAAATCATCCTTCAGGCCGCTGCATCCACGGTGCTCACTCCTCCCAAACCCTCCTGAAATCTCCATCCATCACCTGCCTGTGGTGAGGCTGATCAATACCGCTGCAGGCCGGCAACCCTCTGCGCGAGCAGAGAGCAAGGCGACCTCGAGCCCTTGGAAATGCTGCTCTTGGAATTGCTTGGAGACAAGCTGGCCACCCAATGTGCAGCCTCCATTGCGTGGCTGCTGGTGCCTCCATGGGGTGCGGGATGCAGGGGAGAAGGAGCCTCCTCTGTCCCTCGCTGCGGCTGGAGCAGCGCGTGTGCTCCCAGTAAGTGCCTAAGGAAGGAGAGCCGGGCGCTCCGGTGCTCCAGGAGCACGGGGAGCCGTCGGCTACGCTGCACACGGCAGCGCCTCTGCTGAGAGAGGAGCGTTGAAGGGCAGAAGGACAGTTCTTCAGAGAGATAAGCTCGGGTATATAGAAAGGTGCAATCCTCAGGCACGTCCATGCATGCCAGGGGCTCCAGCTGGAATTGGTTCCAAGCAACTCGGAGCAGCCAGGTAGTGCTCAAAGCTCAAGGCAAAGAGGCTCTACTCCCAAGGGACCCGCGCTCAGCGAGCACACGGAGCTCCCAGCTACGGAGCACCGGGGCTAGTGGCAGGCGAGGAAAGCCGGGAAAGGAGCAGCCAGCCCAGGCGAGCTGGGATGCACGGCCGTGCAAGGCCAAGAGTGGTTGGAAAACACGAGAAAGGCCTTTTGTGGGGTCTGTGCCCTGCGGACCCGGGAGGTTTTTATATCCACAGTTCCCGTGGTAGATGACACGGCAGTTCTGTGTCACAGCCTGTCGGAGCCTTGTCACACAACAGCTTGCTCTGCTCCTGCTTCCAGAGGAGATGCACCTGCTGGGAACTGGGTAACTTTGCACAAAGGTTTTCCAGCAGTTCCATCCTTTCCCTTGTCCACTTCTCTTGCCACTTGCATGCACGTTTAACCACATATGTTTCTAAGGCAAACCATAAGCCTTTGCATTAAGTTTTACTGACCCTGTATATAAACTGACATATAAAGCCTGGTAGCCCATTCCATGCTGTTCAATTACTGGAGCTGTCATCCATCCTGCGCCATACACAGTGATCTGGAGCCTCTAACAGGTCCATAAACAGCTCAGAAGGAAGATGACTGATGCAGATTTCCCTTAACTGCTTATCTATCTGTTTTAAATGGATTAAATAACTGTGTCATTAAAATGCTCAAAGTAAGCCTTTGATCATAAACTTCCCATCATTTTACAGTTATTGAATCTGATCCCTAATGAATCTTATTCTGCCATATTCCTCCTGCCCGCCTAGCTCCTGGGCTCCAACGTGGCTGCTTGGAACCTCCTTGCAGCCCCAGGTGGTATCTGCTGATTGCCCAGCCCAAAGGAGGGCAGGAATTTCATGCAGTAATTAAATGTGGCCCTATGTCTAGTTTCTCGCACCTCTTAAAGTCTCTAGAAATCAAAGGAATTTGAGAGGTCTACATGGAACAGTTGGTAGGGTCATCCTCCAGATATTAGGATACAAATGACAAACAGACAGGGTCTTTTTTAGGCATTAGACATTCACAAAAGTCCTTTTGAGAAGAGGATGCCACTATCAGGTCTCCTGAAATTTTCTCTATTCTCTTTGAGAAGACAAAAAGATTTTTGGAAACACTTGAGAGCGTTTTTGTTGGGGAAATCCCCTGTCATCAGGCACAACAGAAGGAGCTCACCTCAGGAGTTCACATCTGGCTGTCCTTCAAAGCAGTATGGAAGGACTCCAGGTCAAGCTGCTTTTATCTTTCAATAACCAGTGGACACAAAAGGAAACAAGTCGGTCCTTCTAGCGGCCAGCTATAGGACAGGAAAAATACCATGGAGCTCTCCTGAGGACCTGCAGGCCTGTTTGAGCTGCGAACTCCACAAGAAGTCACACGAAAGTGTTAAACTGAATGCTGAAAAACCACACGTTTCACATGGCAGAGGCCTATTATGTCAATGTGCAGAGTCCTTGCCAAAGCAGCACGCTGACTAACGTTAATCATTCTGTGTTCTAATTATCATTATCGCAATTTCCCTGATGATCGTCCTACTTTGTCTGTTTGCTGCTGTTCGGTGGGTTTGAATGATGCAGGCCTTGGCTTCTTCGCCAGCCTTGTGTTCCCAAGGACCGCGTCAAGGGGTGTTTCATTGCCTCAGTGTCATCCCCTTGTCATATCGAGACCCACTCGGGGTTTTTAAACAAAAAGCCCCTCTCTCTGCCCCTCTGCCACCTGAAGGGGTCTGTGCAGGAGCAGGTGGGACCCGCTGGGATGGCCTGGCACTTACCCCTGTCCCATGGATCCGTGCCACGGAGTTGCCCGTGGCGGGACAGCGGGACTCAGCATCCTGGAGTGGGACTGCCCTCATAACTGCAGCAGAACAAGAAAGGGTTTTAATTTATTTTCCGCTGTATGTCGGGGAGGAAGAGGCCGGATTTACCCAGTGGCCTCATTCTGCCCCAAAGTGTGAATTAGTTGCTGCAGCAGATTACAAAGAGAGAAGCAAAGACACGGGCGAGTCCCTTGAACCATAGAAGCAATCAGCCCTTCCTGCCTCCTCCTCCTCATGTACATATAGTGACACTGCAATTAGCTTCCCCTATTTCTGACAGGCATCCTGGGCTGCACGGAGAAATCACCTTTCACACAAAATTCAACAGCTAAAAATAATAAAATAAGAACACCCAAACCAACAGTCCCTTCTTACCTCAGCAATTCAATTACTTGTCAGACAGGCCTAAGAATCCATTAGAGAAGGGTATATTCTGCATTTGCTGTGGAAATCTCCTGGTGATCTTATCTGCCTCTCAGTTCAACCTCAAAGCTCAATTGTTTTTTTCCCTGGCAGCACAAGGAGACTTCAAGCAGCATCAAAATCTTTTCAGATGGGGAGAGTCATCTCTTCATTTCAGATTTAAAAGAATGCAAGAGATTTATGGATAAACTGAAGCCAGAAGAGGAATGGCTACAGGGCAACCTGCTGGATTGGGGAGGACTTTAACTGCTCCAAGCAGCAAATTCAACATTATCTTGATCTGATCGACTAAAGAAATAAACACTTCAGGAGCAGCGTTGCCCAGTAATAACTTTTCAAGCTGCTATTGAGTAAACTGGGAAAAGGGTATCAGTCCTGGAACTGTCACACACACCTAAGAGGCTCAGGCTCTTTCTGATCCCCTGCAAAGTGCATCCAGTTGAAGCGAATGGGCAAGGAGCTGGGGTAGCCATGAAAAGGGGATCAAGGGGGAACACATCGGTCAGTGGGGCTTTTTTTTGCAGGTTCCCTATGAGAACTGGGAGTCCGAGAGAAGGCTGCACAAAAAATCTCCAGATAAAAACGCAGATCTGTCTTCTAAACAAGTACCAGTAGCAGCAGCATCTCGCTCAGAAGATATCAGAGACTCTGGGAAAGCAGCAAAGCTCAACATTGTACATTCAATCCCTCAGCTTACCTGGGTCTTCAAGTCAGTCTCTACATGACACCACAACACAACCACTGTGCAGCAGCAGGTAAAATGTTTAGTATTTTATACAACTGCTATTCGTCCCCACAACCCATCCGACAAGCACCGCAATGACAGGCTGTGATATTGCTACCTCCTTTACCCTAAACTCTGTGAGCCTTAAAGGAACAGACTGGCAACTGCGATGGCTGCAGCACGTCCAGGGCAGCATCTTCCATCTCTCCTCCCTCTGAACAGTGACATTCCTCACTCCTCCACTGCCTTCCAGGTCCTCCAACCACCCTCCAACCTGACTGTGTTGAAATAATCTGGGTGACGTTCTCCATTGAGCGCACATGTATCTAATTATGTCTAAATGTAAATACAATTGTGTGCAAACATACTTACATACACATGTAATTAAATCCACTGCTGTTGCACTTGTTTCAAGTGGCCTCACCACTGTAATATTAATCCTAACAGTATATTACCACTGTATTACTACTGTAGTATTAATCATAACAGTTCCCATATACCTAATCATGCTTGTTCTTGCACACTGAACATATCTACTATAAACTCCAATCTTTACAGTCAGCAGCTCCAGCTGTGATGGAGCTGGAGGGAAGGCAGTTCCAGAGCTCGGCTCCCTTGCCGAGGCTGCTTTGCCAACAGCTTTTTACCTCCCCCTTCTCATAAAAATGAGAAAATTTCCATAATTACTACTGATTGCAACTGTGGCAGTACTGCATAGAGAAAAAGAACATATCTACTGGAAGACAACCAAAAATACACGAGAGGATCTCTGTGGAGACCGCCCGTGCTGTGCAGCCTTCGTGTTGCTGCTCACCAGAGCCAGGAGCACCACAAAGGCCCTTTCAGAAGCAGCATCTTTGTTGTGAAAGGGCACGATCTCCACTGAACGCCTTTTGGTGGCTCCAACACACGTGGTATTTCTTCCAGTGGATTTTTATTTCATTTTGAATGTTCTGCCAAAAAAAAAAAAAAAAAAGACCCAAAAGCAAGGAATAGGCACAAGCTTCTATATTATTTAAGGATGTACTCCGTTTAAACATTAATTAGGGGAAGAAGCGAGGGTGCCTGATGTGCCAACCGCTCTGCTTGGGTAACTGGGGGATGTGTCAGAGCCCCGAGGCACCTCCAGGCCCTGCTTGTGGGCACTGGGTTTATCACACACCTCATACCAGGCTCTGCTGGGTGAGGGAAACAAGCCCATCTCCCCGCCACATCCCCAGCTCTGCTTCCAGCCCAGGGTCTGAAGCTGCTGCCACTGCGGGGACAGGAGCACCAAGGTCTCCTCCTGTTATTTCATTAAGTTCTTTGGGGAAAACCTGCTTTCTTTCCGCTTGCTACAGGCAACAGTTTGGGCTGTTCTGAGAAAAGGCACCCAGGATGCATCACAAAAAGCATCAATATCTCACGTATTTGGATCCTGATACATAAAGAGAAAGAGCTTCTCTGAAGAACACTGCCCTTCCCTCCAGCTGCTCATGCAGAGCATCTTCCCTTTCACTGGCACATATTTGAGCAATATCGCTGCCCCTGCTTCACAGTTGCATGAAATGGGCAGATTTTCCTCTTCTCCTCCACAAAGAAAAAAAAAACCCACAGCTGAACTCCCGCTCCATTTCTTTTCCCTACTCCCTGGCCTTTTGTCTCGCAGAGACGGCGCCGAGCTCTCCGCATACCAAGCAGCGGAGACAAAAACTCCGCGCTGCAACTTCAGCCTCCTTATCAGGAGGATGCAAGCGCTGAAGAAGGCTCCGGCCTTTCACAGGCCAGCAGCAAAAAGCCAGAGCAGAACAGAAGCAGCAGCAAAGAGAAGGGCAGCAAGAAGCCGTGATCGACTATTTTATCAAAACCTCCAAAGTAATTAGGTCATCAAAGGCAGGCTGGGATGATAACTGGCATGGAAAAACTAGGCGCCAAGCAGGGAGAGCGCTGCGGCTCGTGGACGCGGTGTTTATTCATAGAAATCAAGGAGAAGCACAAAGCCTCGGTAAACAAACCTTTCCAAGTGCTGTTTTCCCTAAGGTTCTAAACGACATTTTTGTTTTGTCTTTGTGACACCACAACTGAATTCAAAGAAGCGGAAGAATAATAGGAAACGAAGAAAGAACAATTGGAAACTAATTTGTGCCATCAAATGACTACACAGAAAAAAATGGAAAACTACAAAGGGACAGGCACGCTTCTCAGCATTTCCTGAAACTCTTTTTTTTTTCTCCTTGAGGTGTCATAAATAAGATGAGAGGCATTTAGAAGTGAAGTCTCCTTTTGAAATGGTTGGGTCTAGCCGCTCAGCTTGGCCTGCACCAGCAACGTGGTTCTGTGTAATCTGGGAAACCTTCTTGCCCAGGACCTTGCCAGCTGCTATTGCCGTTTCCTCTACTTTGCCCTCTATTTCCTCTACTTTGCCCTCTATTTCCTCTACTTTGCCCTCTATTTCCTCTACTTTGCCCTCTATTTCCTCTACTTTGCCCTCTATTTCCTCTACTTTGCCCTCTATTTCCTCTAAAACTTTCCGTTTTATAAACTGAGACACTGGAGCCTGTCCTGCGGCCATCCCGCTCCCCCAATGCCCATTCATTCTATCAGTGCAGCGAGTTCTCCGTGCTCAGGCAGCTGCAACACCGAGTGCAGGGAAAGCCAGAGCACAGAGCTTTGCCCTGCTCCCGAGCTGCTGGGAAAGCCAGAGCTCACCCATCCTCCCTTCCACTCATTAACCGAGCCGTGTGATGCAACACAACTGCTGATATTTTCAGGGATAGGGGAAGCAGCACATTAATGAATTTATTATGGATTTTTCTCGTTAAATGTATTATGCAAATGTTAATCAGTTTCTGCAGAACTTTGAGGAAGGCGCTGCATGAAATAAACAGCGCTGGCTCTGGCAGCAAAACCCAGAGCTTCAGGTGCTTAATATGCAGCGTGCAAATTCATTTAAAAAATATTTTTTAAAGGGCATGTGGTTAATTTTTGCCTGCACAAACGCACATCTGCACACCCTTGGTCTCTGATGTTAACAAACATTAGCCAGTCTGAACTGTGCGTGTCCTTGTTTTATTGGACACACACTTTGCACAGCACATTTATCAGGCCTGGTGAGGCCAAGAAATAGCTTCCCCTTGAGGTGCCTAATGACAAATGTAAGATTTGATGGCATCTTTACGCTTCTCCTTGCTGATCCCAAGGATAGTTTCCCGTTATCCTTAATTCTAGGAACTCCAATGTGGTCAGAATTAACATGCACAAATATTTGCATAACCTCAGTCCTCAAAGCCCAGAGCAAAGCAGGTGGCTCCCCTCCTTCACTTCATTCCAGGTCTAGGGTTTTCTCTAGTACGAAACCCACACGCACAAGACACCAGATGTTTTCCCTCATGTAGCAGATATAACCCTTTTAGACAGCACATATTTTAGGAGCGTTTTACAGGTAGTTCTTTTCCCTGGAATTCACTTGGGTGAGACTTTAGCCTACACCCTGAGCCGTCTGCTGCAAACACCAGAGATATCCACCCAGCAAAGCAACCTGACCATCATTTAACCTAACCAGCTCAGGCAACAACAGCAGGGAAGCTGCAAGAGCAGAGCCTTTTGCTCACGCTAACAAGCGGAGGACACGCGTGGTGACGACGGCTGCTTCTCTGCGTGTTCCAGCGGGTGACATCCCATCTCCCGTGCTCCCCACAGCAGCCAGATTCAGTCAGCCCTGGCTGCAATCACAGCCAGGGCTGTGCACGTGCACTCAGATGCCTCGAAGGTTCCGGGGAGGCATCGCACAGCTCCTATTTGCTGTGAATGACTACCTGGAATATTTAGGTTTCCCACTTACGGTGAACAGCAGAGGCCACAGGGACGTTCCTGAAAGTGTCAAGGTAGATGTAAATGTCCCAACAGCCCCAATTTGCAGTGAGGCTGCTAACTGGGAATGTAAATCCCTGAGCCAAATGCCTGTGTTTTATGCGAGTTATTGGGCCAATAATTACTGGCACATGGCATAAACTTAGCGACGGCAACATAGATGTTTTCAACATATAACTACTCAGTGTTTTGAGCAAAACTATGGAATGACCCAAAGAATGGCAGCAAGTGCTCACTCTCTGACACATACTTGAGCAGGTACACCCTTCCTTATACCAGCAAAAGCTTGGTGCAGTCTGTCAAATTCAGAAGAAACTCTTTGTATGTAAAAAATGAGCAATAAGTCTGATAAAACTGAGCAAGAGCCCAAGGAAAGGCTCCCGGATTGCTCTGCCCCATGGGCACTTCCGCACATCACCAGGAAGCTCAGCGTAGGGCTGAGCAGGACAGCCTGAGCTTCTGAAGGCCCGGCAGCACTTTGGGTTTAGTTTATCGTATTTTTATTAAGTCTCCCACTGGAATTGCTCAGCTATCCTATCTTGTAATTGAATCCCTCCAAATTACACAAAAATCTGTTTCTTCAAAAATCTGTTTCTTCAGTCAGTGAAGGAATTTTTGCCTTGCCAAAAGTTCTTCCTGATTCAAGAGAAAAAAGGGGTTTGCACAAATCCATCCAAGGAGCCCTTACTTAAAAAAATTTCAGCAAGGAGGGCAAGCTGTGGCACAGAGGCTAGCGGGTTGCAGCGTGCACAAAGCCAGAAAAGCGAAAGAAAGGAAGTTTGTGAAAGGGAAAGTATCCAGATAATCCAATAAGAAGACTCATGAACATTTGAGAGGTCAATTAAGGAACCTTGAAAAGTTGACAATGTCCCTTTAAGCTTTATAACAGTGTAAATGATTCATTCATCATTCTTCACTGGTCACATAATGAACAGTTAGGCTATTAAATGACCTCAACTTTGCTTCGGGCTCTTAACTTCAAGCTAGTTACTGCCTGGCCGCCGAAGACCTAACTATAAAATGAGTCATTAATGCTTAAAAAGGAGAAAAGTTCCCTGTCCGCCATAGGGGATCACACAGAGGAATCTGTGCTTGGAGCACAGCGCCCAGTGCTCATCTGCTGGTTCCTCAAATACAACACTAGAAAAGGGGGACACCAGGCCAGTCAGAAAGACTACGAAGAAAAGGGGGAAAAAAAGAAAAAGCTGTAAAAGGGATGATAACAATGGCAAAGATGGAAATTTCGAACTGCTGGACAAATCTTACTGAACATCTCAGAATATATCAGTCAAGCTATGCTGGCATGACAATTAGCCATGAATGTCTCTGATGGCATGAGGTGCTCTCCAGCAGTCCCCAGGTGCTTTGTGGATTCTTCCTTCTCTCCCAATATCATAATTTAGGCTGATTAGCAGACAGAGCTGCTTCTGAGGAGTGTTCCCACACGATGTGTTACCAAACTACATCCAGCCTTAAAGTTCTCATTTTTATGCACAGTTTTAGCTGGGACTTTTATTCAGGAGAACTCTAGCTAAGAGGGGGCCACAACAAGCCACCTTTATGCTGGTTCCTGGGACTAGGGGCCCAAAGCCAACCAGTTTGTGCCAAACCCTGAACCTTTCGCACAGCTCAACTACCCCATAGAGTCTTAGTCCCCAAGATCTCCTGAGTTTGTGTGACCCTGTTCACATTTCCTTGACTGACACCAATCACATGAGAGTCCTTCTACTCAGAAAAAAATAAGAAAATGAAGATCCCTTCCATTTGGTGTCATAAATACAAACACATGCAGATATACGAAAGGATGAGGGTGCTCCTCTGGTTATCAGACTGGAAAGTTTCTAATCCTCAACACATCTTAGTATAAAATATAGATATATATATACATACACACATACACACACACTCACTCATGTATATCTGCCTACCTTTTATCTGCACAGCTTCATAGCTCCAGTTCTCTGAGCTCTAACTGCAGTTTTATCTTCCTCACCAACCAGCTGTGAACTAATTATGAGAAGCTCTAACTAGTCCTGCTCCCTCTGCAAGCATATGGAGCCAATTAAGTCCAACTGCAGCTGATTTTAATCAATCTGCCTTGAAGCAGCCAAACTTGAAGAATCTCTTCTCCTTCAAGACCAAGAGCAGAGGAGAGCAGGAAAAGCAGGAGAGTAGTATTTGCATAAGGAACACTTCACATCCGCTTGCTTGCCGGTGAACACGAGGCTCCTAGCAGTAAGAAATGCTAATTGAACCCTCTCCACAAGTCTTTCCTTCCACTTTACCCAAAAAGCACTGATTTGATTCGTCTCTTTTGCTCTAAGCTGCCCTTTTCCTCCAGCAAATCGGGAAGACAGTCCAGATCATTTCGGATAACCCAACAAACCAAACCCTTTACTAAAGTCTTGGCAACTCTGCCCAGCATACGCCAAGGAATAACACTGCATTTGCTTTCTCATGTTCAAGAGTATCAACTTTTTTGGTTTCATTGAAGGAGAGGCGGGTAGGGGTTAGGAGATAAAACTGTCTGGTTAAACTTGCTCTTTTCACGTACTAATTGAATTTCTCTCCCGAGACGCTGTTGCAATGTTTTCCTTAAGATAATGTCCTGGGTGATGGCCGAGGGAAGCACCCTCAGCAGGATATCATTTCTCTACAACCCCACCACTTCCTGTGTATTTGCAATCCGAGGGTTTTATTAGCCGTAAAGATCTGACCAGCGAGTAATATCCATGCTAAAGTCTTTATACCAGTGAAGGAAAATCAATGCAACCTGCAGCCTGATGTCAAGAGCCAAGAGGTGTTGGAAGAGGGGGGCTGTGGTGGTGGAAACTGTCTCCAGCCATAATTCAAGCTGTCCCCACACAAGGGGAGAAGACAAAGAGATGTCAAATGCTATACACGCTGCTGCAGATAGCCATCAATATCTCCATTTCTTTACCTGCTAATGCAGAGCTGAGGGAGCACAAATTTCATACCTATCTAACATAAAAGTGCGTTTCAATGTGCACACTTGCCCTGCGGTCAGTCAGTGCGGGTTCAAGGTAGCTCAAGAATAGCCCATTGGTAAAAGCAGCCAGAGCAGAGATGGGTGAAAGCCACGTGCTGCTCCTCAGGTACAAAAGGATGCGACAGGAGGCAAACATTTTTAAAGCAGAACTCCTTTCCACACATCTTACAGCTAAGCCTTGACAGTTCTGAACTCTGGGTTACTAAAGACTGGCCGTATCCTCTCACATTTTGTTCACTGCACATGGCTTCGTGAACTAAATGGACTTCGGTTCAGCATGGTGTAAGAGCAGCCAAAGCCTCATTTCTAAATCTTGGTTCTTCTTCCAAATTCACCTGTAATACATACCATCTATGTACCTTTCATGTAGTAGCTAAATGAAACTAGCTACTAAAATAGCATGTATTCCCCTGAATATCTACCGAGTGGCAAGAAGGTGAGGGTAGAGAGAGATCTGGAGATCTTTCAAACCCACCTGGATGCCACCCTGTGCCCCGTGCTTTGGGTGTCCCTGCTGGAGCAGGGGGGTTTGGACTAGATGATCTCTAGAGCTCCCTTCCAATCTCAACCATTCTGTGATTCTGTGCGATACTGTGAGTATATAATAATATTTTTCAGCATATTTCTCAGCAATGATGGAAGAGGTGAATTTCTAAGCTCATTCCTAAATTAATGGGTTTGAGCTGTAAGAAATCATTTCCAATGCACTTATGAAATAGTCATTCTAAGCTTCTTGGGCTGTCAAAGTATCTGATACTCCAGCTGAATAAAAAAGATTCACATAGTTTCACTGGGAAGGTTGATGCTTTACCCTCCAAGGAGTGCTGAAATTTTGACCACTGATTGACACTGGCACCTTGGCATTCAACTTATATTCCTGTAATATGTTCTTCTCCTCACTGCTGCTTTGGAGAAGATATTTTTGGCAGCCAATCCGCTAAGACACAGAGTGAAGTGAGAAGCTAAGGAAGAATAGAGCAACCTCCCGGTTAAATAAAGAATTAAAGCCATGTCCTCAGCTTCGGCAAAGCAGATGTGAGGGCACCATTACCTTAATTCAGCTCACTAACTAGCCATTATGGGGACAGGCAGATTTCTCTTTCCCAGACTTGCTAAGCAAGACAATCGTATTCTTTACCTTCTTCTGCACCTTCATATTATCTCATCCTCTCCATAAATGTTTTCTCTGCTCTGACTGCAAGTCCTTCCCCTTCTCCCCTGCCTTGCTCCACAACGCCCCGACGTGCACAGCACCAGCTTGCAAGAGAGAGCTCCTGAGCTACCACACTGGGAATCCTGCGACGAGCTACCGAGGTGTTTTTGGTGAGCAGTGCAATTGTTATTGTGCCACCCAAGCCTTCCTATACAAGGAAAAAGCATCTCTACCATAACATGATGGTCCCATTTTGTCCCGAGTTGTCACTGTTTTACATTCTTACTCTGAAAGCTCAGCTAGCAGAATGCTGCTGATCTCCTCTACAGGTGACCAGAAGGCAGATATTAAGCAGGACTAAACTGAAGGGTAGTCTTTCCTCAAAGTGGACTCTAAAATGCTTGGGATTTGCTGTCTCAAGAGCTACATTATAGTCTCAGCAATACAAATAAAGCAGAGCACGTCTAGACACCGACAAGAAAACAGGAACTTCTCTGGTCAGGACCACTTGGCAAGTCAGGAGCTGTTGTGAGACAATGATGACATTAAATGTGATCGGAGTGAGCTGCACCCTATTCGGAAGCCAAAGCTGCTGTTGGGTGTGCTGGAGACCTCAGCATCCAAACACCAGCCCAAAGCTTTCATCTCCTGATGACTGCAACCCAATTAAAGGGGAGCCGGGTGACAGGTTTCACACTAAACGTGGCTCAGCAGAGATGCTCAGCAGCTCTTAGCTCCCCGCTTTATCTAAGCTGTCACTTCCCCTGTCTCTAGGAACTGGTAGTTAAAAAAAAAAAAATCAAAACTTTGATTTGTGTCTAATAGGTGTCAAGATAAAAATCAATGGTCTGTCTGAAATCTAGGTAATTTCAAAGCTGCAGGTATTCTACCATGAAACAACTCACACAAAAAGAAAAGAAAAAAAAGACAAGAAAGAAAAATACAGAAAAATTAAGAGAATAAAATGCTACAACATTGGATTGTTCAGCATACCAGACAGAACAGAAGGGAGAGATACCACAACTCAGGGCTGGATGGGCTTTGATTAATCAAACAGGTTCAGGTTCCAGCTCAGTCTAGCACCTTTCAAACAAGAAATATTTGAAAAGCTTCAAACAGTTCTCATTCCCTCTCTGCACAGGGAAGGCATTATCAAAATGAAATCAGCCTGAACAGACAGTCCACCAGACTGCTGACGGCTCCCCCTCCGCCCTCAGCAAGGGCAAAAATTCCCTGACGTTACTAGAAGGCAAATCTGAAGACCTCCTGCCATACAGGACAGCACCTACCGCAGGAAAAGAATCATGAAAGCGCCTACATTAAGACAACAAAAGCAACACACTGTTTTACCCTGCTGATTCCACATCTTCTCCCTCTCCTTTCTGTGGTCTGCAGGATGCTGTCCTGTCATCTTCTCAACAGCACTGATGCTTCATGGCTTGGAAAACTCTAACCTAATGAGGGAAGTCCTTGTCTCTCCTACTGAAAACGGCAATGGAGTTATCAAAATAGACAGACCTCAAATTTTCTTAACTACTACTGGTTGATAAGCCTGGTCTGCACATCTGCTTTGGCATGAATGAAGTTGCAAACTGATGATTTATGTCAGGAGAGTTTTCTAACACAGAGTGTTTTTTAATATTCTGAAGAAGAAAAAGAAGAGGCTCCGGACATATATAGGATATATGTATAGGAAAAAGGCAACTGCTCTCATGTGATCGAACCTGACACCAAAGCACACCCATACCATGTTCAAGCAAAGACAAGGTGAGTTGGTGCAGCCTGCACACACTTCCTAAAGCAGCCTTGCCCAGCCTGAGGAGAGCTGTGCTGTGAGGTCCCCTTGGAATGGATCGTGTCAGGTTCTGCAGCCTTTCTGGACCTGCTGCATCTCCTACCTGCAGAGTGAGCTTCTCCAGCCTCATTTCCAGAGCTCTGTTCTCCTCTTCCAGCTTGCTGCGTTCAGCTTCCAGCTCTTCGATTTTCAGCCTGGAGGAAAGGAAAGGTAATAAATGCTATGTCCCACCACACATCATCAAGTAAAATGGGGAAACACAAACACTGGCAGATTCCTCCTGTGTTAAATATCACAAAGCTATAGTAATGAGATAATTAAAACATATGATTAAAAGATACAACATTAGATGATTAACATAAGATTAAAAGAATGTATAATTAAAACAGACCACTTCAGTATACATCATATTCAAATGAGAAAGTACCTGAACCAGAGACCGAGTCTGGACCATCATGTTTAATAACCACCAACAGCTAAAATCTCCATGAATATGTCAAATCTCCTTTTGATTTGATTTATACTTTTGGCCTTCACAACATTCCTTGGCAGAAAGTTCCACAATTTAATTACGTGCTGTATGAAAAATTGTTCATTTTGTTTTATACTTCACATGCGATTACTTTCCTGAGTACCTGATAGTTCTGCTATGAAAAGTTGTGCATAATTGCTCCACACTCCCCTTCTCTACTAGCGCTTTACAGGCCCCCTCTATTATTTCCTGAAGAATCTCCATTTAGTCTTTCCTCCCATCAAGGCTTTTCCACATTTCTGCTCATCTTTTTACTGCTCTTCTTTGTAATTCTGTAAGTTTTATGCAGACTTTTGATTATGAGGAAAGCTAGATGTGCACACAATACTCATACATTCAGTACTACCATGAGAGATTCTATTTTCTTCTCAATTTCTTTCCTATACACAAACCTCTCTCTGTGTTGGACAACAAGCTCCCGACAAAAACTATACTGGGACCCACTGGAAAACCCTCTACATTGTGAGGATTTATTATTTATTCTTTGATTTTCTGTATTTGAACTTTCTGTAGCATAAACTAACATAAACAAATTAACGGAGGGAAGCTACAGCATATTTTATGAAACACAAAGATATTGTCCCTGGGTCAGAAAGTGCTGGAGATGATCCAATGGGAGACCTTCCTAGCAGAGCATCACAGCAGGTTTGTCCTGCTCATATGCTTCTCTGCAGACCATCACTGCACGGAGCACACTGGGACATCCAACCCTGCGCAGTTTTTATATTCTCACAAAGAACCTTCTTTATTCTGTCAGAAAAAGCTTCTTTAAGACCTTTGGCTGAAAGCTCTTTGAAAAGTCAAATATATAATATCAGCCATATCAGCTTTAGCCAAACGATGGCTGAATCCTTCAGAGGACTCTGGCAGACTTGCTAGGCATGACAAATTATTTCAAAACGTGCAGCAGAACATTTCTGCTTGCATTTAAATACAGAGCACAAAAACCTTAATATTGCTTCAAGAACCTCACCTTTTGCATTTTAACTTCTTGTGATTAACAGTGCAGCTAACGCATATTAACACTGATCTTGGCAGCTGATTTTCTCAGGACCCTTTTCTAGAATATTTTAAACATTCTCCTGATAATACTTGCTTTCAAAATGATCCAAATTAAGCTGAAAATCCTTGTACCATGAGAATAAACAATATGCCCATCTGCCAGTTCAGAAATTATCATGCAGCAGAATATTCAGGTGCAGCTCCGGAGCCACCTCTCTTATTGATTAGACACATAAGAGGGAAAACTTGCAAAACTTTTCCAGAGAACTTGGTTGAAAGTTCAACATGTTCAGCATAAAAATGTCTGCTTTATAAATATGTAGCTTGAATTGCTTAAATTATTTGTAAGCCTGACCCCTGCTGGTAATTTTCAGATATTATAAAATCTCTTTTTTTCATTCTTGGAAGCTTCTAAAATGCACGGAAGTGGCTTTTAGCATTGTCTAGGCCATTAAAAAGGATCATCAATAATCTCCAGAGGAGACACAGAGCCAACGAGGACGAAGGGTACTGAAGAAGCAGAAGACTGAAAAGGTCGGGGGAAAAAAAATGGAAATTCAAAGTGGAATTAATGCTTTTGGCCGCGCACTTCTAAGTGGATTGCAGAGCAGGCCAGGGCAGAGCAGCGTTTCCCCGCGCGGAGCAGCAGCCTGGCAGCTCCGCAGGGGCAGCACCAGGCACAGTGGCTCTCACGAGCGCTTTGCACCTATTGACTCATGGAATTTTAATTTAGGAAAAAATTCTTGCCGCCTGCTATCCCATATAAGCCACGAGGTTTCGACCAGCTGCCCATATAAGTCCCTCTCCGCAGGGAGGCTGGTGCCTGGATCCTTTGCTGGATCTCCCTGGATCCCCAAAACCACACACAGCCCATTCCACAAAGCGCTTCCAAAAAATCAGGGACATCATTGATCAAGGGAGGCTCAAGTGATCCTACTTCTAATGATGCCGGCACTTTCATCCACCTCAGCAGCTGCTCTTCACCATATCCCACCTGGGACACCTAGACCTGCACCCCAATTTGTACTGGGTGGCAGAGAAGCCACCAGTGGGGCCCCCGCAACCCCAACCCCTTCCCGCTCTGCCTGGCCGCTGCTTCCTCCGGCCCGGCAGCCGAGCACTTCCCTGCATCCTCCTGGCAGCACCGGGAGGTTTGGCAGCACTCGCCACTCCTTTGCACTACTTACCCCACTCCTAACCTATTTTTAACACTGCTAAGTGTCCTGCAGCTCCAGCAGGAAAGCACTAAGAACCATTAGCAAACGGTCTGCAGGATTCTGTCTTGGCTTACCGGCCCTGGGGAGCACTTCCCAGTGGTTAGAGAGAGAAGCAGAGGGAAATCCTGGCTATATATAAACACAGCGGAGCATTTGCAGCTGGCCGGTAAGATACGGCAGTCAAATATTGAAAAATATTTACTTGCTTGGCGCTTGAATTTGTCATCCAAGTAAATTCAGGTACAGGGCCAGCCCGGTGCTGCCTCCTCATCCTCCCGCTATCCAGGGACATCCACGGTGAGAAATGTAATGTCTATTTTTTCCACCAATTTGCATGCCTCAACTCGCTACTTGTGAAAGTTGCTTTCAAGGAGGAAGAACAATCCAAGATAAATTCACTTGAGAAAAACAAAATGTAAAGGAAGATCTGGGTATAATCAGCTCTCAATTTAATGTGTGAATGTTGGGGCTCGTTTACACAGCAGCTCTGTGACATGAGGCAGGAAGAAACATTCATTCCTTTATAAAGGATTGAGAGCATTCTGAACTTCAGTGATACGGGGGAAAACGTTTGGATTGATTTCTGGAAAATCTACTGGCTTATTCTATGTGCAGAAGTTTGAAAACGTGAAAACAAACTCTGGGAAAGATCACCTCAAATTTCTGGAAGGCTTTTTCTGCATCAAAGGCAGACAACTTAACCCAGGGAGAAGCCTCTGAAGGCACAAGGTTAATCAAGTAGTCTCAGCAGGCTTTCGCAACCTCTCATCCTACGCAAGAACAGATAAATTTGTATTTGCTCCAAATGGTGGATTTTCCCATTTCCCCAAACTGAGCTTTATATCGTATCCACTGCATATTTACTGTCCCAAGGTGGTAGGAACAACAAAAAGGACAAAAAAAAAACCCTGCAGCTCCAGCAGACCCTTTTAACTGAAATGACATCTGTGACAACCAGGAGGTACCACACCATGCACGGCCAGTCTTGCAGGTGAACACTCTAGACTGCTCCTATGTTAGGATGGAAGAGATGAGACAGAAGAGAGGAGGAGGGCACAAATTTCAACAGCATCCAGGTACTTCCAAAAGTCTCACGCCACAGTTTCCCAGAGAGTTAACCCACCATTGCCCCCTTAGCCTTTTTCTTTGATGGTTTTTGATGTTTTCTGAGGTGGTACATGATGGCTTGTAGAATAGTGTGGGCATCAGAGAAGAGGGCTGGTCTTGCAGAGGCCCCATCTGCAGCGAGGACATGGCCATGTGGAAAACCTATTGCTGAACAGCAAACTACTGAATGGAGCAGAAAATGCATGTGTTGGGAAGACGCTATTAAGGGATCCAGATGGCACTGAGATGGTGTTAGAAGCACAGCAGAGAGAATTCCAGCAAGTGTGACTAATAGGCATTGGCAAGGACACGAATTTCTTTTGAGTTACTGTAACTCTACCCAGTCACTAAATCCACAGAAAACATTTAGGATTTACTGGGGTTGCAG
The DNA here is from genome assembly GCF_003342845.1 of Nothoprocta perdicaria. NCBI lineage: Eukaryota > Metazoa > Chordata > Aves > Tinamiformes > Tinamidae > Nothoprocta > Nothoprocta perdicaria. The sequence goes on along the minus strand of NW_020454316.1, from coordinate 4,439,878 downwards.
TTTGACAGCAGAAAGGAAAAGTTCAGATTTGTTCCAGCTGAAAAGGTCCTTCAGCTGTTGCCACAAGTCTTCAGTAAAGTTTTTTCTTTTTTTTTTTAAATATATTACTTTTATTTATAGGTTCTGAAACATCAGTTTCTGCAGAGCTATCAGCATCCCTCTAAAACGTGCTAATGCCTAAATGCTCTCTGCTTTGCCATAGCCCACAGTACAAGAACTCAACAGCTTGACCACTTTTTCTTTCATAAGAGATCTGCAGAATATAAACAAATACGATTTCAGAGGGAGCAGCAAGAGGTGTGAGAAATGACAGCATTAGCACTGGCTTTTATTGTCTCTTCAGAAGTGATGATGCTGGGAGAGAGCTTCACATTTAAAGTTATAAAAGGTCTGACGAAAGAGCACTTTGTTCTCCAGAGAAGGAGAAAAACTGATAAAGTCTTTCAAGTTCCTCACCGAAAATTTACTTTCCATACTAAAGAAAAACGAGACAAAAGATATATTTTTAAAAACTCTCATTCACTCACAGGAGGTGAATACAGATTCAAAGGATTAATAGGGATTTTTTCTTCCCTTTTGTGTGTCTCCTGCTTTTGTTTTTAGAAGGTAGCTTCTAACCACGGGGTGGATATGGAAATGCCTGGAAGCTGGGAGTCCATTGCTGCTCTGCAGCCTCCTCTCCTTGGCTTCTGCTCGTTTGGCTCCATTTTTCACATTCCTTCATGACAGCAGCTAACTGGGGAGGCTGGGCTCGGTCCAGGAGAGCAGACGCGTCGTACTGTAGGTTAATGGGATTTCAAACACCATGATAAACTACAATAAGGGAAATAACTCCTTCATAAGCTGTGGGATTTCCTTCCCCACTTTCCAATTTGTGAAGTTTGCACTCATCTTCTCCCTGTTTTCTGCCACAATTAATTTGTGACAGCTCCTGCAGAAGGAAGGGAGCCCAGTAGAGCTCTTGCTCCTAGCGGCTCCACAGGTACCAGGTAGAATTGAGTTAGTGGCTCCTGTTGAGGCCCACAAGGACACAGCAGAAGGACGAGCAAAGCAAACCTAATCTCTAGCCATACTCATCCCTATTCTCCTCCAAACCTGGTCTATTCTTTAATCACAACTATCCAGCTCCCTTGTGCTGCCGGAGCGGACACAGCCAACCTGGCTGCCCACAGCACTCGGATCATGGACCACAGCAGATGGTCCTCATCCCAAAGCACAGGGAAAGATGGTGAGTGCTCATGAGTCCCTTTGAAAGGGAGCTTTCCCTTGCAAGGATGGAAGTTGGCCCAAGTTCTTGGCCAATGCACGGAATATGACAGAAAAAAATCAAAATTAGGCCCAATCCCACAAGAAAAATACTTTATACAAAGTCAATTCTGCAATGCAGAGAAGTAACGTGTGCTGCTGGCTGGGGTGTTTGGGAGTGTGATAAGAGACCTGAAGCAACAACAGTAGCCAACGGTGTGGAAAAAAGGAGCAAGAACTGGCTTAGCAGCTCTCAAGAAAGTCAGCAGAGAGAACACTTTGCACCAAACCATTTACTGATAGAAAACAAGAGCTGAGCAGCAAAAGGGTGATTAAAAGGGAAGAAATAAATGATTTTTAGAACAGCTCCGTAGCTAAACGACTAGCATCAGGGCTTGGGACAGGTATTTAAATCATCTGGTCTACCCTAAGAACAACAACAAAAGAGCAGTTCAGTACAAAGTGATACAAAAAAATCTGGTTTTAGATACTGTGTCTGTGGTTTCTGTGCACCCGTAGCCCCAGGAGCCTGCAGAACCGAAATGGGAAACAGAAGAAAAGACAAAATATCACAGAAAAACAATTCCAGAAGCTTAGCCTCTTTGCCGAAACTGCTTCCAGTGTATTGCTACACATCGTTAATGGCTTTACTGGGAACGGGCCTCTCTTTCTGTAAGACTTTTTATGGAGACCTTGTCACAATTTCATGAAGGGGAGAGAGAGATGAGATTAGTGGTCTAAGAAATTAAACAAGAAGAGGGAAAACAAGAAGGGGGGGGGGCGGGGAGAGAGATTATAGTGGGGTTTAGAGCTTGCTTTGTGCAGAACCCAACACACAGAGCACCACAATAACGTAAGGACTTGGCACGGGTTTGTTCCCGTTGTCCCAGGGCAGGAAACGGGCTGTAATTCGGGGCGAGGCAGACGTCTCCATCCCCTCTGTCAATGTGAAGCAGTCCTGGACTACGTGGCAAGCAGCTCTTCCCCCTACACTCACTGCCCCTGAAGCTGCTCAGTTAATAGATGGCAAACGCTGCTCACTGAAGATAAACACTGAATAATGAGCCTTGGAGGTGAAAATAAAGAGACTGAACGTCTCCGACATGAAAAGGTGCTGCAGCCCACGCCAGTGCAGGGAAAAGACTGAGGAGTTACTGTGGAAATACTCTGAACACCCTCAGCTCCCAGCAGACGGCAAACAGGATGCTGCTCTTACTGATAGAGAGGCATAATATTAATCAGGAGTGATGGGTTTTATGTTGTTGAGGAGGTGCTGAATAGCAGCAGCCGCATAAACATTGGGTTTCAGCGGGTCTAGTGTCCCTCGGAAAGGCAAAATCTGACTGAGCTCAGGTCTGACCACTCACAGCAAGCAAAATAAAACGGAGAAAGATTTGTGCTCGGAGAGAGGGAAGCCACAGCGTGTTGTCCCCTACCAGAACTCCAGCATCTGATGGAACAAAAGCTGCCGCCCGCCTGGCTCCTCAGAGCTGCGGCACCAGCCTGAGGGAACGACGCTCCCGGAGTGAGTCCCTAAGATCAGGTTTACAGCTCCACAACGTATTGGAATAGCTTAGCTGAACATGTGTTATTTTCAAACACCTCCCATTCTGCTCTGGAACTGGGCTTTCAAAGCTGTAAAACAAGCTCCAGAGGCAAAGCACAAGAGCAAAGTCATAACATCCAGGCCAGTAATTTCTGCTTGCTGCAAGATACTGCTTGCTGCAAGAGCCAGCTTTGAGTCCTAAGAGGCAGTAACACTTCATAGTGCCGCAGCTGAAAATGTAGGAGAATTAAGAGGAGAAACTCCAGCCAAAGTCTTACATCAGCTGGGAATAAAAAGCTCGGCCTGTCAAGATCTAATTGATTTGCTCAGTTTAAATAAAAGGAATTTTACTAAACATCTGAAAACAGATGAACTTTTCTGCATTCAGTATTTATTGTGTCATCTTCTTTGGAATGGAAGCTGTAAATGCTTTAATAAATACGTAGAAAGGTTGTCTAGCTCCATAGTGGCTTTTGTACATGCTCATGTATCCTCTGCTGAAACGCTGTTTTGTAACTTCTCTTTCACTGAATCACAACAGGTACCCCTCTGCCATCTCCAGCAATGCACCAGGGGAAACATCCCCCTTTTATCTGCAGTGCTACATGCATATCAGCATTACAAAAGGTGGATTCTAAACCTCTTTACACACTTGCCAACAGATCCTGTATTTGCAGTCCAGATTGAGTCAAAGAAAGAAGCAAACAGCAGTGCTGTTTCCACAGGGGAAGAAGTCAATAGGAGAAACAGTGATGCAGAAGCCACTGTGATATGAACTATGGAGTGTAAGAGACCCCGAACAGATTTATATAAAGAGCTAGTAGTCTGCTGAAAGAGAGAAAAGGTTATAAGGTATTTAAAGGCAGAAAAGACTCAGAGCTGGTACTTTTTGTTAATGCTTCATGGATTTCTTACATCCATAAAGGCTAGTAGGAAAGTAAAAAGGGAGCTTGGAAAAAGAACACACTGTTTCAAAAATACAGGGAAAACGTGTTCTGATCAATGCTGCCACACTGTTCACTGAACAGTAGGCCATCAGGTAGCCTCTCTCTATAAATATATACCTAGGCAGTCTACATGTATATTCTTTTTGCATGCATGCACAGAGGTTCAACAGGATGCCTACCTGAGGGCATCAACTTCCTCCTTAGTGATGAAGACGCTTTGATCGGTCGTGCACTCCTGGGACTTCAGGACCTTCATCTCCACCTCCAGCTGTGAAAGAGGAGAGACATTAGTCCATTTGACAGCAATGAGGGGGACTAGAGACCCGTGAATGGGACAGGAAGGCAGGGAGAACGACGACACCCTGCCCAGGCTGGATCCCTCCCGTGCCAAAGCCTTGGTTAATCCTGCGTCCCTTTTTGCAGTCTCTTTTGCCTCCCAATAACATTTTCTCCTAGGTAGATGAAATATAGAAAGATGTTTTTTTCCAAGTAGAGCTTCTGTTTCTCTAAAAGATAATTCCCCAACCTTTTCCCTCTGGATAAAGTGAGGTAAAGGAGTATTTGTTTGGAAGTAGGGGCCACTTGGTACCTGAGATTCGGTACTGGCCCTTCAACCTCCCTTTAGCATCAATTCCCCCCCAAAGAAATGAGCCCCTAGGAATTACGCTGCCTTGCTCTGGACTCATACACAGAATCCAAAAGATCGGGGAATATTTCCAACACTATCCAATACACACCTCTGGCTCAGGCTGCTCGGGTAGTTCTGGTAGAGCAAACAAACAATTAAGGATACTTTCTGCCTCTGGCCTTGTTCGAGAAGAAACTCGCAAGAAAATACTTGGCAACTCAGAAGATATGAAAACTTCTCACTCAGCTTCTTCCCTGCTCAGGCCCCCTGGCTGGGGAGGCCTCCGTATCCCTAATCCAGCTATGGAGTCGACGCACAGAGGAGGAAAAAACCCTATGTACATTACTTGTTTTTAAACCTCTCTCTCAGAGAATGAACCTTTATGAATTCTAAGCAGAGACAAACTGCTTAGAGGACAAACAATTCCTGTTCCAGCACCTTCCCCCAGCTTAAACCTCTTTCTCACTCATTCTTCAGATACTGCTTTCCTTTTGTCATCTGTCTTTCAGCACCTGATTACTAATTCCCCTAATAAATCCACGGACGCACACCCTATTTTCCACTCAGGCAGCAAACAATAAGCAATCCTACCTTAATTATAAATGCAAAGCGTATGACCACACAGGGCTCGGTGCTCAGCATCGGGGAAATAATCCATTAATTTGCCATTCCCTCCAACAGCACTGATTAGTCTTGGAGAGCAGAACCACACCGTGCCGACAAACTCCATGCAAAGGCACCACGAAATTCCCTAGTTTTACCAGGAAAGGGAATGTAGAGACACGCACAGTGACACTGCTCAGCAAGACGGGGAGTTTTGGTATAACACCTCTTTGCCCTTCATGTATAGCAGAAAAAGGAGGCAGCAGCTTAGGGAAGAGGAGGCAGGAAAGGGCCGCTCGGATGATCCTCCTTCCCCTTTCTGGGATCACAAGGACGGAGCAGGGTGGGAGGAAGAGGCTCTTGTGGAATTTCCCTCTCTAACCCCCTGCATCCTCCCACCACATGTCAAAATGCATCCAGGAAGAGAGGGAAAGCACAAGCCCACCTGCAGCATCAGCCTCTACAAATGTTAATGTATATTAGCCGGCTGATAAGATTATCACAGCCAGAAATGCTTCCCTCAATTTTCTGATACCGAGCTTATCTCTCCGAGCTTGGCCCATCACAGATGGCTGGGGATAAAGCAAGTGCTCCAGATAATTCCAGGAATGTGAATAAAAGGTACCGGGACAAGGAGCAGCCTTCAATTCCAACCTACTTCTAGCAGGAAAACATTCATTATAACTCCTGTTTCCCAGGCTGCTGGAGGCTGGATGGGTTTTGTTATAAGAGCTCGGTGCTGCTTTCTGGACCGCATATGGACAGCGGCTGAAGATAGAAGGGCTGGTAAATATGTTATTTATCACAGGCCAAGCGGGCACAGCCTTGAGTCCAACCGCCACCTGCTCGCTGACAAGGGCGGATAAATCACGGCTGCCTTCCCGGGAACGGCCAGGGATGCCGGGCTGGTCCCTGCCGTGGTGAACGGGGGGTCTATGGGGCTCGCAATGGACAGAGGGGGTAAAAACAGAGCGTGGAATGGGAAAAGGAGGCGGGAGAGCCAGTGGACGTGTGTTCAGTTGAGGGTCTTGCCTGATGTACAGCGGGGACTTGAGGGTGGCCTCAGTAAGAACGCAATGAGACTCCAGCATCCACGGCCTTGAAGCGGGAGGAAGAAAAGACGGGGGAGCCCAGGGCCTGCAGGGGCATTTCAAGCCATTTCTGTGTCCTCCCAACTTTGAAGCCTCCCCCAAAATCAACCCGGGCCATAAATTTGAGGTCCCTGAGTTGGGAGCAGAGACAAGGGCGCTGTGTCGACTTCATGAAACAAACTGGCTGGCACAGCTGTGGGTTTGCACCAACCTGCTTCCCTGAACTACCGGAGACTCCCAAGTTCATGGCCAAGGCACGACCTTGTCCCAAGGCAAGCTATTCCCAATTAACCTTCTATGAAAACCGGAAGTTAAAGTATTAGATAAATATTTCACTCCAAAAAATGCTGCTTGTTTCCTTCAATTGTTAGGAGTCCCTGCAAGGAAAACTTCCCCACCTGCCAATCTCACAGAGGATATTAAAGATGTTATTTATGTCTTTTCAGAGAGAAAAGTTAGTGGAGATAAGCTGAAGCAGCTTATTGTCGGCATCCAGTTCTGTTTTTCTGAAGGCGGCGCAAGCACAAAAGTTCTCACAAAACAAGAAATGCAGAGAAGAGCAAAAAGAGTGAAAAATAAGGAACCCGCGGTTAAAAATCTTCCTCTTATTTGCAGCTTCACCTGCTAGAGAATGACGAGCAGAGGACGATCTTATCAGCCCGACACACTCGCAGCAGCAACACGTTGTGGCTGCTGCCCTGCCTCATCGGACACTCACAGCAGCTCCGCGTCTGACACAACCAGGATAGGAAATGGGGAAAAAAAGTCTGGGAAACAACAGAAAGGAGTGAGGAAAAGTAGGCAACAGGAAGGCAGTAACAGAAGCCCCAAGCTGTATTTGAGGTAATTTTCTGCCCATGCAAGTCTAAGCGATGAGGAGGACATCCCTCTGATGGGGCTGCTCGGGGGTCCCTGCAGCAGCCCTGCTCTGTGGCGGGTTTGTGCCCCGGGCCCAGGGCAGAGGGACAGGACAGCCCGGCCCCTTGCTAGTTCTGCTGCCCCGTTTCCAGCCCATCACTTTTGCTCAATTAATTTCTGGTGCTAGGCTCCCTCCTTCACCAGATGCCACTTCACGCAGTTCAGCAAGCCTATGTTTGGTTTTGGGGACTAATTCTGTGTTTCTGTCCAAATTCTGCCAGCTGTTATCAATAATTTTATGATAACAGGCTGAGCTAGACTTTTCTCATTCTTGTTTTTGAATACATCAATGCAGTAGAAGCCTTCACCCAGGAGAGTGGGGAAAACAACAGCCTCTTGCTGCATTCCCTCTTTCTGTACTAACTAACCTAGGTCAAACATGCACCTATTAGCTCTCCCCTTTTAACTAATATTGAAAGCAGAGGGAGAATGTGGTCCTATAATTTCTACAGCCTTACAATATTGCATTTCTTACCCCAAAACTGCACAAGAGGAGCAAGGTACCTCCTAGAGCTCAGGATCAGCCCGGTGTGATGGCCCTTCTGCATGCAATATATTAGCAACTTGAAAAGAAGCCAAGCTGTTTTAAGTTACCCAAGGTTTTTATGACACCAAGAAAGGGCAGAATAATGAGTAATGTCAGGGCCCATGACTTGAGAATAAAACACGTAAACAGGTACTTAACATTTTAACTATGTAATGTTCTCTCCTCAGAGGCACTGGAGCCTCTTGCTCTCAGCCTAAATTGATCCCATTTATCCAGAACCTTTTCTGCTCTCTTTGACTTCACCATCATTAATTCCAGCCCAGCTTCACTGCTGTCAATAGAAAGTGATCAGGGCACATCTGCTATTTAAAATAACCTAAAATGTCCACGCACACAAATCTGTGCTGCACACAACCCCCCAAAAGGTGAAATGCAAATACTATCATTATAATTTACAAACCAAAAGCAGCAGGAGGAGGGGGAACATGGAAGAAATTTTGTACAGTGTGTAATTAAATGGAATATCTTCTTTCTGCCTTTACTTTTAAGCCTGCCTGGACAGGATTTCTGCATGGTGGTTCTGCTCCGAGTGCTAATGACATAGCAAACACCCACAGCAGGGTAAGAAATGTGCTCCCTCTGTTTTCCGCTTCTGTCGGAATCATTCAAATATCTTTGGGAAGAGAGCAGAAACAAAATTACAAACTCACCTCCTGAAAGCTGGAATAAACAGGTTCTTAACTTCAGAGATCTGATTTTTGGTCGTATTTCTGGCATTTGTTGTTTTCGACCCCTATCTGTCCCCGCTTGTGAGTCTCTGCGACACGGAGGGCCACTGCTCCTCCTGCTTGAGCCCAGGGGACACTGGTGCTCATGAAGCTCAGCATTTCCAAAGCCCACTTCCAAAATGGGAATTACTGTAGGATACAAACATCTAAACTAAATCAATCACCCTTGAAAACAGTACTTCAAAACTTCCGACAATTTTTAACACACTACCCAAAAATAACGACTGAATCTCAGGTGCCTCATTTTTAGGTAGGGAAGTTCAGGAAGGTCTCATTATCCAACAGATTTCAACCCACTGCTCAAATCAAGACTTGCATGTTGAAAAAAAGGGGCTGGTTTATTTGCCCATATCATGTACATATATTTCATAGAACTCATGTTGGAGACATACAGTTATTATTTGAATAATCAGTGAATTATTGCAAGGGGCTGATCCAGCAGCCCTGCCCTGATGGAGCGTGTCTGCACGTCATTCAGCATTCTTGGAGCAACAAAAAGCAGGAAATGCTGAAGCCATTATAAAAGTCGGAAGGTTTATTTAACAATGGGCTGATGCAACATCCTTTGAAAGGCTTTCCTCAGCAAAAGAGCTGATTTTAAAAGGCAGAGATAAATAGGAACTGAATTGCATGGAGGCAGCACGGAAAGGTGAATTGAGAGGTTGTGTTTGACTACGAGTCTCAACACAATTCAGGAAGCTATTTAAATACATAAATATTTAAATGTACGAAAACCAAGCAGACTTGGAAAGGAAGAGTATTTGCTAAAATGGACTACAACAAAGAAACGGGGCACTGAGCATGACCTATAGCTGAGGGTTGAGAACAGACCTACTACTGTTCCCCAAGAGCTTGACAGGCCAGTTATTCCAGCAAAGTTCTTTATAACTCTCTCCAAAGGACACAACAGTAAGTACGGATTTTACACATTCCTCTTCCCTCAGACCAATGCAACAAGTTTGGTCATCTACTATTCCCTATTGCCACCAGACAAGATGGTGTTTGGACAAAACCCAACACATATAAACACCAGCGGGTTTAATTTGAGTGTTCAGCAACACCATGAGGTAGTAAAACACCACGCTGGCCATTTCCATCAACCATCCTGCTCAACAAAAGCTGCGGCATCTCCAGCAGACCCCAGCCCATGACTGTGCTGAAGTTCTCCTAAAGAGCCTGCAGAGAAAGACACGTGGGAAGGACTAAGCTGCATTCGATTTCTTAGCAAAAAGCCTCTTCCTTGTCTTTAACCTAACCCTTCCTCTTAAAAAAATAAGATAATACTTGCAGTTGCAACAAAATATGACTTGCCATTCAGAAATAGGCTAAGCAGCGCAGGATTAGTTGATGCTTTTCCTTGGAGGAACTAATCCTGAATGATACTATAGAACAGAAGCAATAGAAGCAAAGGAAAATTAGATATTCAATAAAAGTGCTTTAGAACTACCAATTTCACACTTGATTGAAGCAAGAAAAAAAATATATATATATAGGTTTTTCTTCTGCAAAGAGAAGGTCTGGCTGGATCAGACCCGCCCGATACCCCCTGTGCTGTGGGTTAACCAGTCTGCAACAAACCCAGCACATTTCTATGAAGGAGAAGCAGCAACCTGCTGGCAAACAGGTTCCTAAAAACGTAGCCAGGCTTATAGATCATTATGGACCCACACACAGAGCGGGAATGGACATGTGCTGACTCCTGCTTCTCTCCAGTGCTGTCTGGCTCATGGTTTGTCTCCTCCTGTTGCAGTAAAAGAGAGCAATTTTTCAAGTTTATACTGAATGTCATTCTATTTCATTTCCAAATATAATCTCCCAGAGAGAAGGTTCGCTCGCCCTATTTCCAATCTCTAAAGTTAATACACAAATTTATATTCCTTTCTCCCACTCGCTCTCCTAAATTAAGAGGCGTAATTACTAGGAACGCTCGCTACAAACGAACAAAGTGCCAAGGGAGAAGGAGCTGTCACCGCCGGACGTCTGCGGCATCCACCCTCCTCTCCCTGCATCCCCCCGAGGATCCTGCTTAGGAGGCAGTTTCCATCTCCCCTATTAGCAGGGACGGGCGCTGACGCCAGCCTTTCCCTTCCCACCAGGCCACTTGCAGGCAGCAGAATTACAGCACGGGCTGCAGCCGCAGCAGGAGCCGCCCGCGCTCGCAGGGACCCCTCGAGCGCGGATCCGCGCTCCTGCCCCGCTCCCATCCCCGTGCCCCTCTCCAAGGCAAGATTGATTATTTATTATAATCAGGCTCTGCTCTGACACGGCATTTGCATTTCCAAAGCACAGTACAGTCATTAACTACTTCGTCGGCCCCAAGGGAGCCCTATGGAGCTTTCACCTCTCTCCCCTTGGTTCCCAATCCATGGCTTTCCCTCCCAAATCTCCCAGGGAGAGCGCAGGGCACGTGGAGCCACCTCTGCCCTGCTGCACAAGGCGGAGCCCGGCAAGGACGAGCACAGAGCCGCTGCCCTACAGCTGCCAGGTGTAAGCACAAAGGTAGGGCCCTGCAGAAAATGGTTTTGGCTACGTGAAAAACGGTCAGTGTTGCCTACAGGCGGGCTCGGAGCCAAGTGTCCCACTGCTCCTGCTCACTCATAGCCAGCACAGGGCAGGAACCAGGGTCCGGTTTGTGAAGAACAAAGCACAGCCCCACGGCACCCTCCAAACCTCTCCCTCCAGCACAACCTTCCTCCAGCACAATCCACCCTCCCAGCCTGGGCCCAGGACCCCCCAAACCCGCCCCTTGCACCAGGGCTCCAGCCCCGGCCCCATTCAATGCTCTCCACACGTGCAGACACCCCGAGATGTCCCCGTCTGCAGCACCAGCCTCCCTGCGCTCTGCTTGCGCTCAGCAGCACCCAAGGGCCCCGCGCCAGCAGGTGCTGATTAGTGCTGATGAGCAACAGCAGCTAATTGGAAGTGCTCAACCCATCACTCAGACGATCCATCTCAGATACTCCTGTTTGGAATACTTGAGAGAAAAAAATCAGGAGAATATTTTCCTCCTTCTTAACCTCCTGCAGCAAGTAGAGCTGTCCCTCAAACTGGAGGCAAAATGACACTACTGGTACTGTCACCCTGCAGCAGCACGCTAAGGACAGGTCCCTGGATTTCAAGGGCAGGGACAAGACCTCACAGCTTTGAGCAACCTGAATGCCCCAACTGACCCACTCCCTATAAAACTTGGGACCCTTCTATCCAAAAACAATATATATGTGACCATATACTAGTTTCAATACCTGACAGAGCCTTTGCCTCGATGACAGAAGGACAGATTCTCCCTGATGCTACAGCACTGCTCAAATCGATAGTGTTGATCAATCCAGTCACCAGTGTTGACTCCATGTCTAGAGCCTGCAGTGTGTAGCACCACCTGCCACATCAGAGCCAACTTGAGATATTTTAGGCAGTTTTGACTTACGATTTTTTTCGAGCTTGTTTACTCTCTTTTACACTATATTCACTTCATCCTAGTGCTCTGGAATGGGTGCAAGAGATGACAGTCTGTAAATAAGCAGCACTGGCCATTTCAGGGGAAAAGACGAACACCAATCAAAAGAACTGGAGAAGGGAAGTTGATTTAAAACCATACGTCTATTCATCAGCAATCACACATTTCACCTCTCACTTCCAGAGAGAGATGTAAACATGGGATCTCTTCCCTTCTGCTTTGCTACTACCCCATCTACTCCACGTTCCCAAGAGCTGCCACGAAACCTCACTGCAGACGTGGCAAGAAATCCTTGACAGTGCCACATTTCCCACATCTCCCTCATGCTGGAGCAGCTCATTCCGAAGAAGCATCACCTCATTTCCCTGCTCATTCAGCCCGGAGCCTCTCTGCCGTTATCAGCCTCACTCCACCACTTCCACCAGCTCGTAGGGCCCTGTTTCTGTTAATTGCTACTGAAAGGCTCCTCCCAGCAGGGAGAGGAAAACAGCTGGTGTCCACTGAGACGAGGAAGCTCCAGAGTAATTAGCCCTAAACGGCTGACACCTCCTACCCATTACTCCTAGTTAGAACCGCAAGCCACTGAATAACAGGCTCTTTAGGAAACCTCTCAAGGCTTCTGCGTGGAACATGCCACCTTCCCAGAAGCTGCAGAAGCACCGGTGCACTGAGGTTGGCAGCTCTCAGGAGCTCCACACAGGTCACTTGTGTCACTTTGGCTAGGAACAAGTCTTCCAGCAGCCGTGATTCAGAAGCAAAGTGGCAAATAAATCCGCAAGGATGTTGTACCTCCTCCATACAAAGTCTGAATAGAGCTTGTTTCCCATTCCTGAAAACATACCCTTGAGGATTTTCTGGAGCACTCAATCACTATATTCTCATTAAATGGTAGCTTGCAGTCCCACCTCTCACCCCCCTCATCAGTTTTCTTGTCAAGAAATCATCACATAACAAATAGTCGGAGAAGAGTCTATGCATTTAAACCAACCACCTAGGAAGAAGATCAAAGGAGAAAGGCAAGAAGAATCTAACACTCATTCTTGCTCCTTAGTACCCTGGCATAAATACAGCAGAATCCATCTTTGCTTAACGCTATACGAAAGCAAAGCAGCCTTTGCCAAGTACTAGACTTGAAAATTGAACTTAATCCTCTCGTTGCAGCTCACATGGAATGAACTGCAGCCTGTGCCTCCGCGCGTGTCTAAGGACAGCTCTCTCCTCCAGCACATCCCCAGCACAACTTTGCAGTTCTCCACTGCTTCCTGGCACTGTTCTCAGACACATCCGAGCAGAGCAAGGGTGGACATGCCGGGGCCGTCCGAGTTTCATAGCCAAGGTGCGTCTGGAATTCCCAGGGATGGGAAGCACAAGGATGGGGCAGGGAGCCAGTTAGCACTAGGTCAGCAGGGCCTTCTGGTTGCTGCCTTTAGAACCAGGGGCAGATGCTTGAAGGAGTTACTCCTGTTCCCCAAAGCCTTCCCAGGAACAGCTTGAGAAGAGCACATTTAAAAGCACTCAAGGGTTTTCAGCTAAATGAGCCATCACGGGGCCTTCTTGCTACCACAAGAAGCAGGTTTTGAATCCGTAAGAGGCAGGAAATCTCTGTCCTCGTGCCAAAAAGCAAAGGTTACACAAGGGCCCTGCCAAGCCAGCTCTGCCCATTTGAGCCTCTAAGGATTATGCCTGTGGTCCCCTTCAGTTGCCAGCAAGCAATCTCAGGAAGAAAAGCAAAAAGCACTTCCCTCACAAGCAGCATGTGTGCAGTGCTGCTGCCAAACCAGAAACGTGGCACCTTAACCTCTGCTGAACAGGTCCCTGCTGCCACCAACAATAAGCTCCCAGGCTTCGTTTGGAGGGGACAGGAAGGTGCAGAAGATGACATTAGCGCTGAACACGGTATCCACAGGCCAGGGCCTGGCAGGAGCTCGGTTTTATGCAGCCTGTCTTTAGAGGTTAATGAAATATTCATAAATAAGTTAAAATTCTCCTGACAAGCTGGATCCTGTAATACAACAAAGAGTTGTCAGCCTCAATTAAGAGATTCGGAAAAGGCAGGGCGGTGCCATCCATTATTTACCAAGAGGTCACAGGAAAGATTCTGCTCTATGATCCCCTTGTCTCTGCGGGTAGATTAGGTTTTATAGCTCCTCCTGGAGCACTTGGTTGCCCTAGCAGAGCAGTTCAGAGAGACCCCATCTGCCACCAGCACTGCCGTACCCAACATCTAACAGCCAAATGCAAAAAGACGCCGACAACGAGCTCCTATGCAGGCACTGGGACCCAGAAAGACAGAAAGCAAAACAAGCAAGCTGATTAGGCTGTCAGTGCAAGGACTAAGTCCTGAAACTTTATTCTTTTCAAGCCTTTCCTCCACCTTTTTGTACAACCAAATCAGCTCTGGGCAACGAGAAAGGTATCCAGCCACCGTTGATCTCTGGGCACATGCAGCAAACATGCCCTTAATGCTCCAGAAGTAGCTAGAGATCTTCACATTCTCCTTCAGGCTCGGAGCAAATTGTTGTGCAAACTGTGTGCAAGACCTGCGTTTCTCAGAGCTGGAGCTCCCAGGATGGTCTTGTAATGATGCTGAAACTGCCTCAGCAGTATCCTAAGCCTTTAACCCTGTATTAGCTGCCACAGCCTTCAATGAGAAAATGGAAATGGCTCTGCTGAAACCAAACGGTGCTACTGAGTTCCATAAAACTTTAATGTTAATGGTTCCAACAGCAGGTTCATTTGTGTAGTGGGACTTTTAAACAGACAGTTTATTTCGTTTTAATTTGAAGGAAATGTACTATTTGATCCCATGTGCCTGGCTAGATTTTTTAAAACGGAGATAAGCCACAAGAATTGACTCACAAAGTCAATGCTAACCTCCTCTGCTAACCTAGTTAAACAGCACTGCACTTCCACATGCTGCTATCTCAAGAACCTTGTCTATGAACCGAGTATCAGTTGGAAACATCAGAGGAGATCAAAGAGCTGGGTGGATTAATTGATCACACAATGAGCAGGAGCCATCAGCGCCATATGACACTGCAAATAGAAAATGGGATTTTGCAGTGCAAGAGGTGAACCCTCTACAGCTAAAAGAGGTAAGTGCCTGCAGAAGAAACATCTGTAGAGGACAGTGATGAACCATCACCTCAAATTATGTCTACAGTTCAGGTTACTCCTATGCTAAGGAGACATGCTAAAATAGGAAGAGATTTAAAAGAAGCTGCAGGATTCATAAACAGACTGAAGAGCTTCTTTCAAGAGAAGACTAAAAGAGCTTGATCTGTTTAGCCTAGACAAAGAAAGTGCTGGGAGAGAATGATTGTTCTCCGTAAATATGTCATAGCATAAATATGAGTGAGGAAGAAGAGGCACTATAGTTTTGAGAAGAACATTAACACTGGGGGGGGGAAAAAAAAAGGATATTAACTGACTCATGTATATTCAGCTGGAACTGGAAAGGTTTCTCACTATCAGAGCAGTTTTTCAATAGTAGCAATGGGACAAAACAACCCAAGCAGTTTCAAGACAAGCTTGATAAATTTATGAACTAAACTATATGATGTGATTGCCTTAGATACCAGAGGACTGGACTTTATGATCTAAGAGTCTTTTTCCAGTCTTGTGTTCCTATATCATCTCATTCTCAATCAATTTTCTTGCTGTTTCTTTATAACCAGATTCATGTTTTTCAATCTGATTCGAGAGCTGGATATTTCCCTAGAATTGCCTTACTAAACTATCGCCATAATCATGCTCCTGCTCAGCTGAATGCCACGTTAGTCATCTGTCTTGGTTTTGCTAGTCTTGTATAAGATGCTAGGATAAAATCTGTCAAATGCTGGGGAGATTTGCTGTCGTTTTTCTAAATCAATCTGGAAATGATGAAACAGACTTTCTGAGAATTGGAGGCTTCCTGCACCGGTCATTTGCCGTCCCCTCCCAATCTGGCAGTTCTATGTATGTTATGGCCAACCATCCTTTTTATTATAATTATCACAGCTTTGTCCTCTAATCCTACACCTAACTGCCATCCCACTGTAGATAATACAGAGAAAGTACATTTCCTTTAATAAGTATCACTTTTATTATGCTTGTGTCTTCTCTGTTGCATTTCTTACTTCATGTTTGATAAGTTTTAAATGGGAATTAAATTAGCCATACTGCTCAATTAATCAGCTCAGGTCCTTCTATACTAAGGTTCACTTTGATATGATCCTTGTTCTCATCTGTAAAGTAAAATTTAACAGTAGCTTTTGAACTTTGCCAGGCATATGTCTTAAGTATAAAATCAAAGTTACTGTTCTTAAAACTTAGAAGGTCTCATGCAGCTACTTGGAAGGATTTTTTTTAGAGAAGTTTTATGAACTGTGTGGGTCTCCTGCGGCTTATATCTTGATGCCTGTGGTGAGTTTTGCAAACTTCTTCTCTGCCATTTTCCATACAGCTTTCCAGTTAACAATTAGTTCTAAGCCACATCCTGCACGAAGTGCCCTCTGTGTACTGTTTTCATTACTTACCCTGAACCTGAATATCCTGAGTGAATGTAGCAGCCACCAACATTTAAGTTATTCCTCAGTGTTCACAGTTTCCCCATACTGAGCATCTGTTTTGGCTTCCTAACTATTCCTGACCTGCTGCCCATAAATAAAGGTGTCCTGCTCTTTGCAGCACACTAACGAGCACTTAGTTAAGGCAAGGAGCATTCGTTATTTTCATGTTTAGGTCTCTAGCTCTTCTGCAAAGATACTCAGTTTATACCATTCATCTTGTGATGGCTACATCCTTGGACTTCAAATCTTCTTTATTTCCCACCCTGCTAAACAATTCTTCCAATTCTTATATCCATCCCTTTTTAACCTGCTGGAGGATGAAATATAATTTGTTCCAATGAGCAGTCTACAGATTTCCGAGCCCACGTGGGCCAAGCTGTCTTTTGAAGATGAAAGCCAAAAGACATCCAGAGCACCTCAGGGCAACGAAAATACAGGTGATACTTTTTTAATACCAAGCTGACTTCTCTCAGGGATTAATGATGGAAAAAAAAGTCCTGACACGAGTGCCCTGTGCTATAGAACCAGACTGAAAGAAAACGGGAGATCATGGATCACACCTTTGCTTGGATGGCAAGCTTGAGCCAAATGATTTCCCCCCTGCCTATAAAGAGCGATAGAGGCAAATGAGAATTAGAAAAAACTACTGGCCTTTCTGCTTCCCTCCTTCAGGGAGGGAAAGAAAAATAACATAAAGAAAACAGGAGAGCACTTTCCACGAGTAATATTTTGGTACGAGCAAAGCTAACAGGCAGCTCTCTAAGACGGGAGAGCATTAAAACAGTGCACCGTAAGTGGGAATATTGCAGGATCACAGGGCAGGAAAGCAGAGGTGCAAGCGCTACGAGTAATCTCCTGGCACAGCCTGGAGATAAAGATATTCGAGCACTCGCCTCATTAAGGAAACCTTCCAGTGCTGATAAGATTGTCAGAGAAGCGCATGCATAAAGACTGCAGAGAAGGTGACACCCCAAAATCATCCAAAATAAAAAACTTCTTTCAGCAAGTACAAAAAGCAGCACCCTTTTCAAGCCACCAAATCAGGGATAACTGAGCTGAGCCTAAATGCTTGGAGCCTGTGCTATGTGCCGAGCATGAGCAGCCTGGGCAGGCACTGCTCCCTTGCAGCAGGTGCACACCGAGACCATGACTGCAGAAAAACAAATAACTCAAGAATTAGGAGAGAAAAATCAAAGTTTCACTGTTATAATTACACAGCACGATCATAAGGGTAATTTCTCTTAAATCAGAAAATAAATTCGAGGTTCAGGTTCCCTGAAGGATGTGAAATATTAGAGTTTTTTTTTTTTTTTATGGTTGTAATCATAAACTCATTTCTCCAGCCACTACTGGCCGTGTCTAATTAGGGTAAAGTATGTTAATGATACAGCGGCACAGCCCAGAGACGTCTTCAGTTGCGATATTAATTGCATTTAGGGAAAGAAGCATAAATTGTGCTTATACAAGCTAATTAGTATGGGTTTGCTAATTAATACTCGAAAGTCAAACTGCCTTTGTCTTGTCAACTGCAATTAGCTGAAGCCTTTTTGTTGCTTCTTTCCCTTGCAGCAGCAAGCTGACTTTTAGCTGACAAGCAAGGCAAACGTGGGCTGGAATAGCCCATGCCGATTAGCAAAGCGAGAGCGGGAGGCTGCGGCCAGCCCTGCAAATGTCCCCTGCAGCCCCTGCCACCATCCTGCTCCTGTTTGCCCTGCGGATATGATTCCCTGCAACGGGGTCCTCTCCTCCCATGGACGCGGCGTGTAGATGCGCTCTTGGGGAGCCCGCCATCCTAAGGGACGTATCCCCTGAGGGATCCCTCCGCGTCCTCACAGCCTTGACACTAGTCACTAGTCCTTGACACTAAACACAAGTTTAGTGTCAAACTCATGGGTGCAGCAGGAAAGGGGAGGAAAAGGCAGGAGAGGCAGCAGGAGGCCCAGGCGAGCAAGTGATCACCAGAGGGCTGACCTGGAATGAGCCTGTACATAAGGGCACCTCGGTGAGACACTGCTCTGAAGGGACAAAAACAGTGAGGGGAGAACAGTCTGCATGGAGCGACAGAGGAGACCAACAGCAGCCTGCAAAGGGAAGGGCAGCATCCAAAGGGGATGGACTCCTGTCACCCTTTGGAGAAGATAGGGAAAGAGGAGAAGCATCCACCAGGTGTTACAGAGCCAAAACATCAGGTTCTTCCCAAAATGCACATGAAGGAAAGAGAAGAAAAGCCATCTCCGTTCCAGTCATTGAAGTGGTTTTCACGTATTTACTGAACAAATTCAAAATGGCTGAAAAAAGCCCCCACCTTAGTGATCTGCGATCCACAGTCTAAAGCTGCACAGAAAACGGCTCTTCATGCGAGACTGATGTAAGCTTTACAGGGAAGATCACAAGACCTGCAGATTTTCCCCTGCATAACCCTTGGGAATAGGCACGGAAGGCTCCTTTATCCCTCTTCTGATGGATGAGGCACAACAGCAATTAATATTTTACCACTGGAAGTTCCAGTTGTTCCTGCTCTCTGCTAGCTTGTTCAATACTATGAATTTTTGAAGACAGACGAGTAATTCAAAACCCTGGCTTAACGAGCCATGTAGAAGAATTTTGAAGTTTTTTTTTCTTTTTTTTTTCCTTTAAGAATGCACATCAGACCCTTTAAAACATAACAGCAACTTTATGCTCCAATATGTCTGGTGAGCACAACACAAAGCTCAGTGTAGAATTTAAAACTACAACAAGGCAGCATGTAATGAGATCAGATGGTAAATAGGATTACCGAAGTTTCTTTGGAAATGGCAGTTCTGACCTACGTCACTAGAGAAGGTGACTAAGCGGGCAAAAATGTTTGCCCACAACACAAGACCGCCCTGAAATCAGAGTCAATCGACAGTCTCATTACAGAGTATTTATTGTTGGAACAGTAAAGAGTATTTCAGCCAAACCAAAGCAAGCCAATATTAGCAGAGACACGTCAGTTTTGATCTTCAGTGCCTTAGCAGAGCTAAGCAGAGACCTAAAGACACTAATACTAGAGGTTAGGATTTGGGTTTCAGGGCAGAAGCCTCTTTGGTACTTGCTCACTGCCCACCTTTGCACCACTGACAAAATCTATCTGGTGTAGAAAAGGGAAAAAGATCTATAGAATTGGTGTCCACATTTTTAGCACTGCTCTGACAAAACTTGAGGAAAATAATTAGAAGAGCTACAGAAAGAATCCCACAACTCTCCCATTTGCAAAAACACTGGATTATAGAACAGTTTAATGCTGACACGTCATTTATTCCTGAATATCAAGTGTCATAAAGAAAGTCATAAAATCACACATAAGCCTCCCTCCTGGGCTTTTTTTTATTTTGGTCCTTGAAGGAACTGCCAACAAAATAGACAAATCCAGCAGAAAATTAACAGACATTATAAAAAAAACACTATTTTGTAGTATATTCTGTCTCATCTACTTGGCCTGTGCACACATGAGACTGAATCAAAGGCTCCCAAAGAAAGGAGTTAATACACTATGAAATTAAATGCTTGCTTCTCTTCCAGAACTCCTGGCAAAAAAAAAAAAGGCAAACTGCTAGGAAAACGAAGACCATTTCATCTCATCCAACACTTGATCCAGGTGAGCATGGAGACTGATAGCACTGATGGCATGAGAGCTAGCACTAGTGACACAAACCTTTCCAATGTCTTTTTGTTATTCGCATTTGAAATTTTGGAATTGATCCAGTGTTCAAAGACACTCCACTTCGCATATGTTACTGTTTCGTAAAACAGCAAAAAAATAATAAGATGAACACTTACCATCTCTGCTTTTTGCTTATGGCTTCCCACTTCTTCTAGAACTTGAGATAGTTGACCCTTCAAGACAAAAAAATATAAAGCATAGTCAGAAATGCATTTCCAATTACTGTCTTCATTCACTACAACCATGAATTATCATTGCCCAAAGCATTTCAGTTCTGGGAAACATGGACTAAGTAGCACCAAAGCACTGCACAGACCATTGCATATAGAATAACTACAGTAATGACCATTTATGCAAGCTTTACCCAATGTCTTGGTCACCAGCTTCATTTCATAAGACACTTAAAAAGATCTAGCTAGTGTCCAGGACATGTTTATGAAAGTTAAACTCAACCCCCCCAAAAAAGCCATCAAGGTCAATGTGACTTTTGTTGTACTGAAAAGGAATTATAAGTGTAGAGTTTTGTTATATCCTATCCACAACCTGCAACATGAGACAATCCTATCCCCCAAAACTTGCACTCTACAAACACAAGAAGAGATCTATTACAGAGAGAAAATCAACTGGATTAGCTTTCCCAAATTTCAGTCGCATGGTCTGGGGTCAGAGGACCTTGCTTTCTTCCCTTTTCTGTGGATGCTGCAAGAATGGTCTAGAAACACCCAATGTTGCTAAGCTGAACTTCAGAAACAGGACAGATTTGTTCCACAACTAATGGAAAAGTTGTTCCACAACTTAAATGGAAAACAAGATACAAGATTGATTTTGGCAGCCTCTAGGATTGTTGTAGCAGAATCCTGGGCAAATCCTCTCTGCAATTTTTTTTTTTTTTTTTTTTTTTTTTTTTTTGAGAAAAGTCCCTAATGCAAAGGTCTAAAATGAAAGAATTTTTTAAAAAAGAAGAAATTTTAAGAATCTCTAAAAGGGTGAAAATATCTTACAGTAAATCCACATCATTTTGGAGAAAAAAAAGTAAAGTTGACTGAGAAGATGAGTTTTAACATAGTTTTACTTGTGAAAAAGAATTTTAAAAGAAATCAGTACTTTAGAGAAACAACAAATACTACTTCAGTGCAATCTCTTCCCATGACTTCTACTTCACCACCCTCTGCTGCCTCCAACCAGCCTTCCTCTAGTTAGCAAAAAGAAATAAAAACAGTCACAACCGATGATAGAGCAGCTAATTTCAGCATTGCAAACAAACCCAACAAGAACTAAAGGGGCTGCAAACCAATTCATATAATTTCCAGCAGATATTTATAAAAACTCTCCAGAGCATCTCTCACAAGGCCTCTCCACACATACAAGGCCCAAACCAGAGGCAAAGGGCAGTTTATTACCCTGAAAGTAGAAGCATTGGGCTTTGGAGGGTAACCACACTGAAACGTGAGCAAACGTGGGGAAACGCAGCAGGACGTGCCAGGCCCAGCCAAATACAGGGCCTATTTACAAGTAAGAAAAGGAAATTGTCACAAACTTTGGATCTGAAACATCAGTAATCTCTAAATTTGCCGATTTTTGAGAAAGACTGGGCAAGCTGGAGTCAGAAAAGTCACACAAAGACGAAGCAGAAAAAGTCTGCTCATAGATGCGATCTATGAGGTGTTAGTGCAACCTTTGCAAAACATCCTAGGACTGACTGTTTTGGGAAAAAATAAAACAACTTTACAGTATCTTTACTGGCCTTATTTATAACATGATATATACGACCTTTTTATGGGAAATACTGACCTCTCCTAGACTAAAGAGACAAAGAATTATATATTTGTTTACTGCAGCTACTGCTCCTGAATTTTCAACTCATTTCTCTGTTCAATCTCCTGTCTATAATCATAAAATAATTTTGATTTGAAATGCTCAAAGCAGGGTGAGTTACAACAGGTCCTTGTCCAGTCAAGTTCTGAAAATCTCCAAGGGAATAATTTGCAAAATCTCTCTGAGCAACCTGGTTCCAATCTTTGATCTACTTCACGGTGAAAATATTCTTTCCTTATAATATCAAGACAGCATCAGTCTGGGAACCGGTTCAACCAGATGACATAAGAATGCTTTTAATAAGTACAAAGACTTGACAAAATTCAGAAAAAAAAATTATAAAGAACCCTCATGTATTTCACCTCAGGAAGAAGCTGTAAGAACTTCTGAATGAGAAAGAAAAAATACAGAGGGATCAGAGAAATCAGAACTACAAGGAGGAAATATTACATAATTTAAAGAGTTATATTTTATACGTAGAGAAAAATAAGCAAATGCAAACCTGTCAGACTGCTAAGCCAGCGGAGATCTAAAGGCAAACCTGGACATGAAGTCCAAAACTGCAACATGATATTGGCAGACCAGTATGATTTGGGGAAGCCATCAGAAAATAATGATATCATAGCGCCTGTTTTCTTTATTGCATTTATCTCTTGGCAGCTCAATGCAAAGGGAAAGAGCAGCTGAACTGATGGGAATTTAGAGAGCAGCAACTCAACTGACTAGATTGCTGGAGGAAATGATTTATGAAGATTAAAAGATTTTTACGTGTATGGTTTGCCCGGGACTCACATGGAAGAGCAAAGGGACATATTTTATGCATCGGGAGCTGTTTACAGCACGATCCACAGCTGGGAACAGGGAGGTATTTGCAGCGCAGTTGATCCTGCCTGAATTTCAGCAGCCACCAGCCGTGCTCGGAGCTGCGCGGGGACCTGCGGCCACCACGAGCCGACAGCCAAGGCCCAAACCCATCCGAGGCCTAACTTCCAGCGGCGTCTCCTGTGCCCGCTGCCGCCTGGCTGTGAAACAGATGATCCGAATGCTTTATCACATCCCGTTTGTAAACATTAGCCCTACCCCAGACTTTTTATTAGCTTAAATCAAATATTGAGCCCAGCTCAGCTGTTAGAGGACAGCTGCTTGCAAAATGATTCAGTGCCATATTCCTCCTAGGCCGCAAGAATACACAGCGTAATCACCAACAGCATGACAGATGCACACAGTTTTAATTATGAAGAAGAAATTAGGCTCTGAACTTATCCCCACATCTCACTTAATCAGAGTGCTCGAGAGGAGCTGCCAGCCACTACAGCAAGTTGAGGAAATGCTGTGGAGGCCCTGAGACAGCCCAGAGCCACGAGCTGAACCTTTCACCCCTGCTCTCCTCCAGCGTTTTATTGAGCAGAATCGGGAAAACCTGCAAGAAATATTGTTGTACTGTTTCCTATAACTATTCTTTCAGGAATAACCTGTTGGATTTCTTTGTTCAATCATCTCTGCCCACTGACAGCCAAGAAAAGCATGAGCAACAGACTGGAGCCAGGCAAGGAAGATGGAAACGGAGGTGGTCCCAAGGTCTTGTTCATCTCGACCAAAAGCCAAGGCCCTGGTCAGGCAGGGGAGCTGCCGCAGACACTGGAGCTGTTTGCCAGTCCCATCTCAGAGTTAGATCCTGGGAAAAGACCCACGTATATGTAGCTCAACAACCTTCTACCACTTTTAGACTGTAAACATTCACCTTGGTGTCTTGGGAATTGCTCTCAGCGGGAAAGATTTTCATGTTGAATTTCCAGACATTGCATAAAAGTCTTATCTTCAAGCTCGAAGGAAATTCCCATTAATATACATGTTAAATTCCCATGGATCACTGAGCCCAAGGATTAAGAAATCTGATAAGCAAACAGATTTCCAGTTAAAGAATCAGATATACAAATATATGCAAAGTCCATTCTGCCCACCGAAGGCAGCACAATCAGGTAAAAGAAAATCAAATAACAGCATAAGCAGAAAAAGAAAATCCTCAGAAGTATTCAGGCAATTATTTTAAGTCTCCAAAAAATGGTTTGTCGATTCGATTCATCCATCTTACATGACACCACGTTCTAATCCACTGTCAGTGCAACCGTCTTCCTCAAGAGAGATGCAAGACAGACTGTGATCGGTCCCTCTCCACAACATGGGGACAGGGCAGAAGCCAGTTCAGCTTCCAAGGAGATCTTTTGGAATTGCTCTACTTGCTTCCCTTTCCCAAGGATCCTTCTCCCACATCCTCCAAAAGCAGCAACTAGTCATTATTTCACTTGTGTTTCCCATCCCGCATGCAAACACAAAGCAAGGAGAAGCAGCAGGGACTCCAGGAGCAGCAGGGCTGCCGCTCTCCCAGCCCTGCTCCATCGTCAGTCACCTGGGGAATTTGGGCCAGGAGGATTAACAAATGAATCAAGGATTAATGAATGAAACAGAGATCTGGTGATTACAGTGCGGGTGGCAACACTGGTTGCATCACCAGCCCCCAACTCTCCTCTGGATGCTGAGCATGAGTCTACTGCCCTCTCCCATAAGCGAGCCACTCGAATGTGAGGATTGCTCTTCTGAAAAAATTAGCTGCTCAATCTCTAATGAACAGTCTTTCTCTACACAACAATACCCTCCATTCTACAAGCAATTAGCAAATCGAAGCGCGCTCTTTGTGAACCTGCATTAATTTACTCTTCAACATTGCACGCTAAATAGCTCATAGGTACAGCACAGCGCAGGAGTAGCAACAGCCAAAGCCATAAAATCAACGCTTGTTTCAAAGAGTTAGGGAAGCAAAATTATGTGCGCTGCATACAGGGATTAAATCAAAACAACCCTGATTTAGAAACAACATTTTAGGCCTATGCTTTCATCAGAAAACATGATTATCTAACAGTCACAACACGGGTACTTTACAAGGAAGAGAAATAAGCACAACTCTCACTATGCACAATTAAAACCAGTCATTTTTATTTCCTCATCAGGGAGAAATACCTGTGCATATACAGGGCTGTTTATTCATTTTTGGGCTCTGCTTTCCCAGCTATAAACCCAAACTGTAGGCCCCCAGGAGGAAGGACACTTGTTGGAAGGGCAAACAGCCCATCACGGGTGAGGAAGAGGAGAAAGTTCAACCACAATAGCTACAAAACACAGACCACAGGACTCCAAAGCCTGGGGTAACTTTTGTAACCTCTGTAATATTTTACCTACAAGAGCTGTGTGCGAATTCAAGTTGTCACTGGCAACTTTAGGTGGTTTGCTAATTAAGAGCTATTTTGAATTTACTAACTTGCAAGACAGATCATTGTGTCTCCTATTTGACAAAGTTAACACACAACTGGAATGCACAGGGAAATATCTGCCATGTCCATCTCATGCAAAAAAAAAAGCTTCCCTAAGACTTCCTCCATAAACCCTTCCTAAAGAGCTCCCAGACATCAGAGTGATAGCAAATGTTAATAACCCAGAGACTGGAGACTCCTGCTTTGTGCAGAGAGCAGTGAAGGGTGTTTTCCAATAAAAAAGCAAGAGCTGCCTCATATTGGAGAGGCAGTTGTCTCTTGGCCTGGATGTGAGCAGGGAAATGCCACCCCGCAGTGTGACACAAAGCAGCTGGTTAGCAAAATTAATGAAGCATGAAGGAGGCAGAAGCACTTGGGTGCTAACCACAGAAAAATGACACTGCAAATTAAAAAATTGCCAAAGTCATAGCTCTAATTATTGAGGACATGGGGAAGATATCTGCAAATACGGGCACCTGTCAAACACAGCACCAGGATTTACTGGACAAAGCATTAATAGCCAAATCCTTCCCTTACTCTAACACTCAAGGACAGATCAACCTCTCTCATTCTGTTTGAGAAACACAGTCACTTAGTAATGCCAAGCATTCCCAACAGCAAGCTAATGATCACAAAATCAGCCAAAATGCTCACTGGTCATGCTCTGAGAAACGGATGCAAATAAAACCATGAGGAAACTATGCATCTAAGCAAAAAACACCCATGTTTTTATTGCCCAGCAAGACACTTGAATTAACTTAAAATAGGCTGCATAGTTCTGTAGTAACGGGATCTTGCTTGGTTCTCACTGCCCGACAACGCTAAGATCCCTGCAGGCAAATTACTACCCGCTCTGGCACTCCCTACCTCCACAGCCCACTCCAATGTAAGGATAATATCCACTCTATAAAACAATCCAAAATCTTGGACTGCCAAACTTGGGTACTCTCTGAGATCAAGGTACTATTGTTGATTCTAACTTACAGAAAGCAAAGGATGGGTCCCTGGCCATCAGACCGCCAAGCTCCAGAATGAAACACATAACAAAGAGCAGACAGGTAGGAAAATAAGGCGTAGGTCTTACTAGATTTTTCATGTTACAGAACAGACAGATTCTCAAAACCATCTTAAAAGAAGAGCAAACAGCTGTTGATTTTACACTCTGAACCGCAGCAGAGATTGAGGAGGGACTAAGGTGGCAAGAGCTGCGCCCCTCCTTTCCTCCTGCTTCTCCTTGATGATTTTCCTCAACACTTTGCTAGGATGGAGCACAGAGACCCAGAGATTAGCACGGCTCTGCTGGGAATAACAAACGTCTGCAGCAGGTCTGCTTCCCTCCATCCTAATCAAACGGTGCTGCAGCCCCTGGGGAGCGAATGCATTGCCAAACAAATATGGGAATTTGCAGCTGCTTCTTCCATGGCAAAGGGCAGCCCGGCTGATGAATCTGCTGAGCCCAGGGCTCTCCTGCGCACCCAGGAGACCCTGGCTGCTCGTGGACTCTCCAAAGGGGCCATTCCACACTGCAGGAATAGCCCTCAGGGAAACCTCTGCCATGAATGCAGCGCTCAGGGGCCCAAAAGCAATCCGACCTCCAAGTGTGGGCAAGCTTAGCACTGAACTCCTTCCCTTTTGCTACTCCCCTAGCAAAATTTTTAAGACAACAGCAGGAAAATAAGCTGGTATGAAGTTTATCCATTGAGGAATGACCACAGATCTCCTGCCAAAAGCAAGATAGATAGTTAATATACCAGCCACTTCAACAAAAGACATTAGGAGAGTGTCAACTCATTCCACGTGGAAGTAGGAAAAACGGAAAGGAATACAAATAATTTGAAGGACATTAAAGAGAATTAGTGTTGCTAAGGTGTGATCAAATCTCCACAGCTGAAACATAGAGATCCCAGATACAGACTCCAAAAGCAGCACAGAGCAGTTCTCCATCACTATAGAAGTGATCTTCCAAAACAGGGCCCCAAACAAGTGATCCTGGGATCCAGGAGGCTGATGGCATCTTCCGATGGGAAGCCACCAGCAGAAAACACAGAGCTAGTGAGTGCCAAAGTCCTTTGCCCTTGTAATTATGTAGGTGGTTGGGAGGGGTTGAGTGGTTGTTCATGCATTTATTTATAATTCTCTAGCAAAATGCTCACACCAGCAACCGCATTCTGCCTCCTTTAAGTTATGGGCAGAAGGAGTTCAGGGTCCAAATCTGCATCTTGATGAAAACAAACATGCTAGGCACCAACTCAGAAAAAGGGAATTTCAAAAATTGAAACTGGTGGCCATATGACACCCAACATTTCCACCAAACTGTATCCTTTCCATCCCTCCTTCCTACAGGCAACATTTTTCCAGCACCATCTTCCTTGATCTAGGTTCTCCCTCTCTCCATTAGCTCCCCTGACTAGGTTAGACAGCTAGAGGAAAAGACATGACATTTAGCTGATGAAGTCTGCAAATTAGCCAACAAAAACGTTCCCTCGTGTTTATTATCCATTCATCTGAAAAAAAAAAATGGTGGAATTACATCTCTACCTAAAAAAGCCCTTCTAATTTCAGCCCAATGAGTCAGCACTGCTGTATCTCATCGCTAAGATGATTCACTGTCATCGCACTTCTCAAAGTCAAGAAAAAGGCTATTCGCCCCAATTAACTGTCATCTCTGAATGCAGACGTGGTGTTGCCCTACAGTTTTGTTACTATGATTTATGTGATTGTATCACTTTTAAATATATAAAGAGACCTTGTCAATTCAACAACCATAAGCAGCATTTCCTTTGTGGTGGGTTGCCAACTGCACACCTAGACAACATTGTTGCTTGCCAAATAGGACAGCTCAGCACATCCCAACAGCTTGAAGGGAGCAATGTGTCTAAAGACCGTGAGGATGGACAACATCCTTTGAGAGAAACATTAGGCAGGCATTATAAGAAACTTTCCAGGGCAGTTAGAGCCTGAATAGGAATTCAATATAGATGGAAAGGCTCAGCCTCGAGTGAAAGTTCTGTACATGGTTTCGACCCTGCCAGAGCATCTTTGGCTGGAGGATTCCAAAAATCTGAAGCTAAACATAGCTCTGGTTCTGCTGAAAGTCACCTGGCAAACACAACAGGGGAAGAGAAGATCCACATTTCAAACAAAGTTTGGGTTAATTTTAATCGTATTTGTTTTCTTGTCCTGGTTCTGCACACTGCCGTTCAGGTTGCCAGCTCAGATGAACATCGGGGAAGGGCTTCAGCTAGCACCACCCTTGAAAAGGCTTGTGAAATGACAGCCAGCATATTCTTGACATCCTGTAGAAGATGAGTAAAGCACCTAAACCTCAAAGGATCTCCAATCAACCTGGAACACTCTTGGAAGTGGCTAGGTAACCATGTTTATCCCTGGGACGAGATTGGCCAATGTTTGTCCCGCTGGGGAGATGCTTGTGTTTCCCTTGCTCCTCAGTGACAGCCGAGTTTGTTTAGAACCCGTCTCCTCTGCTGAAAGAGTATTCCCCATCTCCTGCCTGGGTGGAGAGCTGGATTTTGCTTATTAAAGCAAACACTACATGTTAAACACAGCTATTATAATTAGCGGGAGCTCACTGCTCAATTCCTGTTGCAGACAGGGTTTTCCAAATGTCACAGCGCGCTTAGCACAGCTGATTTGCTCTGATGGGTGCTCTAAACGCAGCTGACCTAGGAGGACACAAAATTAACAATCAAGTCATATCACAGGAGGTGAGAAAAGAAAATGAAGAGGATAATTCTCCTCTTTTGCCCTGCTTCTTGATTTTCACTTACGATCTGCACAGCACCGTGAGCACAAGAAGTTTGCTATGGAGATTCTCCGTTTTGGAGACTCGATTTAAAAGTATTTGCTTAAATTTATTTCAGAAAAGTAAAAACATTTGGTCTCATGTAGCATCTCTCCTGCAACCTGCTTGTGCCTTAGATGCAATTGCTGGTCTTAGTGTGTGGGAAATGCCTGGATAAGGTCGCTATTCCCCATCGCGAGCTGCTGAAGGTGACTAGCACCAATTCTGCTTGACCCAAGGAGAAGGCAACAAGGCCCAGGGTTGTGGACCCTTTGCAAGGCTGCAGTGGCAGAGAATGACACAGTTTGCAATTAGCAGGCTATACTGCATCAATTTTATGCTATAAATAAATGAGGACTTAGAGGTAAAATTTGCTTAAAGCGTGTCATGAGGAAAACGAGGGGGTAATGGTGCCTCTACCCAAGGGCGGATCTTATGCTGAAAAAGGAAAAAGGAAATTCCCACAGGTGCAGATTTGCTTGACATTCACTTAGCCATCCTCAAATCCAACCCAGCCACCCCATGCACTGTTGTCACGGTCCTCTAACTTTCTCAAAGAGAAGCAAAGCCCTTCCAGTTTTATTTGAGAACATATTCAAAATAAACAAACCCCAGTGGAGTTTTAAACAGACTGTAAAACCTCCAGCAAAAACTCATGAAAAAGCAAATGAACTAAGAGGCTCTCTTGGCACACTCTTGGAAAGAAAGGATTCACCACATTTCTAATTGACTGCCACTGTGGCTGGAATGAATCATCTATAAATAGGCAGCAAATTCTAAGCAAGCACTTGAAAAAAGCAGCAAGATTTTTTGTGTTTCTTCATGTTATTGTTTCATCGGTTGTTGGGAAGGAGGTGGCTTACAAGGTAGACAAATGTGGTGGAAAGACAGAGAAACAGAAGAGGGCGAGAAAAGAGGGGGCGCTACCAAGGTGGGAAGTGCAGCTTAGTCCAAAGCGGCTTCTGTTTGGAGGAGGACCAAGGGCAAGGAGCAGAAGGAAGGACATGCAGCTACATCATGGTGTCAGTGAGCGCCGGGGCCGCGCTGCAGCTAAGCACGGAGGAAAGCTGATTGCATGGACGGCACGAAGCAGCCACCGCTCGGCTCTCGGGCAGGGTTTGCTGAAGCAGCTCATCCAGCCGCGGCTGCAGAACCCGCCTCAACCCCCACGCGGCAACAGAACCACTTCTGCACAGAGCAAAGCTGCTGTTTAAATCATGAGCACACGCAAAAAGATATGCTAGCGACTTAAGAATGAGAATGCCCTGAAGATCATCACATACTCTCAACTCTAAGGCACTTTTTATGTTACCATTAAATTCGTATCTGAAAACTCAAGCTCCTGTGGGCCATCTCAGACTAATTTCTAGTCTTCTCTACCTAATGGATTCAATATACTATTAAGCGCAGTCATTAAAGCAAAGCCCTAGCAGTGTTCGTGCAGCTGTCTGGTGGTAAGAGACATCCAAAACAGAGCGGAATCAAAACTATTAAAGCTAAGCAACCATCCACATCATAAGAAAAGCTAAGTACTCATGTCAGTGAACAACAAAGCTAGGGGAATCTGACTTACTCCCAGAGAGTATCTCGTTTCTGGAAAGCGTTTGTAGGAAAGTTTCTAATAAACTCAATTTTGTAATATTGAATAACTACGCTTTCAAAATAATTGGATTTTTTTTTATGTGATCGCGGCTGTTGTTGCAACCTGTCCACTCACCTCCCTCCTCGCTCCCACGGCGAGGCTGATTGCCCACAATAGCCCCGCTTCAGCTTTGCAGCATTTGTCAGAGCAGCCAATTTAATTATCCTTTTTAATCGCTCCCCTTAATCCCATGCTCCTTCTTTGAAGCATGAAGGGGGCTCTCTCAGAGACTGAGGAACAGAAACCCCTCTGTTTCTCATCCCAAGGAGTCCGATTAGCTTTAATGACCTTAACTACTCCCATAATTTCCTTCCTCCTGCCTCGTCCTGCCTCGCAGAGCTTGCCAGGGTACAGCAGGAGCCTATCCCATTCCAACCCCGCACATATTTACAGTTTTGTCTAGGTAAAATTCTTTCTTATTGCAAAGAGGGAAGGAGATGAAAACAGCCCATAATGCACACACCTAAGTTGTATCAGTTAATAGTTTCCTTTCCTGAAGAAAAGCTTGGAAAGTGTATGTTAAAGGAAAAGATGATAGGGTGAGAAGAGTAGAAAAAGTAAACAAGCCATCCTTGCTCAGGGCAGGCATGATGTATATTCCGTGGCTGCCAACTATCAGTTTAATTTTCCTTGTAAAAACTTGCAGGAGAGTTACTGCACGCCGAAAGTGCTGGAGTAATCAATCTGAGCTGAAGCCCTTTGTTTATCCATAAAATAGATATAGCAGAAAGAAAAAAAGTGTATAAATTCCTCATGTTGCTGCCTCAGTATTTCTCAATTTTGATCTGAAAGGATTATTTCCAGAGGGAACAATTTTAGCTCAGACATGGGCCACTCAGTCCTCAGCCCCCTGCTGAGGCTGCCAGCAAAGACACCAGAAGACTGAAAGTTGCTTCTGAGATGCGAGTGCTCATCTCTTCCGAGGGAACCAAAAATCAGCTCGTTCCATGAAAGCAATCAATAATTCACAAGCACCACTCGTTTCGCAAACACGGACTGACACAGCAAAAGGTGGAACTGTTGCATGGTCCCATTAGCAACCTTTGAGCTTCCTAGTCCCGAACGTCTGTCTGACAAGATCGGCTACAGGAGCAGAGCATACCTGCACCAAGCAAGGACAGGATGGATCACACTCATCTCCATGCAAACCTTGGAGCTTCACCTTCACCACCTCAGGATAGCTGACCTCAGGGAAGAACCAGCTCCTCTGACCACGCTGGGCTGATACCTGCTGAACTGGCTCGAGATTCGTGCTTTGTGGGAGAGGCAATATGGGAAGGTTACATAAATGTACATTCATTGTATGAATAGCTGGATTTGTGCCCTGCTGCAGCCCCAAGATGTTCATGACAGCCCTAGCACAACCTCTTTCCTCTCACAATCCTTTCTACTCTTCACAAGCAAGAGCTTCATCCAAAGAGCAGGCGAAACAACTTCTTTATAAGCAAATCAAGCACCAGCAATAATTTACAACACACCATAGAAAACATGTAGTCTACTGATGACCTGTAGAAGTCGAATATACAACGAATCTGGATTTTGTCTGACCTGAAGGAAAAAGGTGCTCATTATCTTAAGAGAGAAAATGTCACTTACGAATGACAAGGTCATATGGCACTGTGAAAATAAATGTCATTTCTCCAGATAGCTGCAATACACCAGTCTTCTGTTTTCAAAGATACATACACAGAGCAAAATAATAAGACAGTTGTATTGGCCCTGGATGTTATGTTATTTTAAGAGCATTATGTCATCTAGACTTTTCATATACACACGTGCCTATCTGCCTGTTATACCATACAAAAGACCGTGAAGTGCTTCAGAAACTAGGAGCCTCATTTTGCAAGTATTTCCTACTACTATTTCCTACTAGGAAATTTCCTACTACTATTTCCTACTAGGTGTCAGAAGATCCATGGAGGCCAAAGGAACAAGCCTTACATTTAAGGTTGAACATTTTGAGCAACCAGGCCAGAGAATTCAAAGGCTGCGTTTTCCACTAATGAAATGAACTTCTATGAAAGGGAATAAATTAGATGATTAGGAAGTAAAGAACAGAGTGTTGGTATGAAGTGTCACTAGAATGAACACGTTCAGAATGTTATTGTCTGACGTAGGGCTGGTAACTACTAGCTTAGCAATACAAGATGCCACCTAGGGTGAAGACCATCGGTTTGTGGTCTCTTTACCATTACAGCAGTTCCTAACTCTCTTTTGATAGCCTGTATTTCAAGAAAAATGCAGAGCTGGGGCATCTCAGGAGATACTGCCATGATTTAATATGAAGACAGGCATTTGTCATTTCTTTATGTACATAAATAACATATGGTGACAGTCTTTACACAAATAAGCCACAAAAAGCTCTCTTATTTTACAAGACACTCTACTAAAATACTGGTCCTTAGTTACTGAACATATCACAGATTTTTACATAAGCCATGCCATCTTTTAAGCTTCCTGCTGTCTTTCTTTAAAAGTTTACAAAATATAAGAATTTACTTAACTTTCTAACTGAATATTTAACTCTTCCAAGAGCATCAGACTTCCATGGACCGTTTTTACCATGTTCCAAAAGGAACTCAGTTGATACAGCAAGAACTCACGTTTGTGAGTCTAGTGCCCGGAATGCACAGCAGAGAACACAGAATGGATAAAAATTAATACTTCAAAACAGAAATCAGTTTAGTTTTCAAAGTGGTCTCGCACAGAACAGCAATTGGAGCGTACATCTGCCAAAGCTTAGCTCACTATAACCATTACAGCCATCTAAACAAATTGAAACCATAAATCAGCTCAATATGCCAAGTCCATGTGCCAGCCATCTCATACGTTACTGTCACCACAGTAGGATTCATGACACATGCATGGTACAGTACCAATCCATGTTTTATTAAATAGCATAAATAAAATTCGAAGGAAAAAATGTTGCAACTCACACTACAGGAAGAGCAAGGCTTGCTTCA
The DNA here is from genome assembly GCF_003342845.1 of Nothoprocta perdicaria. Classification (NCBI taxonomy): domain Eukaryota; kingdom Metazoa; phylum Chordata; class Aves; order Tinamiformes; family Tinamidae; genus Nothoprocta; species Nothoprocta perdicaria. Next base: position 4,406,409 of record NW_020454316.1, on the reverse strand, counting down.
AAACTTGGGGCTTGCAGTTTGTTTTGCTGAAAAGCTTTTAGCAGAATCAAAGCACATTTGACATTAACACTGATTAAAGCAAATAGATAACTTGCAAAGCCTCTGAGAAAACCCAATTGTTCCTTCCATTTACTTGGACCACCCCTGAAGAAAGAAGATCTTTATCAACAGCTTAGCTTTTATTCACAGCTTGGGTGAAAACCACTATCAGCTGGCTTTTTCACTCTTTCTATTCCCTGCCTTTGCCAAATTTTAGCAGGCTATTCTCATTTAGAGCAGAAAAGGAAAAAGAGAAAAGGGAAAAAAAGGGGGAGAACTCCTGCTACCTTCTTCTAAGCGCTGTTCTCCAAGGTGCAACCAGCAACAGCCCCATACGCCAAGCCATGACCTTAGTGGGAAGCCAAATTCAAGAAATGGAAGAGCTGTCGTGTCCAGGTCCTACGGGAGGACACTGAGAACAAACGGCAGCAACTGCAACTTGGGGCTCTGGAGAAGGAGGCATTAGAGGTGAGCGATTATGCGTTTGCTCAAATACAACAACTGCAATGGGCTCTGGCATTTAGGCCCCATGCAACTAACTGCGTGCTTAAGTGCCATGCCAAAGCCAGAGTTTTCAGATAATTAGTTCCCCTAAGAAACATCTCTTCTGCTAATGGTGATTGAGCCAAAATAAGAAAGAACCAACAGGCTTCAAAGAGAAAACCAGGCAGCAACTACTGCTGTTCTAATTGCTGCAATAAACTAAGGATTAAGTGCATTAAAATGGAGCTTACAGTTCTTACAAATTGCAAGGAGGAGTGTTCGGGGCCTTAAGTGCATGGGAACAAATAATTGCCTGAGTTCATTTCTCGGGACACTTTCTTATTTATAAATGTTCAGTACCAGAATTTCAACAAAAACTCAGGAGCTGCAGTCCATAAAAACACACTGGGCAGATAAACTTCCAGATAAACACTGCTGGAAGGCATTAAACCAAGGCAGAGCTAAGGAAGAGCTAACATCACCCCGACGTGTACTCTTAGCTTTGATTTTTTCCACAAGAAGTCTCCCCCTCCTTGTTTCCCTTGCAATTGCCTAAGTTTCCATGAGCTGTTAAACTTTTCATCAGAGCGAGAATATTCCTAATTAAGAGCTCCAGTCATCAGGAGACACTTAAAAAGCACAGACATAATATGGATGTTAACATCTAAGCCTGATCCCATCAGCACAGTTCAAACTAGGCCTGGAAGAAGGAGGAAATCTGGGAAACCCAACTGAAGCAAATCCAGTTCTCTCTTTGGAAAGAAATAGCCTATAGAAAGCCACACAAATCAATCTACGTTCAGAGCAACGTGCCCCAAGAAGCCACATCCACGTGAATAACAGCAGTGCTGGGGAAAATCACCGCGTTTTGCAGGTTGAAAACGATTCAAAGAGGGTAAAGCTCCGACTTGAACGCAAAAGGCAGTTCATCCTGTTTGTAGGACCTTTCTGCACCCCTGCAAAAATCCATTATGCAACAGCAGGGATGGACAGAGGAACATGCACCGGGTGCACTGGCCCCCCCATTGCCTCCTTGCCATGGCCAATGGCGGGGACCGACCTGAGAAAACATCCATGCATTTCCCAAGTCTTCTCCATGCAAAACCAACAGCCACCTGTTCCTAACCCCACACCCCAAAAGACGCTGAATTTGCCTCTTTTCCCTCGTGCCCGTGGGCGCAGAGCCCTGCTATGGGCACGCAGTTTGCATGGCAATTGCGCCCGCAGCTCGCGCCGCTGCGCGCCCGCCCGGGAGCTGATGTGCCCCACATTGCAGAAAAGCAGCTCCTTTGTGCGACGCCTTTGTCTGCTGCCATCTGCCGGGGACGGGGACACCATTCACACGCAAAAACGCAGGCTGGCTTCCTCCTCCACGCAAAGGCAGCTAATTGCCAAGCCTGTATCTGCAGGCAAGCAGCATCTCCGCTACAAAGCGTTTGCAAGCTCTCAGCCCCGTATGAAATGTTCTCCCCTGCTCCATTGTGGTGAATATGACTCATAGACATACATCAGTTATCTTCTTTTCCCAAAACATCACTAAGGAAGAACCCAATTTTAATCCCTCTGTGAGGATTCAGACCTGGTTCCTGCGCTTCTCTTGTCTCCTACAGCCAGGGAGGCTTTTGCAGCTAATCCAAATGCTCCCCACAAGCTTTGCTGGTGCTGGGTGGTGCCTAACAGCACCAGGAGCAGCTACAGGAGGATCTGCCCATCCTCAGGGGAGAACAGGCTGGCTCGGTCTCTCTTTGCTGGCATCTATCAGTGTCCTTGGGGCTGCACTGAGTTCCTCCACACACACCTACCATGAGCTGGGACCAAGTCACTCTTTGTAGCTGTGACCTGAACCCACATCCTCTAGGGTCACTCCAAGAGGGTGGCTGGATTTTACTGCCAGGTCCCATCGAGGCTACACCTGCCTCTGGCAGCCATCACCACTTAAAAACCACTGATTAGATTTGCGTAAATGGACTGAAAGTCATCCGAGAGCTGAGGTGGCAGGAGCCCATCCAGAGCTGCCCGTGTCGGAACACAGGTGATAATTAATATTTATCAGTAGTATAAATTGCCACGTTTGGAGATAGTCAAGACTTATAATCTAGTCAGCAAGAGGAGCGGGGCAGAGTGTCACGGACTGCATCTCCATCAGGAGCATGACTTTCAGCAGCACGTCCCTTACTGACCCTCATGATGAAAATCACAATGTCACCCCTCAGTTTTGCTGCACTTCAAGCACAAGAGCGCAGCAGAGTTGGGAAATGTTTTCTCCCCGTGCACTTTAATAGCTTATTTCAATTTCTAGTGGAGGAGCAAAAGGGTCCCTGTGGCTGCTCAGCTGTTGTGCAACTGGTCATTCTTCCCCTGGTTTGGCTACAAAGCAGCTTGCCTTAGCCTAAAGGCCTTTGGCATATTGTCTTAGTTAATGACTTAATTTACTCTATACAAATTGGTGCGGAGACATTCTCATTTCTTTGGAATGAGGTAGGCTTGTTTCCATTTAGCTATGGTCCCAAAGGAACTGTTAAGTTAAATCAATATAAGGCATTCTTAAGCTGTCATCAGAGTTTTAGTGTGCATCCTGCAACCACACACTAAAACTAGTTGTAAAAAAAGCTGTCCTGTGTGAAAACAACACTGGTCAGTGCAGAACATCTCCCTGCATAGGTAACATCATGGTCTCTTTCTCCTGGTTACCTAGTACCGACTTTCATGACATATTCTAAAGGGGAAAAAAAAGAATTAATTGTAACTGAGCTTTAGAACTAGCTCAACCAAAGAAAAGGCAAGAGAAGAGGCTCTGCTGCAGCATCCACTAGTTTTAAGAGAGAACCCTCTTCCATGGAGCAGGGAGCCCACCACCTTCAGTAAATCATGAAGTCCCTTCATGGCCTGATCATCTCCTTTGTATGGAGTGTGCTTGTAAGGTACTGGCTCCAAGTACAGCCCTGGCAGGGTAAAAGGGAGGAGAGGAGACTAGCAGCTCCCCAGCTTGACCAAATCACTATGGTCTGAAAGAAAATTAGACCTGAAGGAGAAGAGAACCCAAGGGGCCCTGTCATGCAGCACCACCAGGGATCGGCTGGCTCTCCTGCCCAAGAGGAGACATATGCCAAGGGCTCCTGGCAAGGCTCAAGCCGACCACGAGATGCCCAAGAGATGACGTTGAGGGCTGGGATTTGGAGGAGGCGGCTGCTTTGTCAGGTGATGGTGCCCAGCTCCATCGGCTCCGTCCACCAGCGGCAGCTCCGGCAGGGAGAGCGTCAGCAGCGTCCGCAGGGAGAGCCGCTCGCCTCCCGCTGCAGGGACTGCAGAGGTCTGGCCACGCAAAGACGATGCTGTCCCCGATGGCCCCAGCCACTGGGATCTGCTCCTTACGGACAACGAGAGCACGGCAATCTTCTCCCTGCTGCTTGCAGTTGTCACTGAGAAAAACAGTGAGAGAAGAGCAGGATGGCAAGAGGCAGACAGAGCAGGCAGAAGAAAGCTGAAAATTAAAAACAAACTCCTCTGTGCTTTGCACAGATGGAAGGAAATTCTTCTGTAAAGTTCCCCGCATCACAGAAACCCTCAGTTCTGTGTAAAGAGGCAGTTGAGCTTTGAGGGGGAGAGGAAGCTCGGCAGAGGAGGGGTAAAGCAAGCTCCACAGTGCGGATCAAAGGGGGAAAAGAAAGAAGGGAAAAGAAAGTGGAGCAGCACTGAGAGGGCAGCTGGATGAGAGGCAGCAAAGAACTGTTAACTGCTCAAATAAACATTTTATTGCACGCACACAAATTTTAAGCACGCTCAACACTGGGGTGGCTGCTGAGTAACTCTCACTTTGCGAGGAGCAGATCTGTGCTCGAGAATCAGCAGTGCCCAATTGCCCCACCCAGCAGATGCGCTGCAGTTATCAGGTGCAAGTAAGGTGACAATATTTGGTCAATGAGTTTTGAGGTCACCAGTGGACCCTATGGTGAACAAAACCAGAACATATGGCAGTTCATGTGCTGAAACTGCCAGGCTCAATTATTAACTGATTGGAGTACATATGGTGTGCACAGACAGCATAAATCTCTCCATGTAAAAAATGCTGGAGACCATTGAAGGTGTCAGCATGAGTCTTCCTTGCAGATCTCTCTTCATTAAAGTTTCATATGGAGCCAAGTGGGTTGTAATAGAATGGCTATTAATGGAGTTATATTTATGATGATTTCTCTTTCCTGCAGCTGGATTTAACTTTTCAAACCCTAACCTCCACAACAGAGCTCTCGCCACAGCTGCTCTAGATACAGGGTTTCTTGCCTTATCCTAATTCCCTTGAAACCAGAGTTAATGGGTGCTAAGGTAGCAAAAATTTCACCAAGACAGAGACTAGCACGAAAACCATTAATGCTGCCAGCGTCAAAATGAAGACCCAATGCCACAATACAAATGCAGCGAGGGTTCTGTTTATTTTAAGCACACTGGCCACAGACAAACTCATTCCCTCCTCACTTCCCAAACACCCTTTTAAAAAGATGGTGAGTGACACTCCATTAACCACTTGAAATAGGCTGACACAGCCCGCTTGCTTCCAGAGCCGCCATTTCACATGACATTTTTCTTGCATCTGCCCCCTGCTTTGCATTCAACGCCCGGCAAGGCGCTTTATTGAACCTCCCGAGATGGATGGACACGATGGCACCGGGAAGGCAGCGCTGGGCAGGATAAAGCAATGATTTCCAGTCCCAGAGCGGGCTACGTGTTTGCACGTTCATGCATAAGGGACCTAGCTTTTCTCAGCAGTGAAGGGGATTTAACAAGGTCCCCACCAGCCCTTCTGTGTCCTCTAGCAAACTTTTTGCTAGGGCTGTTTCTTATGGAGCAACATCATAGATTTAAAGTGATCTGGGATGAAAACATCCTGCCCCATTTCCTGGGAAGGTGCTTTTAGGCCAGATGATGTCAGTGATCCAAACTCAGTGTCCAGCATGGCCGAGGCGGCTGTATTTAGAGGGAAGGAGGGACTTTGGGCTCCAAATTGGCACCTCTCGTTCCCTGCGTTTAAAAGGCTCCCTAGCTCCATTATACAGAGGGGAAAATCACAATCTTTTGAGTAAAGAAATTTACCTGTTCAGAGGACTGCTTTTTGCTGGTATAACTTCTTCAGGGGTGGGGCTGCTGACAAGAAATTTGAGCAGCCAGAAAAAACAGAAGGAAAAAAAAAAGTGTTAGTTACGGAGCTTTACGACTATCAAAGGACTCTGCTGGGGAACACAGAATGAGATTGCAGTAAACGAAGCTCTCAGTTGCAAGAAAAAAAAACTGTGATAAAACACATGAAGGAGAGAAATGGTGTGAAATTTCAGGTGTATGAAAAGCATTGCTTTAGCTGGAAGGCAGAAGCTACAAAACATCCTGCATGGAGCAGCATTTGCCTCTGTGGCTCAAAAGGGCTACCCAAAGGTGAGGTGCTGGGGACTGCAGCGATACCTGCCCTGCCCCGGGGCGCTGGGACCCCTCCTGTGACAGGGAATGACTCCAACCGGCCGTGCCAAGCGCTGCTCCATCAGCATCCCTGCCTTCCCCTGCTGCGGGACCTCCGCTCATCCACAATCCTACTTCTTTTCCACACGCTGCCCTGTTGAGACTTGCAAGAGCATCAGCGTGGCCTTTTCAGCTCAGATCCCATCTGGGCGCTGCCTGGACTTCATGGGATGCCAGCAAAGCAGCACACGCTGCTGCTCGCTCCAGGACACTTTGTGCCCCTCGTCCTGCTTTGCTGGCTCTCTGCAGGCCACCCTCCCAGCCCTGATCCTTATCACACTCCAACTTAAGCACAGATACGTTCCTGCCTTCCCTCCCTGCCTCTCTCCTTGCCAGACACTGTTTATCCCACATCTCCAGAACATGAGAGGCCTCGAGACGCCTCATCCTTGCCGTTCCCTCTCCTTGCTTGCGAGATGAGTCACGCAGGTGTCAACATTTCTGAAGTCTGTATGGAGGTGCAGCAGAGCGGGGAGGATGCAGAGCATTACGTTAGCTGTTATTAATAGCAGCTATTGACCAGTTCTTTCATCTAGAGCTGACGGATTAAAGTTGCTGCTCCAGGTGATGAGACACCAGGAGTCCTGCCCATACCCCAATCTCCCGTGTCAGTTTTCAGATTTTTACCATAGGCACTGGAACAGAAATATCCCCTCAAATTTCAGAATAGAGTGGATTCAGCAGTCACTGTTATAGTCAAAAGGCAAACATCGACAAGTGAAGCATAAAATTTTACTTTGCAAGGGGAATATCAGGTCTTTGAATGCTGCTTCTAGCTAAGGCTTTAAAGGGCTTAAAGGCTGACATCTCAAAAAAAACACAAACTTCCCAAGAACAGAGCTCCTTTCTGAAATTTTCCATGTACCCCTTAATCCACACCATGAAGGTAACTGCTAAGAAATAATAAAAGGAGTGTAGGAATTTTGCTATTGCCCAGATACCGTGTACATTTGACCTTCTACTCAGCAAATGATTTAGAGGAATCGCCCTCGCATCCAGAGCTGCTGTTAGAAAAACTAAGAAAACAGGATAAACAGCCAACTATCACCTCCCGTCACTGTCATTTAAACCTGCTCTGTCCAGCATTAAGCAACGTAGCGCTCAAAAGTCAACAGGAAAAAACTTTGAGACATCAATTCAGGCAAGTTCCCATTTCATCTGATGCCACTAACTTCTCTATAGACTTGACTAAAACTTAACATGATTCCTTTTCCGAGAAAGAGGGCTGAAAATGCTTTAGACATCTCCAATCACCTCCAATATTGAGTTCATATTACAGTGCTCTGCTCACACAACTCTGGAGACAGAGCTCTGACCCTGGCCCACGGTCACTGGAGTCGATAATTCCTTGCTTAAGCCCCCCCATCAACAGAACAGAGCATTTTTAAGAGCGATAGAATCAACTAAGGGGGTTTGTGCACACTGGGGCAATCCACTCTACAGCTTCAACTGGAATCCAAGCAGCATCAATTTCTCAAAGCTTTGCTCCACTTGGATTATGGCATCTATAAATCTATATGATGGTAGAACTAGACACGAAGAAAAGAAAACTCATATACTTATGGCTATTGCACAACCCACGTAATAAAACTCCAAGGCTTTAAGATCACAGACATATTCCAAGTATTGCAATTTGGGATCATAAACCCCATTAGACTATGACAAAAATACAGCAGAAGAAAGAAAAACTATTTGGCCGCTGCATGACATCACTGACCTTATGGCAGTTGTGTTTCACAACACAAAACTACATAAAGAGAGGTAACAATAAGAATGTAATTCCTGTAAGAAATACTACTTTCTCTGAAAAAAAAAAAAAAAAATGTTGTCCTTGGAGAAAACCTGAGTATAAAAAACATTATTAGAGTTACTGGTGTTCTGGGGTTTTCAACCCAATGCCAAGAAATGAAAAATTAACAGCAGACAAAATTGTCCTCTTCAGCCCATAAAATCAAAGCTCTTATGAGTATATAAGCACATATACCATACAGAGAAGAGACCAGCTTCCACATCAGACATGTGGAGAAATGAATCCCTCGGACTGCTCCCTAGAGAGGGCACCATATCTGCTCCATTTCGCTACCCCTTTAACCTCTAGGCACCAGTTTGCACTCTGGCCATTCAGTACAGCTAAGCCCAAAACATCACACCCAAAGACAGTAACTTTTGGCTTCTGACAGCTTCAGGTGCAGAATAAAAAACTGGGGATATTACTGGCCCTGGATGTTTGAAGTCTGGGTTCTTGCAAATCTATCTTCTGAGAGAACACATCCTATCACTAGCTAATTACATCTTAAAGGTCTCAACTCCTCCACCGATGGGGTTAGCGAGTGATGCCTCTTTGTTACCTCCAGCTCAGTGTTGTGAGCATGCAGCTTCTGCACCATTTCTTCTGCCTCCCGCATGCGCCGGTTGAGCTGGGGCGAGTGCTCCGCAGGCGTCAGCTCGCTGTCGTACGACTCCAGGATCGCCCGCATCCCATCCCGCTCCTGCCGGGAAGAACAAAAATCACCATTAGGGACAAAGCCCTGACCTCCTTGGAGAAGATGGATGCTGGGACAAAAGTTACATTTTTCATTATTCTTCTTTCAGTTGACAAAGAACCCCTAAAAGATATATACGCATCACGTTCATATGGGCATCATCACACAAATACGGACACCCAGAGTGCTAATGAAATGTTGTTGATCTCAGAACTGAACATTTTGACTATTTTGTGCATATAAAAGCATTATGTCTTGCTTGAAAGCAATATGCATGCACTCCATCAACGACGTAGCAGCTGAAAACAGCCTTTGTTTTCCTCGATATGCCATTCTAACTCATCATGGCTGGATGGTTCCCTCAGCAAAACGTGCAGCGCAGTGCCTTATATTTCTCCTGCCAAACAGTTCCAGCAGCGACCGAACAAAATCGTGACAACAGAAATGAAACAGATTTGACGGACAGCAAAGTGGCTGAGAGCAAATATCCTCTAAAAGGCATGTGGCCGATCACTTGTTGAACGCTGTCACAGTCACTGTTTATGACAAGTATCTTTTTACCGGTTAATGTTTTGTAAATAGTATGTTTGACTCCCATTGCTGCTTTCTGGCAATGCTAATCAAGCATTTTTAGAGAAAAAAGGACTGTTTTTCTTCTCCTCCCTCTGAGCGTGTTCATATCCTCGGGTATAAAACTCGAGTTGCAAGCGAAGCTGTAATTTGGTTTTGTCTCTAGATCATATCAAAGAATGTTGATGTCCATGAGACTACAAAACCAAGTAGAGCAGTGCCTGGGCATAACTGAGAGGAGCAAAACCACCTAGGAAACCCTGTAGTGCTGCCTCCTATTCAATGCTGAAGTTTGCTCTCTCGCCCTACTAGAAGAATACACAAGTGCTCCAGACAAATCAGTTCTGCAGTGTCAATTTTGCCATCACAAAAGTCCAAAATATTATTAAAAGATCACTCAGCTTTATAGCTGTTCAGTCCACAATCAGAGCAGGTCACTACCACTATTTTGAGCCTCAAGTACATCATAAACCAAACTTAGTCATGCTGCAGTGCTTTGCTGGGATACAGCTCTCTAGGGAAAATCAGGAATTACCAGCGTAGAAAACCAGCTCCCTTCCCCTCACCCTCAAATGAGAAATAAAAAGTTGCATTTCAGACAGTGAAGTTGATGCTAACTACTCAGCTGAACACACCTAAACATGAAGATTGTTTTCCCCCTTCAAAATTTAAAGGTCAAACGCTGAACATACGCACAGAAAAGAGAAGGAACATTCAAAAATCAAGGTGTAAAAACAAGAAGGGAACTGCCAGAGGTGCAGCGTGCGTTCAAGGCATGCCACGTATTGAAAGGTCAACCAAGATGTTTGGACTGGTCAGCAGGTAAAGGGCCTTCAAGACCAAAGAACAGCCTGAGGCTGAAGGAACTGAGTTAATAAAGAAATAAAAATAGATTTTAACACAGAACTGATTATTATTAGCTTCTTGCTCAAGCCTGGTGGAAGAGAGGTCCTATGCCAAGAAAGGAACAGTTTTGCCATGAGCTTCTGCAAGAATTATTGACCTGACAGACACACAAAAGGAGCTACTTCCATGCTACTGCAAGCAGAGAAATCCAGCCACAACTCTCCATAAGGAACCAGCTTGGTAAAAAAGCAGCAGTCCAGGATCATTCCATCAATTTTCCCCATATCAACACTCACTCCGGAAACTTCCCTCTCCATTTAGACCAACGGCCTTGGCTGAGCAGACAACTTTTGTTCCCCATTTATTGCAGGATTATTGTCTAGAACACAGACAAGGATGTAATGACTGCGTTTACTGTATTTATGGGTTTGATCCTTGCATATCGTTGCAATTAGAGCTGCAATTACAACATCCTTTCTCTCCCTCTCTGCACTACAATCTGCTCCGCTCTTCCAATTCTCTGCCAAGCGTCTTTCATCAACGTGATAGTTTAACACAGAAACGTTCTCTCCTTTACAGCAAGGCAGGCCTGAAATCTCTACCATTTTTTCAAAAGCAAACAGGACCCCTGGCAATTCCCACCTCACAAGGCTTCCAATTAACTCCTGGATATTAGGTATTCAAGTCACCCCCCAAGCAAGATCCTAGCAGTTCCTCAAGCTGTTCAGCTGCAAGAAGGACTAACTTCTGCTTTCATGCTAGGATGGGGAAATCTGTATGGAAACAGGACATCCCTATGGGGTGTCTTTTCCTTAAAACCAGTTACAGACCTTAAGTTTCAAAGCCTTCCTCCGAGGAGAGCAAACTTGACAAGAAAAAATAAGCACAGCAACCAGAGCACAAGCTGTAGTGAAAGAGGCTGCTGAACAGCTGAAAGGGCAAGTACATATTAAACACCTGATCCTGGTGTTTAGTTTCTCATCTGTAATTATTTCTAAATATTAGTACTGTAATGAAATCGGTTCTCAGCTTCTAGCAAGTGGTCCCTAGCTCCATCTTCAAATTCTTCCTTATCAGGTGTACTTACCCAAAGCTTTTCCAACCCTCCTAAATCTTTGTTAGTCTGGCAGGAAACAGAAACTCTTGTTGAGAAGCCTTCCAAGTAAAGATTCTCCAAAATGTAAACTGAATTATGCAGCTGCCACAGAGTCTCTACATCCCACACCACAGGATAGGTACCCAAGCTCCATCGCAAGCATCACCCTTCTCTAGTCCTTCTTGCACAAAGCCAAACGTGGGCTTCTTTGCTAAAGAGCTTCAAGATAAAGAGCTGCTGCTTTCACTAGTGTTGGTGCACTAGAGAGCTACAAGAACTCGGTTATTTTGGGGGAAAAGACCTGGGAATTGTTAACCTGATGGTTCCCCAGGTAGCGCCTTCCCCATGACCAACACTCAGTGGCCTCTGTCTGTCTTGGCGTCCAGCCCGTACATTGGAAGCAGCTGGAGAGAGGGCAAAACACAGCAAAAGAATTAACCAAGAGAAGGTCAAATGGCATTTTACACTCAGCTTCTATTCCCACTGATGCTCATTAGCCCCTCCTCAAACACATACCCACACTGAATTCACTGCCGACTTTCTAATTAGCTGAAGGAACGAAAAGAAAGAAAAAAAATCAATACAAAAGAAATTAAAGTTACAAATCTAACTGAAGTCAGTCACACACACAGGGAAAATTTGTTCCTGTGGTAAAGTTTATCTAGTGTCATAATTTTATTGAAATCCTATATCTTCCTATTGACTTTTATAGTTTCAAGCAGGGTTCCAGAGTCACCATTATTAGAGGTTCAGTGTTGCCTGCAGACCCGAGATTTGGGGCTCTTTTTTTTTTTTCTCTCTCCTTTTATAAACAAGCTGTAATTGTCTGTTTTATTGATCAATAAATCTTACAACTGCCTCTCTTCACCCAGGTCCTAGGTTGTTAAGGTTCCTGCATCACTTTCTGAAAGAAAACACAGGCTTGTCGGGTTTTTCTCTTATTTTTAAGAACAGATCGTTTTGTCGTTAGCAAGGACAGAGGAGGAATCACGCCGGTCCACTCTGATAATGGCTTTTTAATAGCACATTCCAGGCATAGGAAAATCTGCTCTATTTCCAGCCGGGTGAACTTCAACTATTAATCCAAGCGCCAAACCCGTGGCTCCCTCGCTCCTTCCCTTTAGAATGGATGCGGAGCCACACGGAACAGGCTTGGGAAAACAGAACCAGACTCGTATCCCCCACTCGGGGCCTTTTAGTGGTACAGAAATATCCCAGCTCCTAGCGCTAGACTAACTTTCTGCTTAATTAATGATAATTTGAGGAGAATGTTAATCGCCTGCTTCATTATAGGAAACTGGTGGCACGACTTCCCCCTCCTTTTCCGCTCCAGACTCCTAACTACAAATTAATGATAATAAGAATAAACTTCAAGACAAGACTGAACTAAGAATATGAAGCGTCAACATCGAACAGTTGCTATTTGCAATCAGGTCTAATTTAGTCAACTACTCCAGAAATAAAAGAAAATGAGTGGGTATTTCAAAAAGGGGCATTTTCACAAATTCATAAGAAAAACAAGTTTCTCTTTATATTGTTTACTTGAAAGCCATCTCCAATATACAAATAATCTTTTGCACCATCATCACTTCAGTGTCAGGACACCTTCCAGAACTGCAGTAGCAGGATGAAGAGTTCATTACCTGTCCTCCTTCTCATCCCTCATCTCTTCCCATTCAGAAATAAGGGCATGGAATTATTTTAAAATCCATTAATAACTATACGCTAATGTTGTAAGTCAAACGAGCAGGAGGTGGTGAAATGCAGGGGGGCCCAGAGCTCCTGGGAAACTCTGTTCCATGGTTTGGAACCAAACCCAAGAAATCTTCTCCTTCCTCCTAAGAAGAAATAAAGAGTAAAGAAAAATGATTTCATATAGTCATTCTATAGATGGTAAAAGAAAACTAACCCAATCTTACAAGTGCCTTGGTTCTTTATATAAACGCTTCCTCTTGATGCATTAACTATACCAACAGCTATGCTGTTAAGCCTTACTATGTGGTAAGAGTACATTACTTTGCAGCAGGATTATGTTACATAGTAAGATGATGCTTCAAAGATTATGCTCACATCCTACTACCTTATGAAAAAAAATGGGAAAATAACTAAAACCAAGGTGGCCTCCTGATCCAGCAGCAGCCGTAGATATGGCTCTGGCTACAGACACGTTGGCTCGAAGGGACTCGGCTGCGCCGGGGAAGCTCTGCCCTGCCGGGGGCATCCCCAGCAAGTGCTAAATGAGTCCTCCAGAACAGAGGGAAAATAAAATTTAAAAAAAAAAAGAAAGAAAAACAGAACTCAAAAGATAAGCAAAAATAAAATTACCAGAGGTTTTTCAAATCTTCCTCATCTAAAACTGCAACTACTGTTACCAGAAGGCAAATGGCTTCTCTTTCTTTCACCACCTTCATCTTTCATACTCATCTTTAAAGCAAAATTTTCTATTCCCAAACCTCCAAACAGCTTCCTTCTCAGATACAGCCATTTCCTAACATTTGTCTCTGTGGCTGACCTATTTTCACATTACTTTGCAAATTAGAACTGACTGCAGACACATATGTACGTACACACCATTGACTTTCTACTCAAGACCTCAATTAAAGCAGCACTTACAAAAAAGCCAGTTAAGTCCATAATAATAAAAACACCCAGCAGATTTCTTTACCCTTGCACAAGACAGACAGCGAAGAACAATTATTCAAAAATATTCTTCTCTCAAATATGACTTCCCACATATCAAGCCTCTCCTTCCTTTCTTTTGCCCCTCAACTCAGCATAAGCCTATCTCAGGGGTCTAGAGATAGATTTAACCTCTTGAGAAGCCCTCCAGGTGTATTGTCTCCTGCAATCAAGGTTTATTCAATACAAATAAATTACTTCTTCCTTATAAGGCCAAGTGAACAAGGGTCTAAACTGAACAGATGAGAAAGTTTCAAGAACACAGTGTATTCTGTAAATGCAAACATGCAGCAAAGTAGGAACTAAGCATCCTTGCTGCTCTTAGCTCTCTACAACTACTGTTCTTCATCACCTTTTCCAATGTTCTCATAAGGAGCCCTTTTCCCTCCTGATTTCTAGGAATCCAGACATAACGTTAAGAACGGTGAACACCAGCCTTCCATCCAAGGAGCTGGGTTGGGGGGTCTAGAGAGGGCAGCCAAGGGGCAAACCGTGGGGACAAGAGAACCCGCCCGGGCAAGCGTCTGACTCCGAGGGGTAGAAGGAGCGAAGCCTGGTATCAAGTGCCACAACTAGGCACTCAAACACGCTCATTTCCCCATATACCATTTCCAAAATAGTAGACAGACTTCGCAATCTGATTTCTCCTTTAGCATACCTACCTAGCATATTTTTAAATGTATACGCTTCATACATAAAAATCTATCTGTACCTCTTATACACTCATATTCTGCGGGTTTTTGCCCAGATTTATAGTTCTTCCTTTCTAGCTGTTGTCCCTCACCTCCAACTCTTCTTTACAGATGGCTCAGCTCTGCCTTCTACGCTGGCAGTCGACCAGAGCAAATAAATCCACTGCAACTCTTTTAATCCATCTCTGATAAATCCCCTGCTTACTATCTTCTGGAAAATTGTTCATGGTCCCTAAAAGCCTCATTTTGCTTATAGCACATACATATGCCAGCTGACAAGCAATCATACAACTGACACTGCAGCAAACTAAATATTATCTGACTAAAATACCCCTGGGGTCCTTTTGCTTCACAGTGAGTTTAACATGTTTAGTTATGTCTCCTAACCTCCTGCTGCTGTAAAATAATTTTATGGTTTTTTTTTTTTTTCCATTTTACTCCCTTCTGCTGAAATGCTCAGCACTGCCTATCTCTAGCACGAGCTCATGGTGTATTTCTCATCTCTTCATTCAAGAAAAATTCCTTCTTCCGTTTCCCAGCGCTGGTGATGCTGCCTCCGCACGGAGCTGCGCTCGGCCTCGTACGGCTCCCTTTGGAAAAACGGGCACTTCCGAAGGAAATTTTAATACTCTACCTTAGTCAGCCCAGCCACTAGATTACCATCGTCGGCAAGAGAAATGCATACAGCTGACAGGAAAATGTATTCATTTACTTACTGGCAATAGAAAACTAATATTTTATTCATTCATTCAAAAAAAAAAAAGAAAGAAAAAAAATCCTTATTCAATCCTGAAAAGAAAATTTTTGTGAGGCTGCATCAGATTCCTCTATTCTGTGCATGTCTACAGCACATAAAAATTCAGCCCTGTATTCACTACCTCCTCTCCAATTTCCTTTTCTTCCTGCCTAGCAAGTAGCTCCAGATACTGGCCTTTGAATCTTTTAACAGCCAGTTTCTTGCAGTTTTAACTGATTAAATATCATTAACATGGGAGAGAGATAAGGTGCACTGTGCTCTAAGCCAGTGCAGTTATCTTTGCCCGAGACTTCTTTAAGGAAAAGGAAGCCAACTGAAGGCTCAGCAAGCTCCACACCCAAGTGTCTGGAGCACTAAGAGTGTCCCGGGAAGGACTGAAGCACGAGGGCAAATCTGTTGCAAGGGATTTGGAGGGGATGGACAAACCAGGACTCAATTTATGCAGTCAACTCCATTCAATGCTCAGTTGGATTCGCAAAGTAATTGCTTGGTCTCCTTACGAGTCAGCAATTGCAGCACACGGCAGTTGTGGCTTTTTGAAAATGGCAAATAAAAGGAGGATTTGGGGTATTGCTTCACATATTTACATTTTTGGGAAATGTAACTAAGTGATTTCCCATATTTTATGACACAAAGATCAGCAGTTGTAAGAGTTTCAGAGATTATAAATCACATTATCTCCTAGGTAACCCTTAACACGTCTATATTGCCTTAAAGGATTCTAGCCAGCAGATCAGACGCACCTCACCCCATCCCAGTACAGTAGTAGCGCCTTAAAAATTAGATAAAAGGCAAGGAAGTCTCTCTATATATTCTATAACAGAGACATCCATCACCATAATTTACACTACACATCATCAAGGCATATAGGAGATTTAATTCTTTCATCTGAACAAGATTTACAGCTCATAGTGTTTAATGCATCTATATAAACCCCCTTCCTGCCCACTATACCTTGGCAATCAATTGTGTTTATTGGTCTGTGACAACTGTTTGTTCAGCTACAGGCACACGACAGGCACTGGGGAACCGCACACAGGCCACCCCAGCACAGAGCCCCCCTAATCTGGAAGGGCTACGCAGTGGGTAAAGGACCAACCATCCCCATGGACTACACCAAAGCCAGCAGCAATCCAGTGCTGACGGCCAAATAATGCACCAGAAATCATAAAGGGTTTTGGTAGGAACCGGAGACATAACATGCAATTCCCAAACTACATCAGCCATCTATAAAGCCCCCAAAAAATCTAAAAATACTGTCCTTGAAATGATACTAACCATAAAGGGTCTTTTCTCAGCCAGGTAGTTCTTCCAACAAGGAGCAAGGCGAGACTAACCAGAGGTTCAACTTGGCAACTCGGCTTCAACCCAAGGTCCTACCATAGGTTTTTACTCAAGTCGGAATGCAAAGTCAAAAGCTATAAGCTACCTTGTCACCTCCCTTATTTTAGCTTGACTTTCTCTTCTAAAATGGACAAATAGTTTATATATTTACAGCCAACTATTTGAGACAGAGCAAGAATAAACCAAATTTTGTTATTTACTCAGATGTGCTCAAAATACTAATTTCACATTGGCCAAGCAAGCAGGTTGCATGTTTTAATGTGCACCCTTTGAATATATGAATGAATAATCAATGTAGGGCTCTCAGTAGGTGAGCCAACAACAGGCACTAAAGAAGGTTAAAAATATAAACTGCACCAAGCAACCCCTCCTTGGCCTTTTGCAATATCAGTTCATTCGTTCAGTTTGGAACCGAGTTCGGATGACACCCACACATCTCGTTAGCTTAATCAGCCGCCAGTTTCAGGACTCGCTTGCAGACAGCAGAATAAACACCACAAAGCCCAACTATACTATTTATCCTTGTAAAGAGCATTTCTGAAATGGCTTTCTGCATTTAACAAACAGGACCCTGGCACCTCTGCACTTTAGGTTACAGCTTCTTGAGGACAAGTTTGTAATGGGTCAGCACTTGAATCCAGTATCAACCTCAACATCGACCAGCAGATGAGTCTCTAAATTGATGCTCTGAATCAGGCCTGGGTTGCCATCCATCCTGAGACACGAGAATGCAGTGAGGAACAAAATGAGATGCTGAAGGGGCAGCTGTGAGAAGCAGAACAGGCAGACTTAGTGTCCCAGCCCACTTCTGACTCATCTTGAGCTTCCATACTCCAAAAATGTAACAAATGTAATAAATACTTCTGAAAAACAACCTGTCACTAACAACTCCTCTGGATATTTTTACTGTTCATATAAATTACTGGCTTCTTTCTAAACCCTGATAAAATTCTGACCTTGCCAATTTTCGGGTGGCAATGAATCCCACTGCTTTTGCCATTGCTTGAAAAAGTATTTTCTTTTATCAGTTTTTAATTTGCCACCTTTCAGCTTCATTGAACACCTTTGTTCTTGTATTGCACAGACAGGGAAAACAGCTCCACAGCAGCTTCTCTAAACTCACATTAGGGTATGTGCTTTCCACTTGTCACCTCTAATTCAACTACTTTTAGGTAAACAAGTCCAACCTTCCTGGTCTCTTCTCTTCTCACCACCCCTTCCTGGCTGCTGCTCTGCAGTGTACTTGGTTGACTTGGGGTGACCAGCTATGAGTCCAGAGACAGAGTGAAGAGGCACTGGATGTGCTGTCCCGTTTGCCGTACCTTGCTGCAGGGTCACACATGTCCTCTTGCAGCTCCTCGCTGGCTGAGGAGCTCACGATCCTGCTGCCTCCAGCTTTCCCATGAAGAGATGACCCTTGGGCTCCACAGCACTGGCTTGGCCACACGTGAGTCCTCCCCAGGCTGTGCTCAGTTTGAACAAGGGGCCTTGGCGAGCAGCCTCTGCCCAGCATTAGAGGGTTCAGCTCGTTTGAGAGCAGCAAGAAGTGCTCACAAAAGATGCTGAGCCAGGGACCAGCAAATCCATGGCAGGGAGCAGTGAGGGTGCAGCCCTTTGGCCACCACAGGGAAGGTGAGAAGAGGATCCACATCTGCCCAAAGAAGAACCCACCTGCAGCCTTTGCTACAACAAACCACATACACAGCTTTCCTCAAATGAGAAACATTCTGAAAATATTAATAAAAATACCTTTTACATATCCTACAGGTTTGTATACTGAGGCTTAAAATTAATATTAGCTGTCACTCAGTGAACATTTTGCTTTCCCGGTGTCACATGAGCGCTGGTGAATTCAGGCAGACAAGGCAACATTCTTCTCTTTTGTTCTCCCTCCACTGGCTCTGCAATATTAAGTCAACACAATCTTTCCTCAAAACTGCAATGACATCAAGAACGTTACGCTCAAGACATCAGGCAAAATGTGAAGCACTGAAGTCAAGCTTCATTAAAAACAAGTGGAAAATCAGTTTACCGGAAGAAACCCATTGCTTAGAAAATGTATTTGCTATATAGATCTGAAAAAGAATGATGATTAAATGTCAAAACAAAACATTCAATATTCAGTTTTAATTAATATTTGATCAGAAAATTATGCACGCTCCTAATTATTTATATTGTATTTTCCATAAAGCCACGTGGCATTAAAGACCACAGCCAAAACAACAACAAAAAAATCTGCTTTGTTATAAATTAAAATCATTGCTTTGTTTTGTTGCTAACAAACTTCCCTACATTGCAGAACAAAAAGCAAGAGCATCTTTTCCATTTCCTGGAACATATTCTACTCAAAGTGAGAATACGGTATAATCACATAAGAGACTGTCAAAGGGAAGGCCACAGGAGGAGAGGGAAGGAGAGGGAAGAGAGGAACAGCATCATGGAAAGCGTTGGAAAATAGCAGACTGAATTAATGATAAACATGAACTAATTCCTAATTCCATATTGCAGCAGCTCTATAAAACAGAGCTTTTGGGATCACTCAGGAAAACTCAGGTTGAAATTGAGCCTTTCCTATTTTCCATGGATGCTCTAGTCTGCAACTACCAGCTCTTTAGTTTGCAACCAAGTCCTCCAGAAGACAGCAGAGGGGCAAAAACAGAACCCACCTGCACAGCAACACTTCAGCACACGATGCTCAACAGCAAGTTGACCAAGTCTCTGGAAGAAAAGTCCATTGCTGTGTGGCAGCTGCTACTATGAGAGCTATTTTTTTCATTATTATTCTAAATGCAGAAAAAACAACTTTAAAGTGAATTAATCTATCTGACGTTATATTTGATTCTTTTGCTTCCATTTGCAAAACGTTATCTGTATTATTTAATAAAATACTTTTCTCCATAAGTGCCTTACAATAAATCGAGCTAGCGTTCAGCTCTGACTTCGCAGAATCTCTTTCTAATACAGCTTTATCTGATCAAGGAAAGCTATATGAGATGGTGCCATTTTCAATGTAGTCTATTATTAGCAGCAGGTATTTCACAGAACTGCAGAATCACGGAGGTTGGAAGGCATCTCTGGAGACCTAGTCCAGCCTCCCCTGCTCAAAGCAGGGTCAACTACAGCAGGTCACTCAGAGTCATATCCAGTGGGGTTTTATATATCTCCAAGAACAATGTCTCTGGATCTAAGCACCCTCAGAAGGAAAAAAAAGATAATAATCTTATGTTTAAATGGAATTTTCATTCTGATTTGCACCCATTTCCTCTCTTCTCTCAGCAGGCAGCACTGAGAGAAGTCTGATTCCATCTATATATTCCCTTCCCTGAGGAATTTAACACCCAGACTGATTCTCTGAGCCTTCTCTTCTCCAGGTTAAACATTCCCACTCTTTCAGGTTCTCCTCACGTGTCAAATGCTCCAATCCCTTCACCAACTTTGCTGGACCTGCCCCAGTAGGTCCCCATCTTTCTTGTCCTGGCAAGACCTACACTGGGACCCCAGTACTCAACGTGTCTCACCAGTGCTGAGCAGAGATGCCCTCCCTCAAGCTGCTGGCAACCTGGGCTAAAGGGGCCTCGGAGGCTGCTGGTACCTTGACCACGATGACACATCCTGGGTTCACCTTCAGCTTGGTGGCCCCACTAGCATCCTCGGGGCCTTATCTGCAAAGCTGCTTCATAGCCAGTATTGGTGCGTGGGGTTGTTCCCTCCCAGGGGCAGAACTTCCTATTTCTGTTAGTTCATGAGCTGCCTCTCTGGTCCCTTCTCCAGTTCTGTCAAGGCCTCTATCAAAGGCAGCTCAACCACCTCATGTCTGTTTATCTGAGAAAGGAATCAAAGCTGTAGGCTCGCTCCAAAGTACTGCCGTTTGCTTTTTCCTGTTTTCATTATGGTTTTTTTTTTTTTTTTTTTTTGTATTCATAACACTTGCCTTAAGCAGTATTTTGATACAAAGAATGCACACAAAGTCCAACTGTGAGTGACCTTGCCATGTACTGCACTCAATAGGTACCGAGTGGCAAGAGGGTGAGGGCAGAGAGAGATGTGGAGATCTTCCAAACCCACCTGGATGCCACCCTGTGTCCCGTGCTTTGGGTGTCCCTGCTGGAGCAGGAAGGTTGGACTAGATGATCTCTAGGGGTTCCTTCCAACCTCAACCACCCTGTGATTCTGTGCAAAAACAAGTGAACTTTTTCAGAGAAAACTTCTTCCCCTCACCTCCTGTGGCCCCAAAAAGCAAACAGGCGCTCCTTTCTGTCACACACACTGTTCCCACACTGTTATACTAATAGGTTTTCTGAGAAGGAAACTCCAATATTATAAACTGCTCTTATTAGCTCACATCAGAGAGTGTGCTGTTAAACCCCGCAGGTACCACATGCTGCAGAGGCTGGTTTCTTTATTTCACAAATCATATGTAATTGCCTCTTTAATATCAGCCACTGAATTGAGTTCAACATGATCGTTCTTCTTTAAATTCATTCACTCTTGCACTTCAAATATATATATATTTCATACTTTAAGAATACTTTTTACAATGAAGTACTTCAAAAGCTTGGAATTAAGATTATTGGACGATTTAACCCATTGATATGAGCAGTAAGAGGAAAGAAAAGCAACTCCTCCTATGCTCTAGACAGCAATTTTTTTCTCGTTATCCACATGAAGAAACAGGGGGTCTTTGAAGCAGATTTCAACTCTTACATTTGAAGGAGCAGCATGCGATGGATACGGCTATTATTTGTAGTGTTATAGGACAGTGTTAGAAATAACATCCTGTTATTCCTAAGTGTTGTGCTGCCTGGCACAACACAGTCCGAGGGGCATGATACCCCACAGCAAACGCTGGCCGTGGGGCTTTCTTTCCCTGCAATGTTTGTGTCAAAGCAAGGAAACGCGTGCTCTTTGCTAGCAAGTGCTGGAGCCTGGTGGAAATTACAGGCTTGGGGCTCTGCCCTTGTGCACGCCGGCACCGCGGGATCCGCGCTCAGGGAACGCGGATAGGCGGGAACGTGGATAGACCGGAACGCAGATAGGCAGGAAGGCTTCAGGCACAGCCGGAGGGGACCCGGCCCTGGCAAATCTCAGCGTTCAGCACTAGGAAAATTCACGTGGCTTCTCCTGTGCCCATTCCCCAGTTGCAAAGCCCTGACTATACTGTCTCCTGCCGCATCAACTTCAAGAAATAAAGTTAGAATTTCACCACGCAGACCATAAAAAGGTATTTGTACTCTAATAAATCCCTCCTCCGATCACACTACTGAACAAAAATAAATTCAATTCCCTTCTTAACATGTGTTAACATATTCTTTCACTGGGTGCACTGAGCGTGCACCCACATTCCTGACAGGGCTAAGTCAAGAGGTCAATCTAATTCCTTCCTGACTATTCCCCCACCCCTATTTCCCCCACCCCAGAAGAAATGATCAGTTACTGCCAGAACCAGCCAAAACACAACTTGGGATTCTAAGAATAATCTGTGAGGAAAACACATATAAGAGGAAAATATGAAAAAAAAATAAGCTTTTTTCCACCTGTAGCCACCAGTTCTTCCCCCATCCTTCATATGAGCAAAGCAGCTCAAACACCAGTTCAGAGAGGGAACAAATGGAGCATTTAGTTTGCAAACGGGAGAAGGACGGGGGGCACCAGCCCTTTGGAGAGCAGCCGCTGCTGCTGCAGGGACTCGGCCGTGCTGCCCAACTCACCAGCCACCAAGTAGGAAAACAGAAGTTTTAGATCACACAAACGCAGAGGTGACTTCCAGCAGGAGAGGGGCAAACACATCCCTGCAATTTGTACTTAATGCGACGCTCCTCGTCTCACCGTCATAAAAAGTCTTCCTCGGGCAGACGGAACAGGGCTACATTTGCAGGCGAGCTCATCAAGCTGCTGATTTTATATGCAGCAACAGAACCATGTAAGGATCAAATAAAATTAATTCTGTCTAATAACAAATTAATTGTCCATGCCAACCTCTAATGTCTCCATCATCAAATGAATTTCCATGTTATTTACCCTCCACAACTTCCCACAGGGAAGGAAAAAGACAGCTGCTTAGATTAAAGAACAAAACAGAAGAGCCTCCCAGACAAAGAATCTTTTCATTTTCTGAATGATTACTCTACTCCAAAACGGCTTATGAAAAATAAGGGGTTTTTTTTAAACAAAAACAAGATGTGCATTGCCTGATTTGATGCCACTATTTCACTGTCTCAGAACCGGCTGCAGCATCTTCTAGACTCATATAGAAATAATGTTTCTGTTATAAGAAAAATAAATTGTCAACAGACCTAAGGTAATGCATTTTTCTCATTTCATATTCTTCAAGGCTCAGATCACTGTAGCCCTCATCTTATTTATTGACAATAGGAACATTTTTTAAAAGGCATATAAGACAACAGCAGAACCTACTTTACTCTAAAACTAGGCTATAAATTCTTTCAAAACACCAGAAAAATGACACATGCTGCTAGATCCCCACTGCTCTTATTTTCCCATCTTATTTTAATGTCTCTAAAGCACCCAAACCCTTCAAATTTGACCATACTGAAGACTCTCTCTCAAAAGCCTCATCTAATGGATCAGTTGTTGTAGGAAAAAAAATAACCAGAAAGTCTTGAAAGCAGCTGTCAGTGCTGCATCCTACTTAAACAACTTGCTATTATGCCTAAGGACTGCTCAAGGTTAGGGAATCAGCTCATAACTGAGCTGACACGTTGGATCGTGGAGAAGCTCTGGGAAGAGACAGGCTGGAAGGGAGGAGACACCCTCATGACACAGGTGGGAGATTTGGAGAAATCTGGATCTTTGACCTGAGAAGTCCAATGGATCAATATTTTTGATCAGGGAGTGATACAAGAGAAACAGTAAGACATACAAACGGCAGCAACAGCAGCAATAAGAGATACGAGAGACCTTTTATCCAGATAGAAGTCCAAGTGTTTTACCACACAAGCAAAAATCCTTATTTGAACGGCATTTTAAATGGTTACTGCAGAAAAACCTCCCAGTAACTCGTTTCTGTTGCATTTGGATGATTTTCTCTATGAAGTCAACAGCAGAACTGTATAAGCTGTGCAAACCTGTTAGACATACTCTGGTCTGGTGTTACCTATTTATGGTATCTGGGGTCTACCTAAATTCTGGCCTGACGGTCCCTGAAGCCATTGGAGAGAGCAAAAACTTGTGCACAGCAAATCTATAGGGCATGAACTGGAAGAAATCTTGCCAAAAAATGGGCACTGCCTATCTAAGGTGGATTTTATTTATCCTAACTGTAACGTTTCTCTAGACAGAGAAGATTAAGAGCAACAGATTCTCTCTTCCAAAGCAAAAGCACAACAACTTTTAGTTAAGAAACAAAGCAGATGGTCCGTGTAGATTAAAGAGTAGGTATAGCACACTGAAATAACACACTGCTGTGCACAAATCCCACAGTAATTACAGCTGCAGCCGCCTTCCACTAATGATGCGACGCCTGTGAACTGGGACAAATTAAGGCCCAAAGACACCCACGCTCGTGACTCGCAGCCCATAGGAAGCCGAATATGAGGCAGAGACAAATAGTCAAGGGAAATGCAACAGATTAAATGCTGCAAAGCGCTGGCAAGGAACTTGCAGCCCCACCAAGAAAGGAACGTGGGGAAGATGTGTTCCTTCCTCTCCTGTCCTCAGACCGTACCTGGCTTGAACCTCAACTCAAATTGGGGACTCAAAGCAGTCCCCAATTTAAATAACATGGCACAACCTACCTTGCATTTTGCTGGAAGAGATGCGCCAACCGCTATCCCGAGGAAACAATTTTTAGGCTTTTCAAGACTGTTGGTAGTGGCTCATTTGTTCAACCCCTGGGGACAGATGTGCAGTTTAATAATGCGACTTTACTGCATGTTATTGGTGCTATTCCTGGGCCTCGGGACTTGGCAGGCAGGCAGAATTCGCCTGGTCTGCACCAGTGGAGGGCAATTCAATATTATTTTGTAGTCTGGGTGATTTTAAGCTAATGAAGGTCTATTCTTTTTTTAACTCCCCATGCAAATGTTAATTTTTAATAAACTTTGCCCAAGCAAGATTTAAAGCTTATCTCACAAGACATATTTAGTGCAGTGCCATGGTGAAGTAATTCTGGGGGAAAAAAAAATACGTACAGCTGAAAATAGGCTATTTCTGCATGCCTGCTCCAAGTTCTAGCAAGAGTTTGGTGCACAGTGGCTCCTCATCAGCCCATTAGCTCCCAGGAACGGAGCTAATGAACAGTCTGAACTCGGGCCTGCCGGATGCGCAGTGATGAACGTCGTTGTCACCAAGACTCCTGCTCTTCGCATCAGTGATGCGGGAAGGTTGGAGGTGGTAAAGAGGGCAGGGAGGCAGATTTTGCTTAAACTTTACAGAAGTGGAAAGGTTAATCTGATGCTGACAGGCGGCGTGTTGACTGAGCAGGAGCCTCGGGAAGCACCAGTCTGATGGAGGGGAGCGGAACCGGCGTGAGACGCAGACGCCACCGAGGCTGCCACAGCATGGGAGAAACCCTGATAAATAAGGAGGGACAGAAAAGCTGTGCTGGGCTATGGTGTGAGCACATAGGGCTTTACAAAGCTGAGGAAACGACACAGAGCTTGAGCTTATCTGCACTTGAGACCATATAACTAATACAAAATAATCAGGCTAACACAAGTGGCAGAACTCTACATAACAATTTCAAAAGTCTTAAAATCCACAAGCCCTGCAGCCTTACGTTTTATTCCATCAGAAGTTAATTACGGGAGACAAAGTTTCAGAGATGTATTAAGAGCTATCACATATCTGGGGGTCATTTGTACTGAAGAGAGGAAAACACATTAATAGAAGTGGTTTGAGCAGATGAGTTTTCTATGCAACATTCAGCAAGGCAAGAATGGGACTTGTGACCTCTCAGTTCCCTCATCAGAGGGATTCAGAAAATACTGCCTTATGCAACTGGACCTCTTTGGTGTTTTCACTTACTATTATGAAAAATAAATATTAGACTGCAAGTGCCAGCATCTCTTTTTTACCACGATTCTATTATTGTCAGACACCATACTCAGCAAGTATATGGAGATCTAAATGATGGAACAGAAAGAGTCTGGAGAAACCTCTCCATGCTTCCAGATTCACCTTCAGCGTCCACGATTATTTTAACACATGCCAGCAGGAATCACTAATTCTTTGACTTTGGAAAGCCATCCGTTTCTGTTCATACATCATCAGCCCTGGTAGCATCCAGACTCTGCAGTTTTCCCAAATCATTCATGTCAAGTCTTGCTTTAGATTCTGCCCCTTTGCTGGCTGTCTTAGGGGAAGGGAGAAAGGGACACAAAAATTAAAGAAAAAAATCCATTCTCATATTAGAAGTCCCTCCCCTGCTACCCCGTGTTTACTACTAAAGTTCCAGAAAGCAAACTGAGGTAAAATCTTAACCAAAAAGAAAGCCAAGTTCAGGCAGAAAACCTTTTCTCTGTATCTGCAACTCTTCCTTTCATCATATCCTTAAAACCACCTTCTGCTCTCAATAGCCACATACATTACCAAAAGACAGAAAACCTGAAGGAAAAGATGCAGAATGAAGGACTGGTGACCCACAAATCAGACTTATAGAGGCACTTGAGAATTTTAGTTCTCAAAAAAGATTTATGATCTCCTCCTCGTGGTAAAAGAACTATTGTGTTGCAACTAAATATCTCAGAGATCCGTATATTTATAGCTCTCAAAAAGGGTCTATTACAAACAGTAGCACTAGAATATGCATGCAATATCTGAAAAATGCTTTTCCTTTTCCAATTCTTCATGAGTAAATCACATTGTCTACAGTAAGAGTATTCAACCACTATAAATGCACACCTTCTCAAAGGCACATAATCTATTAAAAAAACTGCAGATGTTTTGTTGCAGTTCTCAGATTACTGATTTCTCCCTTTTTGTATACTTTATTCTTTGCTGCCAGCAAAGTTTCAGTTGAATGCAAATATATGTATATGCATGTGTACATATATGTAAGTATGTTTTTATATATATGTATTTATATAACACTAAGAAAAGCATAAGACTCTGCTTTTATTACACATTTTCATACTTCCCTAAAAGTAATATTGTGCATGTAGGATTTTTACAGCTTATGTAAGAGACGAGCGTCAGAAATTAAGCTCAGATACTCACTCCTGTTTGCTAAGGCTTCTCAAGAGAGACATGGCCCTTCCAGGAGCTACAAGCCCTGGCAGAGACTGCCCAGCTCATCTATGCCACTAGTTGTTTTTCTTTTTGACAATCAGATACCTGTTCCCCATGTCCAGCAATTCCTGATCTCCAAACATCTTTGCTGGTGGTGGTTGTACTACTCTCCCAGCACTGCACTCAGCAACGGGATTTATTCAGTGGAGACACTGAAACAATATTGGGTTCCTCCACAATGCAAAGCCTACAGATTGCTGTTGGAATCAACATGTTGCTCGGAATTATTCAGGCCTCAGTATGAAGCCTTCAGCATCATGAGGACACCAGGGACACCGTGTTCCCTAGCATCGCTGGGATGATGTTGGCAGAACCACAGCTGGGAGAAACCCTGCCCCAGGTCACGGTAGCATTTCATTGCGCTCAGCCCCATCCGTAACTCAGGGAGACGAGCTGGAATATCAAGCACAAGAAAAAAAGAAAAAATAAAACACACCAAAATCTCATAGCATCCAATATCTCTTCCACAGCATGTTTAGAAAGCCATGTTAGGAATTTCTGAGCATGCAAGGAAACACTTGAGACTTTGCAATGCGGACGGAGTCTTCTCCAAACTAAGTCTCCTAAAGGTATTTCCCTTTCCCTCATCTACAGCTCTTTCACAAAGCGTCACATTGACTTTCCAGGCCAAAGAACAGCCATGGGACATATTACAGCAAGACCACGACGTTTCAGAGAACACTAAGAAAGCACAAAAGACGCCAGTGAGGAAAACGCCTAATGCCAAAGAGCTGCTTCACGAAGGCCACACGAAACAGGGGGATTCCAGCCGCAACGTTAGACCGTCCTGAGCACCCGTTCTGCTTTACCGAGTCAGCCCCTTCGTATTTCACTTGCACACTGGAAAAGGAAACACACAGGAAACAATCCCATGTTTGACCACCCTTGGTCCTCGGAAGCTCAATCACCTTCAGCAGGCTCCGACTGCCTGCACTGCAGCGGGAGCCTCCTCACCTGCACTTGGTACCATGGCTGGTTTTGAGCGGGGTTTAAGAACACAAACAGCGAGGAGCCTCATTTTCCTAAAGCATGAAATTCCCTCTCAAAACATGACCTGGGATCAATTTGTTTTCATCTATTATGGAATAGTTTTAATGAACAGTAAAAATGGAGGTTAGTGGAAAAAAACTACACAAAAAACTAACTCTCTGAAACAACGTGGAACTGGAATGGGCAGATAAAAATACAGCCGGAGCAGAAAACTGCTACAGCTCCTCTCAGTGCTCTGACAAGCCAAGTAGCTCCTCTGCGTGATCCTTGCAAGAGGAGGCAAAAGTAGATGCTAATCCCCACCAAAATCTTTGCCCTCCTCACGTTTGCACTCCTAGTGAAACTGCTCATTAGTTCTGCACAAAATAAGTTTCAAATTTAGAACAAAGTGGATGAAAAATACTTAAATCTCATTATTTATAAAATTGCTTACGTAAAGATACTACAGCGTGTAAAATATTAAATTATGCAGTGCAAGTAGTAACCTTAGAGTGAATTATATTTAGTCAGATCACACACTACTGAAAACATGCAAAAAGTACAGCACTACTGACTTTCAATCAAGTTACACCCGCACACACACATCTATTCCTCATCTTATTATTTTCTACTGTTTCCATGTGTGATGACATGCCCAACACTGACACCACTCCCACTCTTGCTGGCAGACCCCACATTAGCATGTAAATAGCTGGCAGATAGGAGGAAATGAAAGCAAGGAAGAGCTCTTTAATTAACATTAATCTTCTGAAAATCCATACAGCAATCTGTTCTGACAGTTTTCTACACGAGATCTTCCTAGGGGGTCCCACAGAGCTGCCTGCGGATCGTTGCCAGGCTAGAGCGAGGAGAAAGAATGAACAAACCAATTCTGAGGACAATATTTAGACATTTTTCTGCTATTAAATGATGACTGGTGGCTGCCATCTGGCATTATCAGAACTGTCATTAGGCTGAGGCGGGAGGGGAAGCAAGGAGCTGCCATAAGCGAGAGGGCAGTGCTCGTGCTGTGCTGCCGGCCACATCGTTTATATCTCAACAGATATAAGTTAAAGCAATTAACTTATCCTCCATCTCCATGTGAGGAAGAACTTCACTGTGAGGGTGACAGAGCCCTGGAACAGGCTGCCCGGGGAGGTTGTGGAGTCTCCTTCTCTGCAGGTCTTCAAAACCCACCTGGAGGCCACCCTGTGCCACATGCTCTAGATGTCCCTAGAGGGTCTAGCTCAGTCCTAGAGTCAAGGGTTGGACTAGATGATCTCTAGAGGTTCCTTCCAACCTTAATGATTCTGTGATTCAATTCCAGAAGGTAAATAAAAAGCCTTATCTCACCAAGCCTTCTGTTCTCAGAGAATGTGAAGACGGACACTATTCTTCACATAGTAAGATGACGACCTAGAAAGCCCAGCATGTCAGGCCTGAGACCTACCGTTATACAAGGAAATGTGTCACGCAGCAAGAGCCCGCAGTGCTGTCCAGCCCTGCTTCGGCAGGGCCAGCAACTGGTTCCCTCACCCTGATCCTGCCTTTTCCTGCCAGCTGAACCACACTAAAGACCAGGTAGCAGAATAAGCATGCTTTTATGAATATATAAGCTGGAATTTAAAAAGAAAAAAAAAATAAGAAAAAAGGAGCTTAAACACAACAGGCTCTAGCTAGAATAAGAGGGAAATCTCTGCAGACACATAAATTACTAAAGATGAAGCTGATCCTTTATAATATTTACCTTACACAAAACAGTCCCTATATGTACTACCCATTAATTCGCTTTAAAGTAGGCATTAGGCTCATGGAGCTTTGAGGCATCTCATTCTAATCTGATCTAAATATTCTAGTAGAGAAAAACACCACAAAAGGGGCACTTAACAGCTATGGAGGCTAATAAAAGATTGCACTGGAATAAATTCATAACAACAGCTTAGCTACTTCTTTTTGATAAGCTAAAAGATGGCACTCTGGTCAACCGCTAAGAACATATGGCACAGATAACGCCCAAATTATGACCCCTGAGTTTATCTGCCATCTGACCGCTTCATTTTAAATATGGATACCGCTATCAGCTGGGCAATTTATTTGGAAAAAAGTCAAGGGAAAATATCCGCTAGAGCAATATGCCAGATAAAGCCAAGAGATCTGAAAATCTAGAGCTGCTCATGCAGAACAACAAAACCCAGTTGCACCCCCTGCCTGTGGGTGCATTTTGCAGCCATGGATATTCATCCTGCAGGACGGGCAGGACAGTGACTGATCCCGACCCTTTTCTTTGCCTGCGAGTGCAGGGACTTGTTCACCCTGCGCAGCCTGAGATCCACTGGGATATTCAGACAGCCACACAGGGAGCAGAAAACAAACCCAGTATGTCACAAACTGGCAATGCAGGAGCTTGTGTGAGTACTTAAAGTCTACTGAAATTAGAAAATAAGACCACGATCTCCACAGAAATTTGTTTTAGTATCAGGTTCATAAAGAGGATCATCAAGAGAGGCCTCAAGATACAATAAAGGTCTTGAGGCATCTACAGATGTGAAATATAATAGAGAACTTCAGTAAAAGCCACAGCAACAGCAATCTTTATGCTTTAATCTGAAGGCAGAAAATTCTTCCCCAAAACATACAGCACTGAAGTGACCTGGACAGATGTGCATAAAGAGCAGTTCAGGTCTGTAAGAAATCAGGAGTATTTGAATGATTCCCATGGCTCCTAAGCTACCTCTAGGTAAAAGCAACCCAGCAAAAACACAGGATCTGCAACCCCATTACACGGCTGCACTTCAACCAGAGAACTGCAGCTGAATTCTTAAAACACTAATCTCCAGCAAAATGATAGAAATATAGAGAGAGACATAATACTCCCAAAGCCGGAAAGTCACACAAGACTAAAATAAGAAAAATGTTAACAGACAAAAGAAATGTACCATGAAAAACCACTATTCTATAGGAAACTTTAGACAGCAGACATCCTCCCATATGTTTTGAAAGAGGAGATAAGGTTGTTTGGGGAAATTAGAGTCATCATCAAGTCAAGCTTTACGTGAGCACTTAGAAAATTAGTTGAGAAGCTTCAGAAATACAAAGCACCTCTTTTAGGTGAGTATAATGGATAAAATAT
Source organism: Nothoprocta perdicaria (assembly GCF_003342845.1). Classification (NCBI taxonomy): domain Eukaryota; kingdom Metazoa; phylum Chordata; class Aves; order Tinamiformes; family Tinamidae; genus Nothoprocta; species Nothoprocta perdicaria. The sequence continues at coordinate 4,375,571 of NW_020454316.1, read as the reverse complement.
AGATAAGCATAAGCTTTTGTTAAAGCAATTCGAGCCTAACTAGTTACAATTCTTTGAGACAACTCACAGGAGAGCATGAACTAGTGAATACAGGGTTTTGAAAATCTAAATAAATGACCAAACATCCCTCAGATTTATTCATTATGTGAGAGTTAAATACCTGTCAGGGTAAGAGCAGGCTAACGTGGGAACATGCAATTCCTTCTTACAATGGAAAGCAATTAGTGGCAAGCTGCACTAGGGATTAAACCCAGCAGTTTCATTCAGTACAGTTATTAGTCTAGAAAACAGGGGTGAATAGCAAGATGTGTGCTGACAACATAAAATATTAATGGTAGAAGAGTCTATAGGCAAGAGTGAGGCATTTTGGAACACCTAAGAAAATTAGTAATGGGGGAAAGAGCAGATGCAGATAAAGCAGGCTGAGCACATGCAAACACAAGTTACTGCAGTGGAAGAAAAAAAGAGATTAGATTTCACGCAGGGTGAACCCCCAGCAGCTTTTAAACTAATCCTAATCTCCTAGGTATGTGACCTGGGTGCCCGTGGGGGATATGCCATCCATATGGAGAAAGTCAATCAGGAACCGCAGGCAGAGGCACCAAGTGTCAACTCAACCCAACTATCACCTCCACAAGAGGATGGTCCAGGAGAAAATAAGGTCCTTGTGCAAGTGACACTAGATGCTTCCCGGACACATCAAGCCTCAGCAGATGGAGCAGATCAATGACACGCTGCTGCTAACAGGGTGGCACGGGCAGTGTCAGGGATAGACATTCACACACGGCACAGCGAAGGAGCTGAGACTGGAAGGTCATTTTCACATGTCAAGGCGCAGCAAACTAGAGCTCCATGAAAAATAAAGGCAACAAGGCTTCCCAGACAGAGATGTAAATTGAGATTTAACAGCTCTCCCATAGATTTTCTGTATGACTTGGGCTTTTGTCATCCGAGCTCCTCAGTCTCCCATCCTCTCTTATAGTTAACAATCCTTTATATCAGATAAAGGGAAGAAAGAAAAAACCATCTCCATCCACTGAGAAATGCTAAAATACAATGAGTGACAGTGCCCTTGAGATTCCTAAAAGAGACAGCATTTAACTTCAGTTAGATATTAGCAGTTCTTATTTAGATATTTCCAATGAAGTTAACTCCAAGCCAAGTCCATGTACAAAACACCGAAGGGATAGATAATGCCTAACAAGAGGATTTGATCTCCCTTCCTTCCCCCAAGCCTCTCATTGCTACTTCTTCAAGAAGTTTTTGCAAGGAAAAGAATTTGCTGGTCTGGGTGAATACATCCAGCAATTCCAAAAGCTCTCCCTGAGGAGAGCAGAAGTCTTGCTTGTTACATCTGGGCAGCAAAATTAGAAGATAACATTTCTCTTAAGTTTATTTGTATGAAAACTGTGAACTCACTAATTTACATTTAATTTGATTAGCTTTTCTTTTACCATGTTACGAGCTAATTACAAATCTAATCTTGTGGTGCAGATCTATGGATATTTATTTATTCACACAGAGGCACAACCAAGACCCTTGGGAACTACCATACCAGAGCAGCTTGCAAACTCGGTGCAGTATCTTAAAATTACTCAGCAAAGAAACATTCAACATATAATTAGTTCTCCATAAAGTAATGGCAGAGTGTGACCCCACACCCACACGGCTGAGGTCAGGAGTAATTCATTACTTAAACTGCAATTACTTCAATGTTTCTGATGCAGTTGGGAGATCGAGGTCTTCTACTGGTGCATTCTGACATTGATTCCAACCCGACTGGTGGATAAGATGGGATAAGTCCCCAGTCTGGCTCCACTGCCTCCTTTAGGGAAAGGTAACCAGTTGAAAAAGCTCAATTCCTTTTGCAGGGAATGAACTGGGAAGGACAAACACTGACAATAAAGCCCCAAATATATCCTATATGTAATTTATATAAACTTCCTCAGAAGGTCAGGATTTGCTTGACAAAAGAGAGACTCAGAGCAGGACATCAACTTTATCTGTTTCCTTAGAGGTTTATCTGGTGGTTCTTAATGTTAGGAAGGCAACTTCAAAAGACTGATGCAGACCCAGAGGACGTGCCAAGAGCTACCGCAGCCACAAGAGCAGCTACAGAAGGACCTTGAGGGCCTCAGCACGCTCTGTACTGTGCTCAGGGCTGCCAGGCCAGCGAGGCAGGGAAGGAAATACACGTTTTATTCCTTGGGTCTGAAGCTCTTGCATTACCTAAGGGAGGACGATCGGATTTAGAGTGTACGTGTCCAGCACTCCAGATCACGTTTGCCTCCAGAGAGTTAAACTCTAAGCCTGGCTATTATTTACAACTGTTCAGCATCCTTTTCAGGCTACTTTCAATAGCTTCAGCAGTTTTCTCTTTAATTCTAATGCTGGAACGCAAAGGGCTGCAAACATAGCCTCAGGTTAGCAGCACACACGATGCATTCACAAGCACTGAGACCACATAAGAGACATGCCAGCTAACATAAAATAAGGAGGGAGGAGCTACATTTTCTTGTTTTAATGATTTATTTGCTAGAAGAGATTTCATTTAAGTCCTCTAAAGTGTGATGAACATTCCTCATTGTGAATAACTCACTGATATATCTTCAAACTGCACCTTGGTGACAGTTATCCCACAGGGAGAAGGCTGGAGAGAATCAGACCTCCACAGCCTCCTGCCATCGCTCAAATGTTGAAGAGGAGATGGCCATTAAATTAAGCAGCACATTCCTGCTCGGGAGCAGAGAGAATTATTTAGAGGAGCAGGAGCGTGGGCGGGAGGGCACCTGGGAGGTAGAGGCTCCCGCGAAGCCACGCGCGGGACACGGAGGCAGAGCCGACGGAGCCGCGACAGCTCCCGTGGGATCTGCCTCCACTCCCCAAGTGCAGGTTTTGGGGGACACGGAATGGCCCAGAGACACCTAAGAGCCTGGGGGCTCTAAGTCGCGAGGGGAAGGGCAAAAGGAAAGATGAGCTGTTATTTTGCTAGAAGGAAATAATAACGAAGATTTACGTAAAGGACTGGAGGACTGACTTGACTTAGAGGATTTCAGAATAAACCACAGGTAGGAAAGAAAACTGCTTGCAGTGAAGTCTCTTGATGAGCCCTGGCCAAGCACCCTCAGGGTCTCTCCTAAAGGGGAGAAGGATGATGGGTCAAGACTGCAGCAGGTCACAATGGGGAGCGGGAGAGATGCCCCCAGAGCTAAGTATTGCCACTCACTCACATTCACTTCACACCAAAGGTCAAAGATTCCCTCTCACACAGAGGCTCTCATTTTTAAAATACAACCTAGAGAGGTTCATGAGTGCTTTTTGCCCCCCTCCCCATCACCAGCTTTCTACAAATGCTATCTTAATAAACATCTTCACATTGGTGGGGAATAAAAGGCACTTTGTTTTGATTTCATTATATTTCCTGAAATTGCTTTTTTCTTTCTGTATTCTTTGCTTGCCGCTCGGTTGTGGTGGCCCTCGCAGAGGGGTAATGCAATAACACTCCTGACAAGGTCAGCTTTCCAATCGCTTTGCAAATGGCATTTCCCCATAACAAAACAAGCCCAGCTTTGCTTTTTTGTAATTAATATAATAGAAATGTCAACCCAGAAAGCTGGTCTCCAAAGGCAATACGTTATCAACCGAAAATTAATCTTTTAAAGCCAAAAAGTGTTATCCTATCTGTAAAACTGAAAACACAATTTACATAGGAGAATAGCTGTTCTATAGGTGAAACAGCTTCTGTGGTTTATGTCAGGTTGGCGTCTCCAAGGTGGGGAAAAGCATCCATCTCACTGGGGCTGGACACGGACTCATGCAGATACAGGATTAGTTTCGAGAACTGCCTATTATCAGGTTGCCAGTTCATTCTGCACGTGCTCGGGGAAGACACGCGGCACAGGGCACACACTGAGAGAAAAGTTACTTCAGATCCATGCTTATCTTTAATTTAATCACACGGTTAATACAGAGTTTTTCCTGGCAGTTCTCCCAGCCGTGAAAGGATGGGAGCAGGATTCAGCCCTGGGCCTCCCCATGGGCTGTGGGTCTCCTATACGTGGGGGAGAAGGAGTAACAGGGGAGCAGGGACTCCAACCACTTGGCAGATGGGAAGGGAGTCCCCACGGCTCAGAGGAACCGAGGGAATACGAGGATCTCCTCTCCAGAAGGGAAATGGCTTTTTGGCCTCATGCTCTAGAGGCTGAAACCACGGGGCTTCGGGCACACTGTCACAGCAGGGCCCACCTACCTCCATCCAAACCCGAATACACAGCCAGAGGTCAAACCCAAATATGCAGCTCATGAAATAAATGTTGTCATCTCCATGTGAAACACTACGTAAATACACATGCCTGTGCAGCAGGGGACAGTTAATTTCTCTTTGGTGCAACAACTCATGGGTCAAAGACCATTTCCACAGTGCTCTGAAAAATTCATTTCATTTCTAATATATTCATCAATTTAAGCAATGCTTGACCTGAGCTGTTGTGAACACGCATTGAACAAAACAGTTAGCACTGCACGGTACTGTGCCAGGAGCAATCCAAAATCCCCTCATTCACCAGGCAGCCCCTTGGTTTTGCAGAGATTTCGGCCCTTCGTTCAAAAGGAGGCTCCGACGGGCTGGTGTGTGAGCAGTGCAGCTCTTCTTACCAGAGGTTCACATCATATGTTGAAATAAGCTACTGTGCAATTACTTAATTATCTCCCTCTCCCATCCTTTAAGAAAATCCACAGTGATGCAACTTCAAGCAAATCCACTTAATCCATTTTTATGCCCAAGAATTAAAATACAGGCAAGTCGAGGATTCAAAGCTGTACTTCTTGTGGCAATGCCACCAGGCTAAGAGGCAAAGATATTAATGCCTATAAACCTTAAGTATTTTAGGAACAAAGAAATGCAAAAATCCCTTTTCTTTTGGGCAGCTCATCCTAGTTAGTATTTTGAAGCCTGCTGTTCAGAAACCCTAAGTCTCTACCCCTATCCTTAGATGCTGCCCACTCCACATCTGCCTTTACTGAGACACCTCCTGCTCTCATCTCTCCTTGATCGCCAGATATACAGAAGGTTTGTTCTGTCCTACCTCCCTTAACAGTAGCTCCTCCTTCTCTCTTTTCCTCCACATCTATTCAACCATCCTTCATAAGCCAGGGCCGAGGAGCTCGGATATAAATGCTGGAGCACACGTACCAAGGGAACTATAACTTTGAGTTACCTGGCTTGGGTGAGTTTGAATTCTCAGCCATAACATTGGATTAAGACAATTTCCTTTTATTGAATATGTTACCTTTAGAATCGCACAGTCCCTTCTCTCACAGAAATACAAAAACTGAAGGTCAAATAAATTTTTATGGGTATATTTCTAATCTTCATAATCTAACCTCTTAGCATTCAACATTAATGTTTAGTGTGGGTAGGAGAAGGCAGAATCCACACACCATCGGCGGGGGGAAGAAAAGGTGTTTCGGTATTTCTATAGCTATACAGAAACATCTCATCAAATAACACACAACTTGTGGTTTTGCTGCATACTTTGAATTGTGATAAAAATTTTAAAAACTAAACACCTTGCCTAAATAGAAATTATATCATATACATAACATCAATAAGAGTACAAAGGCTGTCCTTCTGCCTCCTCCGCAAAAGCACCTGATACAAAGATAGCAATGAATTCTGGACTTTTATAATTACAAGGTTTAGCAGAAACATAAAAAGGCAAGAGAAAGAATTGCAGGGAACTGACTCCAAAGCAATTGCTACAATAATTTTTTTTATGAGTTCCTTCATTCATGTTCCTAAAAGAGAACTGAAACCTCCATGTCCCTTCACCTGCTGCCCCAAGCATTAATGTTCACTTCAGCCAGGCCAAGTCTCTTCAGCAACTCAAGTCCCTTCAGGAACAAGCGCTACCATGAGAGGGGACCTGATGGAAAATGAGGCAGGAATAGGTCGTGTTCCCAGTGCCTTTGGCACCCACTGAACACGCTCATGGTAAACACGTTATAAATAAGCAAAGTCAGGAGCTAACATTAAAAAAAAAAAAAGGAAGAAAATCAGACTGGAGAAAAGCATGCATTTATCTAGGAGTCCATGTCACAAAACAGCAATTTCTCCTGTCTTTCAAAAATCCACACATCTAAGTTGAGAAATGCCAATATTTTCTGTTTTGCTTTAAAGATGCCTTCCCCTTCCAAACATTTTTTGTATACTGCTTCCAAACTGCTCCAGACAACCTTGTCTCCGAACACACCGATTTCAGCTCTTATTCACTTTCTGCATAGAGCTTCTGCAATTGTATTACCAAAATGATATTAGCAGATCTCAGAACAGCCTATTTCACTTTGTGTTCACTCTGTTCTGGAAGACAATTTCCATTTGCTTAATATAGTCATGATATTTTACTGAGGTAATTATACTCTTAGCTATCAGTAACAATTAAGCCCCTAGACAGCAGTTGCTTAATAAAGGTTTCAAAATAAATAACACATTCCAAACACAGTATATTTAAATGTCAAGCACGCAAGTAAGATCTCGCAATGAATATAACGAAGCATCAAGAACAAATCAGTGCAAAGTTGGTCTGTCACCGAGTAAAACTCCACTAAACTTGCAATTAGGGTAATGGGGAATTCTGATCAGCAAATTACAGAGGGGACCACACAGGCCCTGCAGATGAATGGAAGTATTTCATGAAACATTGGCTAGTTGGGGAGATGAGCCGAGATGATGAGTATGGGAACCAGTCACTTTGTTTCCACAGCGGCAGACCGGAGCGACTCATGTGCCTCAGTCAAGACTATGGTCAAACTGATGGACCCCATCTGCTGCTCTGTATTTCCTGTCATGAAGATTCCTCCTGTCATGAAGATTCCTCCTGTCATGAAGATTCCTCCTGTCATGAAGATTCCTCCTGTCATGAAGATTCCTCCTGTCATGAAGATTCCTCTAGAGCCAGATCATCCAATTGCACATAAATGCAGAACCTGCCAAATTAGAGAGCAGAGATTTTTCTCGCAAAGTCAGAAGATTTGCTCTCAAACTCTGAGGTCTAGAGAGCAATTTGGAGGCAGGCAAATAGATCCTAGAAAGCTGTTACACATGGAAGGGGCTCTCACAGTTTCCAAGCCCAGACAATGCAGGCAGCAATGCTGGACAGTAAGGCCAGATATTTAAAAACAAAACAATAAGAGAGGGAGGAAGACAGATGCTAGATGAATACCTGAAGAGTCTCTTGTAGAAAATACACTGCTGGTGGAGAGCTACAAAGCTCATCACCTCCAACCCTGATGCATTTGGGAGTCAGTTGCCAGAGCTCCAAAAACTGTTGAAGTGAATTAAGAGCTAAGTGACTCATTAAGGACCTGAACAACAGGAATGTGGGTTCTACTCTCAGTAGCTCCTAGCTCTGCTGCTTCTTGCCACGTTTGCTGGCTGATCCTCTTGCAGGGGCTGGGTTCCTCACTACAGCACTGTGGGACAGAAGTGAAGGTCCCTGGCCTTGACGCTGCTCCTCCAAACACAGACGGGGTCCACGGCCCCTACAAGGCACTTGCCACATAAACCAAGTCCCTGGGAACATCTGGATAAAGACCAGGGAGGGTTTTCAAAACAAATGCAGGATTTGCTGTTCAGCGAATTTGCTCCTCTGCATACATGATCCCAACCAGAGTCTGCCTCCTTTGAGATGCCACATGTATGCAGCCTGCAAGCCCCATGGCCAATAACAATTAAACCTGGCAGAAGTGGGAATAAAACATCCCCAAATCACAGACTTTCTCAGCAAGGATAACAGATAACTCTGTTAAATACATCTTCTGAGAAGTCCTTTTCCTCAAACCTCCTCCATCTCACCTCACACACACAGGCTGAGATCAGCCTGCACTGAACAGACTCGGGTAAAAACTAACACAAAACTTGAAATTTCCTCAGCCTCAACACAAAAGGCAGCAGCACCTTCAACCCCCCTGGATCCCATTTGTTCATCACTAAATTCTGTGTGCTTCATCCAATGCCCCCAGACCCTCTGAACATCAAGCCCAACACACACTGTACAAGAACCTGAACTCACAATCAATATAACACCCAGCTCCCAGCGGGAAGAGACTTTTCTATTTTTTCACAAAAACATCTACCTCATCACTGTCCTAGTAGGCCTGATTCTTAAAGGAAAAAAAAAAAAAAAGGAAAACCCTACAAAACACCTTCAGATAGAGGAGTATGGGAATTAAAATTCATGCTATCGGATACTAAAAATTATAATGCAACAAAGACACCAGCTTGATGGTCCATTTGAATTTTCCTCACATGCAACCTCCATTCAGCACCCCTGGAAATCCACAGGCTTAATTACCTCTTTTGCTCTGGCCCCCAGCAGTTAATGATCTTATCCCTTCCCTTGCTATCATACCCCTCTGCCCATAGCTACCAGCCTGCTTCTCTCCCAAATTAACTGATTAACATAATCAGGTTAAAAATAAAGGCAACAGTTCTCAATGGAGGAGGTTGCTGAGGCTTTCAGGCGAGAGAAGGGCTCCTCTGGCTGCAAGTGGCTCTCCTTTTTTAAAGTGCACCAGCTGATCTGGCTGGTATCACCTCACCCCCCAAGACTGCCTTGCTGAAGCACAGAGGAGGGAGCAGTGGAATTGTTTTGAAATGCAGTTATATGCAGGCACGAAAAGGAACAACTTCCACCGGCTGCAAAATCCTACAAAAGGGAGACACTGGGAGCAGAGGGAAGGGAGTGACAAGGGTCAGGCTGACAGCAGACAAAAACCACACGTAAAGCAGCAGCACAGCTGGTATAAGAAGTGACACTGCTTAAATGATGCACAAGGAATTACCAAGTGAACTGAACACAGAAAAGAGCACTTGATACTCCCCTGAGGACAGAGGAGCAGCTCAGTCGTATCCCCAGGCCACTTGTTCCTACCTGGATGCTGACCATGGAGTGGAAGACCCCAAAAAACAGTATCAAGGCATCTGTAGCTAGAATGGCTCTTTTTACTTCCATTGAATGCCATACTAAATGCAATATTTAAGGATTAATTTGCCCATATCAAAAAAAAAAAAAAAAAGAGATTAATTCACCTCCTTGATCAGATTGCCCAAAAAATTAAGAACTTTGCCTGTACTTTAAAATCATCTTCCTCTACGGAAGATTTCAGCCTCAGAAAAACATAATGCAGGGCCCAACATGACAGAGAAAGCGGCAGCAATATTTTAAATCTTTACTGATTACAAAACAAAGCAGATGGCAAATCAAGTCATGAACTCTGCATCTGCCATGCTTAATGAACAGTTTAATTACCTAGTGCCATTTCGGATGCATCTCTGCCGTCGCAGGCTCTGGGAGTCACTCACCCAGTTCACGCTGACTCTTATGAGGCCGTCTCCAGGAACATGTGGTATGAACAGTCAGCTGGAGTTAGTTAAATCAATACTTATTTAACCCCTAACTTTTATGATGATGGCCTGAATTATGTCTCAATAGAAACAGATTTACTCTCAGATCACATGATCCGGCTGAATACTCCAGGAAAAAAAAAAAAATGGATTTTCACAGCCTTTTCTCTTGGTAGCAGAGTACCCAGAGGCAGACAAATGTACAGATAGGAAGTAAACAAAGCAAAACAACAAAATTCAGTACAATCAGATTAATTCCTTTGTTTTGTAATGTCTTCTACAAGAGTAAGGGATGCAATTAGGACAGGCTACATTTACAAAGTCTACAATTTGAGAAGCCAATGGGGATCATTTATAAGAAGTTACAAGAAGCAACTGAAACTGGAGCTCTTGTGTACACACAAAAAAACACAAGAGCCCCCCTTAAGGATGCACATCCAGGGTTCATATTTAATTGAAAGCACACCTATCAGAAATGAGAAGTACTGCTCTGATTTACAAGGACGTAGAGCAGAAAGCGATTAACTAAGACGTTCTAAAGAGCAGACTGTCAACAGCAATAGCTGGGATACAGCTCACATCCCAGTCCACTGTCAGACCTGGAATTAACTGGGGTAAGCCCACTGCAGTAGCAAAGACCCCAGCATGTCAAGGACTGAAGACTGGTTCTTCTTTAAGCCTACCAAGAAAGAGATCTACAGCGATTCACAGAAGTATCCTAGACTGACAATTGTGTTAATTCCAATCATTAAGCTAACTGGAAAGGCCCAAGTAAGGTCAAGAAAGCTCAAAAGCAGCAAATGAGTCGAGGAAGCAAGAAATGGAAGGAGAAGTGCACTGAAATGGAAAAAAAACAAGAGCAATGAAGTAAGACTGAGAGGCTGTGACACGTAGAGAATGAACAAGACTAAGCAAATGAGAAAGACAATCTGTGAAAGCCAAAAACTATTGCTTGAAACTTGAGACGGGGTTCAAGATCCACAACGGACAGCTGAGAAGGAATCAGATCAGCAAAGCAGGTATCTCTCGGGCATGCTTGGAGAGCATAAAGGCTATTTTTATCACTTAAACGCTGTTATCAAATGAAGAACCCTCCTTTTTAAGGTTCATTCAGTATTTGTGCCTCTCAGGTTACAATCTGACCCCAAAGAAAGGGTAGTTGTCACTGCATTAACTTTACACTGTTAAACTTATCTAAAGTCTTGCAATGCTCATCTGTGTAGCATAAGGGATGAGATTCATTGCCCTACAAGAGGGTCAAATACGGGCAAATGCAACAATCACTATCAGAAACGTTAGTGATTCAATCATACAGAAACCTTCCCCAAATTAGATTTTCACAGTGCTATTTAACAAGACAAAAAGATTCAATAGAGACAGCTCATCTTTTCTATTCTCCACTTACATAGGCAGAAGCACAGTCTACTACTGATGCCACTAATTAGATGATTAAATACCATTCTAGGTGATATGCTTTCAATGTAAAATAATTATTTTCAACAGGCAATATATTTGCGCAATCTCATTTTAAATCATAATATCATACTGTTTTAATTAATTGAAATGCTTTCGTCTGATTTTGCATGAGAAGAGCAACCAGTGGGAGAAACAGTGCCAAGGACAGAATACCCAAGTACCCTAATACGTGAACTTCTTCACAAAGCATCTTTAGCACTCCCTAGTTAAAATACATTGTTTTTTCCAGAGACCAAGATTTTCTTATTCCTTTAAAACAAGTCAGATAAGGAATTTTGCAGCTCACTGAAAACTTCCAGTGTTAAAACAGAAGTTTATTTGCTACGGTCTTATGAAGAACACCTCAAAATTTTCCCTGTATTCAGAGGGATGAACGGGACAGTAAGCAAATCAAAGGTTTTAATCTTTCTTTATAGAGTACAGTTCACCTCATGACAAAGCACCGTAGTCTCTTCTCCCAGTACTTCAGGAAATGTAATGACATTTGTGCTCTATGACAAACATGTTTCTGCTGAGGACTGGAAATAGCTTAATAAATGGAATAATGGAATATTTGAAAAGCTGTCTGAGCAGCCCTCTTTGAGGCTCGAGTGTCCAGGACAGTATTAGACAGCACGGAAGGATTATGCACGGAAGGATTTTCATCAGGTGCTGTGTTGTGCCTAGCCAAGCCAGTTACAAACTAGACAGTACGGAGGGCTGACTGCATGCTTGGGGTAAGACTGAGGAGAATAAGTTTCTTTCCTATTTCCAAAACAAGGAGTTGAGGCCACCTGCTCAAAAAGCAGCACCTGTCCCTGTGCTTTGAGAAAACAGACGGTGTTTCTTTCCCCTCCGTAGTTATGTGACCCTTCCTGGCACCAAAGCGCACAGGCAGATCTGAAACAGCCCCCTCCTGCAACAGCAGTTTCAAGCTCAGCAGGGTCGCCAGCTCCGCGCTGATGCACAACCACGCAGGGCTACGTGCAAACAAAACACTTCAGCTGGTGCTGAAAACGAAAGCCTAAAGCCCTAGCAGAAAAACAGCTCCTCTCCCTCTTGCTCAGACATCCCTGTTGTGTCCGCAAGGACTATTCTGACCAAGCACTTGAGCCAAATAACCCATTTGTCTGGGAAAGCCAGACCAGCATCTTCCTCCCTGTACAGCTCCCAGCTTCCCTGCACCAAGCTCAGCAACAGCCCCAGGTCCTTCCCCTGCTGCCTCACTCATCCCAGCCATCCAGTCTGAGTTCATGCACAGAGACACATTCTCCTACAGGAGCAGCTCTCTGATGCCAAGGAGATGGCTCAGAGCAGTGAAGTTTTAGCAAGTACTTTTTGATGCTGAAGTACATATTCTTCTGACTAGAGAGAATTACTATTCCCTTTGGGAACAGGATGCTCTGAGAATTTAATATAAACTTTTCAATGCTCTACAGACTCCTCTGAATTATTGTATAGAATTTCATCGTGGAAGCATATCTGATATAGGATAATGCAGAACTCTTTGAAATGTCCTATAGAGAGCATCCTAAAATGTATTTTCAATTTACTGGTCTAGTGCCTGCCATTACATTCCAACAGACTTTCAGTTCAAGAGGAGATTCTCTTACACTTTGCAAATCATTTTTTTCCACAGGAAGAGTCGACAAGCAGCAGCCACTTCTTTCTCATCTGGAAAGGGGGTGAGGCAGCCGGAGCCATTACAAATTCCCCTCAGCACCTCAAAACAGTCCAGCGACTGGATTCAATTCTCTGCCCTCGCACAAATGCCAACAGGAGACCGAGTCACCCATCAGCAACACAGGAGGAGCTGGAACGAGGCACACGCTGGCAAAGCCCTGCAACGTCCTAGGACATTTTTGACATGACCGTCACCACTGCAGCGCTGCCACGCGAAGAGCACAGCACAACGGTGCCGGGTCGGCTGCCGAGGTGGGCAAAGAACAACCAGAAAGGGCAGCAAAGGTGCAGGGACATGGACCTTGCCCTATGCCATCACAGAACTCACCTTGGTGAGCAGCAGCACGCGCTTCTGCAGCCGCCTGACCAGCGCTTCGTGGTGCTCACGCTTCTTCTTCTCGTCCAGCAGCTGGCTCTGGACCCGCAGCATTTCCTCCTGTAGCTGCTGCCGGGCCTTCTCCAGGGTTCTGGCACTACGGAAGACAAGAGAGGCTGGTGAAATCATAGCCACAACTCAGACAAATTGGAAACACCTGAGAGGAGCAGCAGCAGCACCTGGGCAGGGGCTGAGGCCGCTTGATCTCTATCACTGGTACTCCCGTCACTGCGCTCTCACTCTCGGCTTTTCTTAGAAAAACATTGCAAGAGAAAAACCATCCCCGTGACAGTCTCCTCGTTCTGCACAAAGCAATTACTGGAATCTCACATATACAAGGCACGTAAATAATTACGTATATATATCAAAATAAGCCAATTTACTTTTGAGAAGATGCCTCATTTTCAACAAACAGCGCAATATCTCAGGTGCTACTGTATCTTTTCATCTTTTTTCTAACAAAGTAGAAGCAAAACGGAGGTTTAATATGATTTGCTTTGACAGACAGATAATACTCAGCTAGTAATTATAGCCACCACCTGCACATTGCTCTTGCCAGCAACCTCTATTGGAAGAGAAATACCTTCTGAGGCCAGGCAATTAGCACTTATTTTACCATGTGGACAGGACTCTCAATTAAGGCAACAGAGCTCAGTCCCCCTTCTTCTCAGCCCTCTGTGCAGCGTGACACGGTGAAGGACGTCGCTCCACATGTTCTTGGAGACGGGCTGGACACTAATGGACAGCTGTCCCCAGTCACCCATCAGGTATCGAACAGGGCAACGCGGCAAAGGGAAATAACTCATCTGACTGCCAGCTCTTCGCAATTAGTGTGTGGCAAATTCAGCCAAGGCTGCAAAGAGGCACAAAGTGCAAGTACTGAAAGAGCAAGCAGGACGTGGGAAGTATCGTGTGCAAGTCAAAAAACTTCAAGCAAATTAGAAATATTAAAGCAAACATCTCCAGCATACTCTTAAACAAAAGATCTCTGTTTTTCTGAAGGCAAGAATCATGTTGGAAAATTTAGGAGCATTTCAGAGTGGCACTGTTTATTGTTATAAATATTGTTATAAATAAAAGGAAATAAAAAAATGTGGTTAAATAAAACCACAGTTTTTCAGGTGCTGTCTACACAGATCAAGAAATGGACACTGTTTTAAAAGATAGTTAGACTAAATTATATATCTGCCAGGTTCCTAAAGTGTATGATTCAGGAAACTTATGTAGGAATTCACCAAAATTCCCAAGCAGCTGTTTCCCTACCTGAGAATCCTCCGCTTTGAAGGCAAATATGCACTTTAAAGCATCAGATGAATTAGAAGCCAGTAGAAAGCTTCATTTCAATTTGGAACCATTCACAGACCAATTTAATAATCAGGGACTGTGAAATAGGCTCTTCATTGTTGTATTCAGGTGGGAAAGTTCATCAAGAGGCCTTTATATCTGCATTAGAAAATGGATAATGTAATTCCTAGAGCACCACTATTTCCTCGGTTCTGTTCTAATCAATCAGTTACAAAAGGAAGCTCTGCCCAAGAACTGTATTCATGGAGAGAGAGCGTGAGAGATGCTGAATGCTCCCTTCTCCATCACAGCCTCCCTAAATAACCCCAAATTAAGTATGAGAAAAGACTGGTCTTTCCCTTACTTGGCAATATGAGGATTCCACAGCATAAAAGAAACAATTCTTGTTGGATTCTACAGGAGAAAAATATATATATATAATTTTATATATACATATACATTTTTTTTCCCTAGAAGCTAACGTCCAGGAAGGGCAAACGGCCAATCCAGACCCTTCATCCTGTAAAATACAAGATGGAATTATACAGTACAACCAAGTATCACAAGCACATGTAAGTAAATACTCAGGAAGTATTTACATGCAATGTATGAAAAATCATACACATCATTCAGGACTTGCAGCTAGCAAAGTGTAGCTACCACCACAGCTTCCAGCTCATTTGAAGGCTACCACCCTGCAGCACAGCTGGGAAATTCAGACGTGCTCCCACCTACCCCAGTGCACATCATCATAGGGCAGCACCCTGCTTAAAAGCCACCTGCAGGGGCAACTGAGGCTGGCAGCATCTTCCAGCTGGGTGACACCATAAAATGCAACTGCAAGATTCATCACACCATGTCCCTCAATGCCTCGATTAGGGAGCTCATCCTCCTTTCTCTGGGACAGACTTCATGCCGAAGCAGCCCAAGGAGATGGGCCAGCTTGCTGGTTTTGCAGCTGCGCCATCTCCAGTACAGAATCACTGAGTATTGGACCACCACAACATTATAAGTTTATTCAACGATATATTTTTTCCATGCAAAGGGTAAATATGAGTACAAAACTCCATGAACTCTATTGTGATAGTCACAGTAGAGAAATCTTACAGCATTTTTCTGTCAAAGAAATTTCTTCCCAATTAGAGTCAGAAGCCAGACACACAAGCATAGGATTAAATACTACAAAACAGCCAGAATCTGCATTTGACTATTGCAAAACATTTTGCTAGGACGATGGAGGGTTCTTTTTCCTAATCTCCCAATATTGTGACCTATTTCCATAAATTCTGAGTACATCGAGAGCTTACGCCTGAGCTGATATTCAAAATGAAAAACGGGCTATGTGCTAGGTCCCCTTCTTAAAATAAAGTATTTGAGTCACGACTCATGGAAAGCACAGATATTGAGCAATATACTCACTTTTCAAACTGCCTAGAAACACGTGCTGAACATGAGAAAAGTTTAGAAAAGGGAGACAAAAGGGTAATTTCTTCAGCCATTCAGTGCTGTTTGGAAACAAGATGCAACAGGCCCAATTATACTTGCAGCCACAGAGCAAATGTGATGTTAATGCTGATAAAACTTAAATGCTGGAGATAACTATGAAAGCAGTGACAACGCTTAACCTCCCTGAACTGAGCCTTTTCTTGGTTTTCTTTGCTATAAAAAGTGTGAAATTCAACCTCCTTGCAACTCTCCACACCATGCCAAAGCAAATTATCAAGATCCTTTCTTGCTGTTTTAGGAAAGGCCCATTCCAGAAACTGCACCAAACACAACATAAACAGAAGCTCTAAGGGGAAAAAATGTTATGTTCCTCGGTGACACAAAATAGGGTTTGAAAGCAGGTACCTAGCAGTAAATATTGCTGTGTTAGAAGGGGGCACTTCTCCCATGCATCGATGACACCTATGGCTTTTCAACAGTAATTGCTCACTCAAACCAAACAGAAAAATAAATAAATAAAGTGATGGGAAATTAGACCCTAAGTTCTCAGTTCAACATAAGCTCAGGGAATTGGCATTTTAAAAAATCTTTACAAGTTCAAAGTAAACCTTTAAGCCTGAAAGAGAAAAAGTCATTTCTGTTTATCAGGCTATTAGAGCTCCCCGTTCCCTGGCCGGGGGAACGAGATGCCCACGTCTTTCTGCTCTGAGCTGTTCAGATCCTTCACATTTTTGCTCTTCTCGTCTGTAATCCACTTCAATGTAATCTTAATGATAAACTTCATTTTCCAGAATGTTCTTTGAAAGACAGAGAACAATGACGAAAGACAGTGAATACTGAAGCTATAAGATACATTTTAATAATCTCCTTCAAGAAAAATTACAAAAGCAGCTGACAGCTTTTATTTTCCTTTAAATGATCCATAAAACAAATGCTTTATTAATTATTCTGTCCCTTCGGTTGTATAAGGCCGCATAAATAGCAACTGAGGCACTAATAGCAACTGGATAACTCCATGGTGTTTTCACGCTGCCCAGCTGACAGCAGCAGGAGATCTTGTCCATGACCTGCCTCAAGAAGCCCCTCCAGCCTCCAGTGTCCCCCACAAACCTAGTGCTTCCCTCCTCCCAGGCTTGGCTTAAACTGCCGTGATGGGAATAACCACCCCGTTACACCTCGGAGTAGAAATTAAAAGGAGGAACAGAGGGGAAAGAACACAGAAATAATAAGACAAAAAGTTAAAAATAGACTGCTCAGAAAAAAAGAAAAGGTGAGGTTGGGCAAAACAGTAACAAAAGATGAAAATTTTTCTAAGTAAAAAATGGGGGAAAAAAGAAAGATACTTCTGAAAAGAGTAAAGAAAAGAGAAAGAGAAGAAGAAAAAAGAAAAGGAAAATCTATCAAGATACTTCTCAAGAAGTTACCTTAATTTGGTAAAATTTAGCAAAATGAGCAAAACAAACAAAAAAATAGCAGTATCAGCATTTCGGCTTCCAAGATGAAGGTAGAGGTGCTATTGCTGCAGGGTCACAAGGGGAAACTTTGCAGGCCAATACTGCCACTTTACCTGTTATTTGGTTATTGCATTGAGGGGCAGCAGCAACAGCAATACCAAATATTACCATCTTTACTGCAAGTTACCACACAGACTATATTTCATTTCAAAAACCCACCTATGCCTGATTTAGGAGCAATTCTTAATATATTATAATAACAAATACTACATGAAATAGTCTACAGAGAATCAGCAGGAAAACAAGCTTTCTTCTAGCTATTTATTTTCCCAGCTCTTCAGCAAGTCTTTGCAAACTTTCCCTTGGTCCACACTTTGCAATTTCTCAAAGACTTTTATATAACTCACCATGATCAGGTTTCCCTAAATCGCAAATCATTCAAAAATAAGCAGCTCATTTGTCACGTTGCTGTTCTACGTACCAGGGAGTCTTGAATCATACTGAATTTGCAATAAGGAAATAACATAAAGCGAATTATTTTGCTGGTACGGCTAGATGAAATGGAAAAGAAGCAGACAGATGTTCAGAGCTTTATTGCTACGCCGACAATATGTTTTATCTTGGAGACAGTATTTAATTTTACTCCCTAACCAGCAGCATAAATATCAGACTCAGAAATTTTAGTATCTTCAAAATGAACAGTTACAGTACAGAAATAACACAGAAATTTTATGTCCCGGCACTGGTACCATAGCTTTAATTTACTGGCAGCAGTTATGATTTACTCAAGTAAATTCAACCCGAGACCTCTCCTTCCTTGCAGCGCGAGGCCAAGCCACGTGCTGCAGGGCCTCCAACTTCATGGTCTACAACGACCCAGTGGAGACCACTAAAAGAACATGCTGGTCATGTGAAGCACAGGAATATCGTAAAATAAATAAATAAAAACAAATAAACAAACAAAAATCAGCCCACAAACAACGAAAAGACAATGAGGTTTTGGGTGCTTAAACCCCTAGACGTGAGACTTGTTGTCATGCTAACAAACAGGCTCTCCGCATTCACCAAAGTGGGAAGGAAAGCAAGGTCTTAGCATGAGAATAAATGGGAAACTTTTCTGGTGTGTTTTAAGTTGAAACAGATAGTTTGCTGAACACATCCATCCCTGACTTTGGGGAAGCAAAATCTTTCAAGGGTGAGAAAAGCACAGGCATTCGTGTCCTTTCCCTAAGCCTCTAAACCCGAGGTGCTCATGAGGCCACAGCTTCCACTGAAGATGAGGAAAGGTTTTATTTGCTGCATAAATGGATTTGAGAACCATGGGACCTCCACTGGCTGTTGGATGTTTCCTCGCTTGATACTACTGAGGTCTTAAGTAAAACTGGCTGGAAAAGGTAGCTGATAACCAAGCACACAGAGTGATTTATACTGGTTTATAAGGGCAAGTCTATAAAGAATTTTTGCATGGCCAAATAGTCCTGGCTTCTATTCAGAGCCAGCAACAGGTGGGGAGCTCTTGCACCTTGACCCAAATTGATTCCCATCGCAGTTCATCGTAAAGAAGCAATGCCTAAACATTCCCAGGAAAATGTGAGTAATTAAAAAGCAGGAGTTAAAAACAAGTTCTCCACAATTGTTAGCATAACATCTAGCCAGGACACTATGCACCATCTATCTCCATATCACAATTTTGCACATGGCATTTGGCAAGCACGGCAGAGAGCCTGCTTTGAAAGAGCATTCCCAGTAGGATTTTTCACCTCCACTCCCAGATAAAAGTAATCCTCACCTTTCAAGGTAAAAAAGCAGTGCCCTTCCCAGCCCTGCAGAGGACACACGCCAAGATGGGCCTTATCCCCAGGGACTGATGTACCCAACCGAGCAAAGACGGTCACCAAGTCGGTCAGAGCAGACTGCAGAGGGTTGGGAATGGAATATCTGGAATCATGGAATATAACACGCCAATAAGGAATAGAGGGAGCCTCAGCCCCCAGAGGGGACAAATGGCTCTTCCCAATTCTGATCCTGCTTTGAACAGTCAGCAAAATTCCTGAAATCCTCAGCAAACAGGAGCAAAGGAAGCTGCAACAGGATGGGCTGGGGAAGCAAGGAAGAAGTTTGGAAGAAAACCTCTTCTCCATCCAGGATCCAAACATCCTCTTCGCAGCTGGCTTTATTTACATCATCTAATTCAAATTCTAACTGCCTTGAAGTGTTATTACATTTTTTTCTTCAAGAACAAAATTCACAACAACTGAAACAAAACTGAGAATGAAAAAACTTGAAGATTGAAATAATTACTAATCAAAGGAGAGGCCCGTATATGGGATGGTGAAGCCACTGGCCAGCTTTACCCAGTAATTTCTCTTCATGTCAGCTCTGATGAGTTTTATATTTCTAACATTTCATCAATTTGAATCACCAAATTCAATTTGCATTCCTAGATAAACAGAGAAGGAATAATAAATACCCTCATCTGACCTTGACGTATGAGATGGAAAATTGCCCTCTATGATTTCATTTCAATCTGAACCATAATGAATAATGCAGGTGGCCCATCAGTTACCAATCTATAATCATACTTGTTGGATGAACTCACGTCCATGCCTAAATATGATGAAAATCAAAATATTCACTTTTTGTACTTATCCTTTTCTGCTCCTCCTTCACTATAGAAGCTGAGCCTCTAAATCTCTCCATCCTGAGCAGCCCAATTCCACCCCAAATACAAGTGCCTGAAGGATCTCCGTGTGTTGCATAGCCAGTGGTGGGAACCGAGGTGAACACATCACACAGGAGCCTTCTCAGCCCATTTCAGCATTATAAGCATGGTAGAAATTCCCCTACAACAGACTGAATTTGGCAAACACTCTGTTTCCCAGCGAGCTGTCACGTCACGGGCCACACTCTGCAGCTCTGGTGTGAAGAGCAACAGCACAGCAGAGAAAGCCAGCGATATACACAGCAAAAGTGCCTAAGAGTATTTCAGCTTTCTGTTATACACTCAAACTAACACTTATCACTAGAGCAGAAGAGTCATCTAGGAATAGGCAGCATGAGAGCTGAGGAGCTGCAAAAGAGAAAGGACTGATAAAGAGGAGCAAGAATGGAAAATTTGCTTGAAAGAAGGAATGAAATGAGTAGGAAAATGGTTGTACTGAACCAACTTGTCAGCAAACAAACATGCCACAATTCTAGGCTTCTGACAGTTAGATAATAGCTTATCTTTACAAAATAAAGAGGATTAAAGGGGTTAGGTGATAAAAACATTAAACCCTCCACTGCAATGTGACAAGTAAGCCCTCCAGATTTGTAATGTTCTACAGCTTGGGAAGGTCCTACAGACCTTCCCTGCAACGACCTTTGCCAATTAGGCCTTGTTTCTAATGTGCATTACTCTACAATGAAATGAATATGGCACAGCCGTGCTTTTCAATCAACCTTTACAACTATCTGAATGAGCTTACGGAAGCAGCGTTTACTAAAATAATTCTTGCAGAACCATTCAGTCAGGGACCCCCATCATAATTCTGGCAACTGTAGTTCCAGCATTTCCTAACCTCTGAGATCTTCTCCTTGCAATCTTGATACTGATTTCCAGGTATCTTATTTTCCAAATGAGGCAAATTTCATAGTAACAATGAAAGATGCAAAACAATAACCCCACCAGCTCTAAGTCCAAAAAACACTGTATAACTGTATATGGGGATAAATGATTTCCAAGCAGTCATTTCTCCCCATGAAACGGTTAGGTCCAAGTCTTTGGACAACCAAAGCAAACTTACTAGGCAAGAACCAATAATCCTGTTCCTAAAACTTTCCGTGTGTGTTGCTTTCCCCTATTACTGCTCAGAAAACCAAAGTGTTATCGGCATCTTTTAAACTTTTTTTGTAAACTTTTTAAACCTATGTGCAGCAACTGAAATAAAGCTGTCACTATGGAAGGAAGAACTGTCAGAACAACTAAATTTAGAGCTCTCTTACATCAGTTCTCAGGCATCAATATTTTTAAATGTTTAATAAAACAATGCTACACGCTATGCAATCTCTTTGCAATGAATACTTTATACACAAACCAGTCAGGTGGACAAGTAAATCGCCTTTATGCAGCGGTTTCATGTTTCAAAAATCACTGGATGAGCAGAAAGGTCAGATTGTTTATTTTGGGGCGAAGTTGTGATGGAGAAGTGAATTTAAAAGGTGACAACCAAACTGCCAGAGGCAAAAGAAAATTGAGGAAATCAGAAATACAAATATTCTCATGACGGGTTTTTTTTTTTTTTTTTTTTGAGAGTTTGTACCACTTTTTTGTGTGTGTGTGTGTGTGGTTTTGTACCACTCATGAAAGAACATTCCTCCATGGACACACAAACGGACACCACTTTTGGGGCCTGGCTGCCCTACCAGACTATGGCTGCACCAAGATGACTGTTGCTTCATCTGCTTGCTTGCATGGCCCCCTGCCCACAGCCGTTTGGACATGTATTTCTAAAACTGCAACCATTCTTGCTGCCGTTCTACTTTTCAATACACACCATCCATTTGATGAAGAATAATGGCAAATAGCCCTGGTAAGTCTTCCCTACCCAAACATTCCTGAACCTATCAGACCACGATTAACAAGTGGATGTGACACCCACAACCAGATGCTTAGGTGCACTATACAGTGCTACAGCTGGGTGAGAGCAGTGAGAAGAACCTCAAGTCTGTGAAGCACAAGGCACAGGAGAAGGTCAATAAGGAGCTACTTGTTCACTGCCTCCTTCAGCAGAAGAATTAAACAAATTAATGGAGGGAAATTCATCATAGGCTACTAAACACCAAAAGTTATCGCCTTTGGCTTGAGAAATCCTTAAGCTTCAAACTGATGAGAGATGGGAGAAGTATCACTGCACACTAAATAGACTTTCCCAAAGCTTCTGGCAGTAGTTCACCACTCCAGATTGATCTTTGATTTAATTGCCAATTTGAGGAAGAGAGATCAGGGTATGGTTTGTTTCCTTTTAATGAACACCAACGGACCTCATCTGGCTTAAATTCTTACTTTTTCATCAAATTTTCTTGGGTGAGTATGCAGCCATCTAATCTCTTTCAGATATGAGTCATATTCAATTTCCAAACTATAAATTTGCAGCTGAAAAAAAATCATTTCTATTCTCACAGGTACCACTTGCCAGCTCTTGGCTATGGCAATAAATGCTCCAGCTGATTAGCTATCAAAAAAACTTCCTTTATGAAAAAAGGATAAAAAATTACCAGAACTTCCTAATACCTAAAGATTAAAGCTATAGCTGTCTACTGTATTTGAACATACTTACGCTCAACTCTTCTCAGCATTTATAATGCACTTGGCATTCCTATAACAAACTGACTTTTTCACCTCCGCCAGTGCACAGCACAACTCCCAACTCCCCCCAGATCACAGCTCTCCTCTTCAAAAGGTCCAGCCCCCACACAGGGCACAGAAATAAAGGATCATGTCCCATGTTCTTTCTATCAAGTAAAACAGATCTGTTGCTGCAGATCACAGGCATCCACAGGCACCTAGAAACACTTGGCTGATGTGCATTAGCTGAGGTCCTCAATGGCTATAGAGAGGTAGATGGAGAAAAGGTGTCATGGACAACAGTCTGGCTAATCTACACTCAGCCCAGGCTCGTTAAACACAATTCAATTCTTTTTCATGGATTTCTGCCACAGCATGTATATGAATTTAAAGGATCATGAATCAACTTCTCATGAAAAAAGGGATAAAGGAAGAGATCCTCTTCAGACCTTCTCACTGACCAACAGAGAGACGATATTCACTTTCAGAGATCAAGTGGCAACGAGGAGGATTGCCAAAGGAATTTCAGAGATCCTCATTTCCAAAGAGCTCTTTTATTAGAAACGTATCCAGAGAAAGCAAATATGGACTACATGAAACCCAAAGGGCATAAAAAACCACCACCATATGTGATTTCATCAAGTGGCCACCTACATATAGAGAAAAACAGAAAATTATTCCTATTTTAAAGCTATCTGAAAAAATGCAGCCCTTAATACCCCATCAATACCATTTTCCCCCATGTAATGGCAGGCAGAGCGTTCTTATGGTAAGAATTCGTAGCAGTACCAGGGATCAGCCAAAACAGGAAAGTTAAGAACTTACACCTGGAAAACACAGAGATGTTTGACAAGACCCATCCATCCATCGCTTTAAAAGACAGTTGGCACCATTTCCTTTTTTGAAAGCAAAGGAAAAAAGATAATGATGCCGATCAGTTCATTTTTGCAAACCTCACTGCAAAGGAAAGAAAATTTTTACGCTCATTCACATCGTGGACAAGACACAAATGCAGAAGCTCGCAAACCTTTCACAAGAGCATGCACGGGCCAGCAAAGCAGATGTACAAGCAAGAAAGTTGCCAAGAGGGAAGGTAAAGACACAAGGAACACAATAAATGGGATCCAGAGCTCGCCAACAACCCAATTAGCAGCTGCGGTGCCTCCGTCGCCCGCATCGCCCACAGTCAATACAGGCACTTTGGCAGCCGATAGCTCTGCTGGGCTCAGCAGGCCCTTCGATTGCCGCCTGGGCTCCATTATCATCTCCCCTGCTGCCGCCGTTGTACCTGATTAATAAAGCCCAATCGGCCTGTTTATTTCCTTATTGATCCACTGTCCCCTGCATGGGAAAAGGCGTCAATGCAGTTAAGGGCAGCGCCTGCTTGGAGGCTTCACCCTTCAGCCGCTTTCCGAAGCAGCGTCTTATTCTCACCGGATAATAAGATTGCACAGTTAAAAGAGCTTTTAAGTATTGGCATTGTCATAGAATGTTCCTTGTGTCCTACTTCAGTGGAGCTGACAAACTCTCCGCTTGCTGTCGGTGGACTAATGAGAAAAGAAGCACTTCTAAAGAGCGCTGGGTACTTTTGCATTGCAAAGTGAAAAGGAGAAAGGGAGATATTTCAACAATGTTCCACTGCATTTCAAGCCGCCATAAAGATGAAAGAGAAAAGGGACCGTTTCTGCACAATCACTGTATCAGCCAAGCAGCTCATTTATTAATCTCTCCTTCCTCTGCATTCCCTGGCTTGGGGGCTTGGAAAGTTGACACTTGACTTGAAAAATGCCAACTCTAAGCAGTTTATTTCCTCTTGAACTTTAAGAGCTGACTGAGACAGAAATGACCTTTAAAAAGGCAGGGTTAGTTCTTGTATGAATTGATAGAAGGATTCTTTGCTTACACAGCACAGCAAGGTTCTCGGCAAATCTCCTATGCAAACACCCCTTCTCCGCAGAGACAAGAAAAACACCTTGTTGCAGCGGCCGCCGGAGTCACAAGGCTGGAGAACCTGGGACCCGCTGACCCGGCTTGGCTGCGTGGAGAGTGGAAGAGTAATTACATTGCCCTCATAAACCAGCGGCTCTAGGCACATTACACCAATACTAGAAGCCTCAAGACATCTGATCCATCACAAGCAGGTAAAGCATAACCAAAATGAAACAAACCCATGAACACGTAGCTAATCCAACCCCAACAAGACTACACAGCAGCCGTGCAGGTCTGTGGGACAAGGCAAGATATTGGGACTCCTATGTTTGGATAGCTAAGTTTTTCTTTTTTGATTTTCCTTGCATCAATCTCTGTTCAAGCTGCAGCAAAAGAAACCAATTGCTGGAGAGCTCATTAATGGTCTTCGATGAAAGGCAGTCAGAAAATGCAAATCAATACCCAACAATAACTACTAATAATACTTTCTGCCACACTAGTAGGCTGAAATGTAGCTAGGCAGAATACTCTCGTCTGAGGTCCACCATTCAAATAATACTACCAGATGTCCAAAGAAAGGCAATCCAAGAATTCTGTGGCAGCAGAGGATGGTCCAGGACTCTGATAAAGGAAATTCAAAATGCAAATATCTGGGATGTTAATGGATATGGTAACACACTGGAGACTAATTGGTCCGCCTGTATGCTGACCCTTGAAAACCATTTGAAGACAAAGCACGTCACCAACAGGAAAGCTGCAGCCTGTACCTGCACAGTCAGGCAAGATGCCCAAGCAGGAATTCATTCATCCCACATGCTAGAAGAGCATTCACCAGTTTCCCACTCTGTAAAAAAGGCAGACATGGCACTTTTAATAACAGCAAAATGTTAACACAGAAAGCGAGCAAGCTTCCCAGAGCTGGGCAGAGAAACATGTCAGAGAGGGAGTTACAAGGTTTTTTTTTCCCTCCAGTTCTAGTCCTGATCTTTACCTACTAACCCATGTTGACTCCTAGAAGGACCTACAGCATTCAGCAACCTGCAGCGAGGTACGAAGCATCACCATCCCATCCACAGCAACGAAACGCTCGCGCTCCAGAATCAGCCTCCGCAACCAGAACTATACATTCAGTTAGGAAATTCCCAAGGATACTCTGACTAAAACAGTTTTTTTCCCCACACTTTTTAGGCAAAAAGGGAAGTCACATATCAATCTCACCAAGGCAGCAAAAAGAAGCCAGTCCTATATAGGCTAGGTTAATGCATTCATAATAAATCACA
Source organism: Nothoprocta perdicaria (assembly GCF_003342845.1). NCBI lineage: Eukaryota > Metazoa > Chordata > Aves > Tinamiformes > Tinamidae > Nothoprocta > Nothoprocta perdicaria. Next base: position 4,349,935 of record NW_020454316.1, on the reverse strand, counting down.
TCTGTCAGGATTCCTAAGGTTTAGTATCAGACAATTTGTCTTGAGAAAATTTAGAGAGGGAGAAGAGATGGGAAGCAGTGACCTGCTCTCCAGCAAAACAGAGCGTGTGACAAAGAGCAGTGGCTTTCAGGTAGTTATCGACGGGAGGTCTCCAACGAGATTCTGGGTTAGTGGAAGTTCAGAAAATTTCCATATCTGAAATAGACAAAAACGTATTTACACCTATATAGAACACACACACAGTACTTATTAACCAACATCAACAAGAACAGTTATCATTGTTCTATTGTATATAGTGCTGCAAAAGCAGGATGTATTGGAATTGGTATGTATATATATTTAACACTAACTGATATCACTAGCAGGGCTTTTCCCAGGCATGTAATCACTGAAGGTCATAGAAACCTGCTATGAATGAGGAAGCCTCCAACTTTCCAAGTTGTTGTACAATGGTCAGTGTAGCAGCATTTAGTCTCCAAGTGCTGCTTTCATGCACAGAATTCTGCATTTGGAAATCTGACCCCTGAGCACAAGCAGGCACCATACAGTAATATGAAAACACAGAAATAAAAATGTGTACATCAGATGCACAGCTACTGCAAAACAGATTCTCTTGATCATAGTCCATATCCAACTCAACATGAGGAAAAAATGCAATAAGAAACTGTCATCTTATTTAGACAAGATGTACTCTGAGATTTCTACCTTTTGCCTGAAGGTTTTAATTAAAGCAACTCACACCCCAGGGCTTTCTTGCTGTAGGAAGCCATCCTGCCTGTTCAGCTGCTTCAAGGACTCTGCTCTCTGCGCTCTGACACAACCTAATCACTCCTACGGGAGCGACCGAGAACACAAACGCAGATCAGAAGATCTTTGAGTGAACCAAGAAAGATGAAGAACTACAAGTTAAAGGCAAAAGTATTTTACACCCTTTATTCAAGAGTTTATTAGATCTCAGAAAAGAATATAAAAGGAAAAAATGCAAAAATCACAGCAGACTGTGTAAGACGGGAGGTTCATGAGTTCAGTCATTGGATGTTTGAGTACTACTCACATGGACCTTCCCAGATCTGAGTCTCAGGAGTGATGAGCAAGATAGGGAGCTATTCCATCCTTGCTGTTCCAGGGAAGAACATGTGGCAAGAAAGAGAAGTGCTAAATGACCAGGAACCCCCACGCTGCCAACTGGTCCCCTCCAAGGTTGATGATTTTTCAAGTGTGACACTTCTCCAGACACGTCAGAAACAGATCCAGTGACTCTGGAGCTTTCCCCAGATTTCAAATAATAATTAGAACATTAAAAGTTTAATAAATGATTAAAAAACATCAACAGTATCAGGAAAGGCACAAGAAACAATCTCTATTACTATCATTTTCTTAGCTAAGGGGAAAAACGGGAAAACATTAAAGTTTGGCTTAAAATGATCAGGATTTTATGGAAGTTATTTTGTGAACAGAGGAGATGTTGTGATCTAAACTGATAGACTGCTAACCTCCAGAAGATTCTTCTTTGATACATTATGAATGTTTAATCAAAGTTATTCTGCAATTAAGTAGGAACAGTCAAAACGTTAAAAATAAAACAGCAAATCTGTAAGTTTCTGAAGAGGTATTATAGTATGTTGTGAAGTATCACACTGTAATGGCATCTATGTCTAAACAAATAAATAATTTCTAATCTATAGCTATTCCCATCACTTTTTTTCGCTTTTAAACAATAATATCTTGGGAAATGTCAGTATTTCCTGAACCTTTTGTAAAGAAGGGAATCAATGCAACCATCCTTTAATCCTTGGACATCTCATCTCTCTATACTTGCTCCAGAACATAGAGCCACTACTGGGGTATTCTTGTAATCAACATTTATTTGCTCCAAAGTCATAACACAAGTTATAACTTCGCTAACCTAAGGCACAAATGAGAAAGCTTACTTTTGTCCCCAAATTAAAACAAAATTTAAAAAAATTCCTTGCATTTAAGATACAGGAAAAAATCAATGTATGGCTTTTATGGCCTGGACTAGCAGATTCTCAAGCTCTGCTTTTACTGAAAATGTTTTTTCCTCCCTGCAAGAAAAGTGCTGGCAATCTGCTTTGAACAAACACAGACAAGCGCCCTACGAGGTCTTACAGCAAGTTGCTGAACAGCAAATAAAGGTTTTTGCACTGTGCCTGTTTCCCTGCAGCGCGGGAAGGGCTGCCGCAAAGCGGCCGCGCTGGCGTGCGCGCCGTGAGAGCGAGCGAACGGCAAAGCAGCAACGCCGGACATTCAAACACTTCCAGTATCCGTGCCTTCCGTTCCTCAAGCTTCTACAGAAAACAATCACATTAAATTCAGTCACATCTATTTATATAAAACTAATTAACACTGTCCTTTGCACTGACACCCCAAGATGAATGTTGCAGCCTGCAGAGAAGACTGAGGAGAGAATAAAATAATCCGCAGAGCTGCCTGCGCCACCCTTCGCGAGGCTCCCGCTGCATCCCGACACCCCGGCTCCATTTGACAGCAGCTAATTATTGTCACTATCTCCCTAAGCCAACGGTTCTCACAGCATTTCTACACAGCACGAAGCTCCGTGCAGTAAATTCCGACCTCCAAAAGCCTGGATCATCTCCAAGATTAAGTGCGAGCCTTACAGCCCTGATGTTTTCATTAGAAGAAATTAGGGCACTCTTTTGCACAAGAGTTGAGCTGTACTGACTCCAGGTTTCTCCGAGATGCTGAGTGCAATGCACTGCCAGGCTCTGCTAGGAGTCTGGCATTTTTTAGTACTCAATCTTAAAATTTGATGCCTTCAAAAATAAGGTAAAAACAACTAGTCATTATATTTAACAGCAGAGTAGGAGATCTAAATGTAAATGTTGGGAAAAATGGACTAGAAATAGATGAGACTGTAATAGCTGTTATGAGTCTTGCCTTTAGGAACATCTAATTTACTTTTAAAGGTAAGTCCTAAGTTTTTTGTTTGCTCTGGGCTTGGTCCTATAAACTGTGACTGTGCTAATATTAAGCTTAGTTTGCATTTAGAGAACAGCTGAGCAGCTTATTTTCTATTCTGATCTTCAGCCAAACGTCACTGCATTTCAAGGAACCTTTTTCCTCCCTTTTCTGTGTTGCAGGCCCCCGTGGTGCGGCGTGGGTTGCCTTTCCTCAGACCATAGCAGAGGGAGGCTCAGCCCAAACCACTATGCAGGAGCCAGGGACCTTTCCCATTCAGACACATCTGCTTCCAAAGGATTTTAAAATCCTTTGCATTCAGAGCTTATATGCTTGGGAGCATCACCTAATAAACCATAATCTGTACGGATAGCTGTGGTTTGCATACACGGCAGCTCTTCTTCTCCAGCAGCTTCTGCGGTCTCTCTCACCACATTCCCAGTATAACAACCTATTAGATTTTTGCACTTTACAAAATTTGTCAATCCGTTGGTCAAACCAAAAAGCACCCCCACGGAAAGGGGATTGCTCCTTGCCCGAGTGGCTGCAGCTCTTCCTGTTAGTTTGCTACCAAGCACATGCTTGTATGGTCTGACTGCGTTTTGCCTCCATTCGTGATCATTTCGCTCTAAAAAAGGGCAATGTCTCTTCTGACCAGGCAAGCTTGCAGACTTTGTGATGATGATTTGATTTGCATCTCTTAGCCATGTGTTACAAAGCTCTGCAGTTCATGACTAAGGGCTTTGCCAGACCTGGCAAGAACGTTGCTTATCCACCATTATTTCTTCACAGGGAACTGCAGAGCTCTCTGAAAAAAAAAAATAAATAAATAAAGAGATGCACAAAAACGCTGCTCTCGCATGAACAACAGGGTATCAGCCTTCCATAGCCATGGAAGCCACCAAAGGAAACAGGTCCAAGGCTGTGGTTTGTAAGTGCCAGCACAGTCAGACCAAAGTACACGACCCAAGTTAATCCTGCCCTAATGCAAGATTCCTGCCATGCCCTGTATAATCTGCAAAAAAAAAAAAAAAAAACAAAATGGGGAAACTTCTGAAAAACAATACTCCAAGTTTGCCAAATGAACATAGAATCTGCTTCAAAATGAGACTTCATTATGTGCAGATTCCAGAGTTCTCCTTTGATATTTCTCACGGTCATAGACAACAGGCAACGCAGCCCCACAAAATGAGACAAGAAAAGCTATTTCATACTCAGGCGCTAAAAGCCCTTCACATGCACGAGTTTCTCATCTCATTTTTCAGGAAGAATCTCTTATTGCAGAAATATTATGACACTATTTTCTTCTGCTTTCATCTTGATGAAACAGTACATTATTTCCACCTATGGAAGCTACAGTGCAAGCACATTAAAACCCAAATAGAGTCATTACGGTGACCAAGATGTTCACATTCATTCCTAACAGAACTTGGATGCAAATGTCTTACTCTAGATCACTGCAACTTGGAAGCTGCCTTAAAATATAGATATAGATATATATCTATATCCTATCAGAAAAGAAGTACCAAGGCAATTACTTGGTAATTTTCCTAAACAGGGGGGCCAGAGAGAGTGGGCAGACAGGCAGTACAGAAAGCACAGAAACACTGGATCAAGTCAGATCATCTCTACAGTTTTTACACCATATGTGACAATGACATCTGCTAGTTACATCCATATAAAAGGAGGAAGGATCTTTGATGTTGCATTTCCAGCGATGCATTTGACACACAGTAAGTATTTATAAAATGAGGTTGATGAATATGCAAAGTTCAGAAATGCAAGCTTCCAGTGTCATTATCTTACACTTCAATCAATCTCACCTTCAAAATCTCAGTACCAAAATTCTCAGTATTATAAAATATTGCGAGCATTTCTACAGTATTTTGCAGGCAAACAGCTGTCTGACCTGTTCTCTGAGCTCTGGAAGTTGGGTCCCAGCTGTGGACAGACTAAGGTGAGGTCCTGCTGAGCTGCAAGGCTGTTAACTGAGACTCGGTGTCCAGCTCCGATGGCATCTTGCAGCATGGACAGCAGCTGGGGCATGATTGCTGCAGAAGGCTGCAAACATATCCACTTGTCATTCCTACCTGTGCATCCCAAATCCCACACCACCACACAGGTGACTCTCTTTAAGAAATAACATTCTCAAAATGCAGCCCCAACAACCCCCATTTATGATCCTGAGCCTTCATCCCTGCTATGTTGTCCTTGTAACGGGTTAAGACTGAACTCTTTTGCAAAACCATTTGACTTCCACTGAGTAAACATTCTCCAGAAGACATTATATCACTAAATCATTGATATGGGTGGGAAAAAGAGTGGATAACCTTCCAAGCACCTCAGCTATCTGCTTTTACCAGGATTAGCAAACGCTCTAGTAAGAGATGCTACTACTGCAAACACACCTTGCCTCTCACAGAGCCAAAACTTAGCACAAGGTTTCAAGAGGCAAGCAGTTATGCCAAATAATTACACTTCAGAAACAAGTAAGTTTTTCTTCTTTTAAAATAAATATATACATACACATATATATTTAAATAAGGAAAAATGCTTTAATGAGAAAATCCTTTTAGAAAGCCTGTGTTAGCAGTTTTGACTGTCTTGGAAAAATTGGCACACATTTTGGTCAAAAATGACTCCGTGTGTTTAACAGGCATTGAAAGCAGTCGCCATCAGAGAGGGGGCTCTGCAAAATGGTCACCTTCGGGCTTAAAAAAAACAGCATATTAAATGTCCCAGGTAATTGAATGTACACAGGCACAAAAAGGGATATCTTTAGCCTGAAGCCACACTTAAGCCTCAACAGCAATTTATTTTCTGCTTTACATCATACTTTGAAAATATTTATTAGTGGTTGTCTGGTTCTTGAAAATAAATTCCATCTACAATTGATAAAAGGTCTTTTGTGCTTGTCCACTGAAATATTCTGCATTTGTAGATATGATTATAAATTAATTGCAGCAAACTATACAGGAGGGAATATTAACAGGCTAGGGCTGGTCTGGGCTTCAGGAGATCCAAGTTCAAAGTCTTGCTGCGCCTCAGGCTTTCAGCTTAACCTCGGGCAACTCATTTAACCTCCTCTACATCTCTGTTACTTATCTGTACAAGACTGTATATAATAAGAATTTCACTGTACTAATTTAAGGCATTTTTATGATAAACATGCAAAGCATTCTGGCAATAGGATCTATGCAGGTATCTATAGACATGCAGAGGGACTCAAAAAATCAAACATTTTACAAGAGAACATTTGGTGTACACAGAAAAACGTATCTCCTAAAAGCCTGGAAATTGCCATGAAAGAGCTGCCAGAAGACAGGCATAGCAAAGTCTTCTCTCAATATCAGTGGTCCCAAGAGTGGAATAAATAAGACAAATACAGGTCCAAGATGTGGACAGCCAGCTCAGAGGAAAAAAATCACCTTAATTTCAGATAATGTAAGAGGAATGAAGGGAGACAAACCCAGTTACTTCTCCTCCAGCGTAATGGAGACAACAGTTGTTCCCAGCTGATGTACGAAGAGGAAAGGGAGAGGTGGTGAAGGGCTGGTGGGGAGCTAATGGCAAGTGCTGTACTTTATCAGGTGAAAATTCTATCAAAGTTTGCAATTCAGCAGTCTGCTGAGGATGAGGAGGGAACACAAGAGACCTGCACTTCCATTTCCTCGTGGAGTTTTCACAAAGCAAACTCTCAGCAGAGATGAAGAAAGGCAGTCAAGAATTGAGCAAATGAACTAACCGAAGATGTTCAATCACATCACTGGAAATAAACCACTTTATGGAAACGCAGCTCTGTTAAGTAAAGAAAAGAAATCTGAACAAATACAAATTCATTGCAAAAGAAAATACTCGTAACAGGCTGTCTCCATAAGCAATCACACAAGCAAGCTGGTTGATAAAGCAAGCCTTGTCTGCTAAAGAAAACAGAATCCACATTCACATTTAGTTGGTAGAACTCTACTAGATACCCAAGGGTGATAAGCATTAAACTGTGAAATTTTATTATACTTTTCTGCCACTTTCCTGGGATTTTTATGTTGATAACCATTTTTTGCCTAAAAACAGTAAGAGCTTGAAAATGCTCATTTTAATTGAAGAAGAGCCATGAAATATGAACATGAGCAAAGACCAAGTGCACTAAGGTTTCTTCATGAAGAATGACACATCATTTAAGCAGTAAATTACACCCATCTTCATGCTGTAAATGGCTGGGTGACCTAACTTCTAACTCAGCAAGTCCTGAAGTGCAGCAAATTTGCTCAGTCAATATTCTGCAAATGCTTTGGAAATTCCTAATGTACAGAAAGTTGTCCACCAGGCTGAAGATGCATTTCCTGGACAGCCCTGTACATTATTAACATCTATACACTGCCATCCTTCACACAGATTACACACATACTCCATTTAAAGACTGCCTCTATCTCTCTAGGCCCCAAGCTTGCAGGCGATGTAACAGCAGTCACATTGGTCAGCCCAAATTTAACCTCAACCAGCAGCAGTAGCAGCCAAAGCAGATATCTACGGAGAGCAAAGAGCAAGACACAGGTATGACAAAATATTCCCCAAATATTATCCAAGTCTCCAACAAATCAGCCTAGCCACTTGCTGGACCAAGTGTGGTATCTTTGCAAAAACTGCCCTGATGGAGTTTTCTCCTATTCATATTTTCACTACTTCTAGAACTTCTGCACCATCCTGCCTACAGGACGTTGCTGATCTTGTTTAAGCCCGCAGATTTCACTTGCTGCTCTCCAGATCTTGAGATAAGTTATCCTGCTTGCAAAAAAAGCATTACCAAGGAAGCACGCAAAGGGACCAGAGGTGACAAAGACGCAGGTCCAGTCCATGAAGGGACAGGCAGTTCTGCCACACAGCAACTATCCTACCGACTCGCAGCAACTAGAGCATGGAAATAACAAGGATTTCCTCCAAATTAAATTGTTTCAACACGATTTTTACTGGTAGCACACAGATAGCAAATCTCAAAAGAAAATCTCAAATCAGATCCCAACTGTAGTTTTTTATGGCCCCAAAGACCTGAGAAATGGTTTTATGAGACAAAGTCAGCAGCTGCATAAAACACCTTTCATTTAAAAGTCAGGATAATAAATGACTGTAAATACAATAAAGGAACAAGGAAAACAAATACTAGCTTGTTGTCTTTAGTCATGCTTACAACTTGAAAGAGTAGTCAGAGGGGCAGATATAATGTAAGAAACTAAGCAGCACTTGGATTCAAAGGAAGATAAATAACAGAAACAGAAGAGACTGTGGGAATAAAATATGTCCATTTGTAAACGGGCGGGGATAAGTGCAAGGAAGCAGCAGCTCCGACAGGAAAGCGAGCAGTTCAAAGGCTCCCAAACGGAAAGGTGTGGATAAAAGGAAACTAGCCATCAGTGAAACAAAACGTGTAATAAATAATAAATAAAAAGATCCCCAAATCTGACGTTCAGACAAGACAATGCTGCAGTCCTGAACTTGCAAGAGTCCCTTGGAAAGAACAGGAACTCACGGAGTTTTTAAGGAGGGACATGCTCTGAGGGTGACAATGCAGGGACAGAGACCACCTGCTGCTTCCTGCTTCATAAGGTAATTTCATCTCAAAGTACCAGCATACTTAAGGAAATGTTTAAGGAAGAGTTTCTTTTATAAAATTACAAAGAAGAGAGATCGGGGACATGCTATGGGGAATAATTCTGCATTGGCAGCATGCACTAACACGCTTTAGCACCTGGTTTAGCACCTTGTGCTTCATCCCTCCTACTGACTCTGTGGATTTACAGGACTGAGGTAGAACAGAAGGTTTTAGTCTTATCCCAGAGTGAATTAGCTTCTTCTCATTTAACTAAATTCAAAAACAGGACACAAGGAAAAAATTCATCCCTGCTTTTATCCCTTTTCCTCAAGAAGAAAGGGTCTTCTGCTGCTCCACATCTCTAAACTCACAAAAGAAAGAAGATATTTCCATCCATTCCTATCCCTGTCAGGTATATCCACAATAAATGGCCAGAAGCATCTATAGGCAAATGAAACTGTAAAGTTTCTGTAATCCAATTAGACTGTTTCTTCTTCCTCAGCACATCCCCTGCACCCTCTTCCCTCCATCCCCCCCCCCCTTTTTTTTAAAGAAAACATTTTAACACCATCCATTGATTTTCTTCCTCCTCCTTCGGGGAATATTCACAGACACGCCAAGCCACCTCATACAGCAACATTACCTGAAGCAAAAAATGAAATTTACACTTGACTGCCTTCTTCAATCACCATTTAATAGGAAAAGGGAGCGGCGTGCACGCGGGAAGAGGGACGGCGTGCCTGAGAACGAGCCGTGGCGGAGCCCACGAGGCCCCGCGTGTTCAAGGCGGCCTGAGGCGGCCGGCCGCTCCGCAGGGCACAAGGCCCCAGCCATGCTCGGGCCCCGGCCCCGCGGCCCTCGCCGGCGCAGAGCAGCTCGGTGCTAAATGCAGAATGCCTCAGGGAAACGGTTTTCCCACCCCAGAGGCACAGCAGCAGCTATGGCTACGCAGCAGCTTGCTTGGATTTGGTAAGGAAAGCAAGTGCTGGAGCCACGGGGCTCTGCAGGAGCTGGGCCTGCTCCCAGGAACGTGGCGGTAGGAGATCCTTCCATACAAGCCGAGCAACTGCAGCATCAGGAGTGTATTAACTTCACTCTTGTATCAACTTCACTCCAAAAACATGAAAAAAATATCATTTAGCCCCAAAAGGCACCAGGGAGACCTTTCTCACTGTCAGTTTGACTTGATCCGTGGGATGGTTTCTGAGAAATCTGTTTATACCATTGCCCAAAGAATTACCTAAGAGGTTGATTTTGGGGGGTTGTTTTTATTTTTATCATTTGTGTTACAGCTTTGTTATTAGCACACTCATTTACACATGTCAAAGGAAGAGAAAAATCACCTAATTAACTGCTTTTCCCCTCAGTGATGGAAGAGGGAGCTACCAATTTGCTCCCTGCTCCTTTCTCTTCCTTATTTTTAAATGTATGAGATTTACCATTCTCTAGCAGATGTGAGCTAAAAGAATCATTTTCTAATTATCAGGATTTCTCACACACCCACTCCAAATGGTGTTTTTTTTCCTTTTCCCTGTTTTCAATTAGCAAAATATTCCATTGAAAGAACATTTCTTTTTCAATTGGCTCTGAGCAAAATCCTAATTTATTTAGTTTTTAATTGATATTCACCATGCATTAATAAATAGCATAACCAAAAGATCATGGCTAAAGCAAACAAGAAAATAGACCCATTTCAATAACTTACCAGCAACCACACTGATGAGAAGAAGCCTTTCCTTTAAAGCTGGGCAGAAATGTTACCTTTTCTATTTTATGAAGTACACTTTTAATTCTAATATGAGAGAATTAAATAAAAATGTTGTTGTTTTCAAAGTAGCCTGTCTCAGAACAATAAATTATGTCTTTATAATGGTGTTGGCGCCACGATGCTAAGCGAGCAGAAGGCAACAAGATCAAGACCACCAACAAACAATCCTCGCCAACAACTATTTACTGGTCAGGCCAGAGACCTTTAGAAGATAAAACCAAGTAATTCAGCCTGGGTGGGATGAGTCATTTGACCCTCTGAGTTATCCAGTGTTTTCAGAGCATCCCATCACTGCATTCTTACAGTTCCCATATCCACAGCAGTTTGGTACCTCGCTCCCTTCTTCCTAAAGCCATTCTGCCACTGGAAAACACAAGCTGGAGGCTGCCTGACCCATCTTCTAAATGGAACAAAGCAGCAGACATTCCAGGAGTAAAACCTGCTTTAATTATACATTCTAGTTGAACCAATACATACAACCAGCTCCTTAAGCAGCTGTCAACATGGTAAATTATGAGTAAAAGAAAACTGCCACCAGAACGGGCTCTAGCACTGTGCCTGTGACAGTGAGAAATTCCTCTTTGCCCATGGATGGAAGGATGATAATAAGCAAAAGGGCACTACTAATTTCAAAATCACTCCTGTTTGCCCTTGCAAACTGAAAATACTGATAATATCTCAGGCACGTATATCATAAAGCAGCACTACTAGCTGCACTCTTATCTGGCTAAACTCAAATTGCCGATCTCTTCCCAATCCCCGGACCAATAATAAGCAAGACTAAGTAACCACTACACAAGCTTTAGAGCAAAAGCTTCCAAGAGAAGTGTCACAGAGAAGGGAAGATGCTGCTAACAACTTGAAAACTAAGAGATAAGGATGAGTATTTATCTAACCAGCTGCCTGGGGCAAAACAGCCACACTCAGATAGGTAACGATCAGAGCTTCACTGCCCAACTGCATCATCGGCAGTGTCTCTTATTAAAGTCCCTGGAATTTGATTACAAGGAAACAGCAAGAAACAAAGATCTCCCCCTCGTTTAAGTGGGCATAGGGAGAAGGGTGCAACGGGCAGAACGTGCAGCAGCTCAACCCAGCTGCACAGGGCACGTTCCAGCTCTGGCCTTAGGGACAAGCACCCCAAAAAACAACATGGGAAACAAATGGCATTTGTTTTCTCTGCCTGGGAAGAAAGAGAGCTACAGAATCCACACAGAAGCACTCCTGGGAGAATGAAGAAGCCCGGCAAGTAAACAGAGATGCCACCCAAGGCTGGGAGTAGCCCCAGTGATACAGGCACAAGTCTCAGCCAGCACAAGTTCTTCCAGAGGACATGACAAGGGGAATGGCCAAACTGGAGTTCACACTCATTCCAATCCTTTTTTTTCCCCCTCTTAAAACAGGTTTAGAAATCACATGAAAGTGTCACAAGAAAGCTGCAGGTCCGTATTTTATAATCAGAGCTGTGACACCTCAGCCAGCAAACATGGACAGGACTGTTCTCCTCTGTGGCACCTTGCCTGGGCTTCGGACACAGGACTGGTACCGTGGCCCCGGGGGGGCCCATCGCAGCAGCCGTATGGCAGCTCTGGCACACGGCGCATTCCCTGGGCGCTTCTTCCCTCCTTTAGCCATCCAGGGAAGCGTGCAGTCAACTCTCCCAGGCACAATCTGTAAAGTTATTCCAATTACAGAGGATAATGTTGAAATGCAGTGAGCTAACAGTAGAAAGCAGGAGATACATGGTCTTTTCAGAGTCGGAAAGAGACTATTTTCATCTTTGAGCAGCGTGAAGAAAACAGGACCTATTACACGAGCCATTGTTAACCCAGGAGAACTTTGTACATAAAGAACAAACAGAACGAGGATTTTTAGGTATCCCAGGCAGTGAAAATTAGAGCAGTGAACACAACCACAGAGACTTCGGGTTACTTTGCTTCTCAAAACCAGCATTATCTCTAGCAATATTAATAATCAACTCCAGTATTAGCTGTTAGCCCAGGAGATGCTTTGAAGCAAATGTGGAAACAGATTGATGACAAATGGTGCTGCCATAAGCTAAAAGGAGCAGAAGAAAAACACACTTAATGAAGACAACCATTTCTGAGAGGTTTGATCCACGATTCACTACTAAAGGACAATATTTTGATTATTTGAAGCTGCTATTTGATTTTGTATCTGTAAAACAACAGGGCACTTGTTTACTATCTTTAGCACTCAAATTCTGTTAGGAAAGCAAACCTAAAAATACTCTTAAAAGACAAGAATTATCACTTATTTAAACAACTTGAATCCTTGCCACAAAGTGAATCCAGACTTTAATACACCTTCTAATATAGTACAAATAAAAAAAGCTTCCCAAGGGCTTCTATCTCTGTGCAATAAAAGAACAAATTAAACTACACAGGATGAACAGAAAGGAATTCTCCTTTCTTCTCCAGCATGTCTGTGAATCTTCCCCTTATAAAACTGCCTTGAGTGGCTGACAAGATGGTAACCCCCCAGTCTTGCAAACAAAAATTTCCATTTGTGAGAAAAAGAAAACAAAACCAAAACCAAGCTGGGCACAATCCATCTGACCTGAAAAGACCAAAGCATGAATTTTTCAACATGAACTTCAGCATGCAGAAAGCACTTTCAGGGACTTTATCCAATGTCCTAATAGCATCAAAGTACTTGGAAAAAAATAGGATTTTTTTTAAAATATCATTTTAGTTATTAGGTGAATTTTTACAAGTGGAAAGCGTTATTATTTGTTTATATCATTAACTCCATATCCTCATCTCCCAAGCCTGAGTGATCTCTAGTAAAATAGCTACAGCTACTATATAGCTTGGAGCTCCGTGATTGCATGGATGACAAAAATGCACAACAGACAGGGAAAGAAGTCAGGCACATGCAAAGGTTTCTTTCAATCTGGCATCAACATGGACAATAAAACCAGGTAGCATCAAAGTAAGACCCAGCCCAAAACTTCTTTAACTATGTCTCCAAAGGGAACATGTTCTTTGGATTTTGTTTTTATACTATGCCTGGAAATTTTAATAGAAATGTTATTGTACATTTGAAAACAGAACAAACTTGAGGGATTATATCAAATCAATTCCACCGGGATTTGTGTCCGCTCTAATCCCCTATTCAGTCTCAATCTCATTAACATACCAGGCTTAATTGGCATTTCATCCCTGCATTGTGTCTCCAAAATGAACAAGGTGTAATTATGTTAAAAAGAGCACTTCAACGGTTTTGGTTTAATTCATGTCATTCATCCGCGTCAGAATGAACGCAGATGTTCTATTGCGGGATACAGCAAGAGATGAGCAGCTTTGAAACCACATTTTTTAGCCGAAAACTTTATTTTAAAAAAGTTATTTAAGTGAAACGTAAAACACAGTATTTTCTTCCTTTGTTTCAGTTGCTATACAACATTAACTTTCAAAAGCTGGTTCTGCTTAATTTGATTTTTCATTTTCAAATGAACAGCTGTGTTTAAGTCTAAAAGCCCTTTGTTTAAGCATACAGAGCCCCAGAAAAGGTTCGAACAAAGCATCTTTCTGTAAACACTTGATTACCAGGAAAGGCCTGGCGTTCAAAGTGATCTAGGGGTGGTTTTGCTCTAGGTTCTTTTTTAAAGGAAAAAAATTGCATCACTTCTCAGATGTCAACCAACAAAAGCAGCAAATGTTTTACTAATTGCATGGTCTTCTTGTATTCAAGGTAAATAAGAGAAGCCAGAAGAGGGTTTTCCGCATGGCCATTTTCAAACCATTTCCCAGATACAGGAAGGAATTCGTATTAGTGAAAGTCACAACCGAGAAGCATCACACTTTAACTGGCAGCAAATCAACCACTTTTTAATTCTGTGGTCATGCAGGTTCTCTAACAGTTTCTGGACAGGTAGAATATTCATGTAAAATATAATATTTTAATAAACATTGAGGTTCTACCAACTTACAGAAAACAAAGATAATCGGATGAGGGTCATGCAACACATTCTTTAACCAAACATTGCTTTGCATTAACAAAAAAGGTCCAGTGAGGAAATCAAGAACCCAAGTATCTGTTCTAGGCTTTGAATTTTAACATTCATTTTGGCAGTGCTGAGTTCTGCACTTCACAGCTCTTGGGAAGAGCTAAATGCACAAAAGGAATCCTATTTTATTAAAAAATTAATAGGTGTTCCTAAGTGAATAATATAAATATATACACACACACCCCCCTAAGCCTCTTCTTTCTCTGTTTTTCCAAGTAGAAAACATGAAATGCAAAATCTATTGTACAAATTGCATAATTCCCTAATTATGTGGCACTGGGTAAATATGAGACAATTCAGAGTAGGTAAATGTGTAATTAGGGAATTAGGATGCATTATTCAGAATGCATAATAACGACAAAGGATTCAAAGGTGCATCCAATCAAAGCAGCAAGAAGAAGCACGTCTACAAGATCAGTGATAAGGGAGGACATGGTGGCTCTTAATTCATTACAAATGACTTCAGTATAAAATCCCAACTGCATCGCAGAAAGTTCATTCACCAGCTCATCTAAAAGATCACTTAAAAGTTTCTGGCCAAAGTCAGTGTGATGAAAATATTTAAAAATAGAGACAACATTTGTATAAAAATGCAGGAGTCTCAATAGGGCAATAACCACTCATGTATGCCTCATCAAAATATGATTAGTATTGGAAAAGTAATTGTAATGCAAAGTCCTCCTACACAAAGTTCTGGTTTTTTGTTCTCTTCTGAAAGGAAAAAGTGTCTAATGTTACTGTATCACTTTCTATGCAAAGGATATAAATTCTCGACTATTCTAATAAAGAAAACATAGAAGTTATAATCAACTCAGGAGGCAGCCTTTTGCTAAGGCTTTAAATAGTCAAATAGGCAATAGTTGTTTGTAATTTTTACCCTCTATAAAACCTGCTCAACAGTGTCATCTACTCTGGTAGACAGTAGATGTCTCAAGAATAAGTTCTGTGAAACTAGGCAGCTGATAAGGGAATTGAGAACACACCAAATCACTCTTAATTCTTTACTCCATGACCACTGATCTTGTGTTGAATACGGCAGCCCACACACTGCCATCCAGAATGCTCTGTAGAAGAGCAACAGGGCAGAAGAGCATGGCGGCTTCCCTGGGTTACAAGACCCCAACAGAAATACCACAATTCACTTAGTTAGCCAAGATGGATAAATGCACAGAAAACTAAACTTTCTAATTTCACCTGCTCATGAAACTATTTGTTCACTCTTTCTAGTAAGATCTATTAAAACTATGCATCCATGCAACACTTGACATATTTAAAAAATACATTTGAAAACCAGCAGGAGATGCCAGGTCCCAAGCACAAAGACATTCCAGCATATGCCTGCTCATCTCCATTGGCCTAAACCCAAGCACACAAGTGGTCCAAGTTCCCTTTGCATGGAGACTCACAGCACCTGCAGTCGGTACCAGACAACGTCCGTCCTTTCTTCTCTGCCTAGCATACCCAGGAGAACTGTAAAAGCAGCAAAACTTGACCAAGAAGATACTCATACTTCAGCTTTATCTTCAAGGAACTCAGATTTAATACAAAACAAAATTTCTTCTTTAATTTCCAGTAATAAAAATCTGTTTATTTCGCGCTACTGCAATTCGATAGCTAAAACGTATCTCCAGAAATACTACTATGTTTAATAGTTGAAACTTATAAACAACATATGACCCTCTAGGCTTGGAAGCAAGCCCAAAATCTGATTGGTGTTTTTACTCCAATATTGCATTTATGACCATACACTGCAGTTATGAATATAAACAGTTTTAAAGCCATCCACTTTTCAAATAGTTATTCTCCATAATTATTTTTATACCAAAGTTCTCCAGGTTATCTAAGAATGGTCTTTTTTCTTTTCAGACATATTATCAAAAGCATCACCTTGTGTATTAAAGTGTGGCCATTAAAACACAAAACAAGTATTCGGAGGGGAAAAAGAATCACTAAAGAGATTGTTGTGAACTTCATGAGCTTAAGTAAGTAGGACCTTGACTTGCATCACTGTTCTCATTCAAATCAAGGATGACTTAAAACTCTGCATAATCTTTAATGCCAATTGCATATTTCTGCACCTGCAATAGTGCTTTGGGACCAAGTCTAGTATTTATATTGTTAAACTCTCATTTCAGGCCTTTCCAGCAGACCCCTCAATGGCACGGGGCTATAGGACTGGCCTGCACCTTTCCTGCCCCTCGCTCCACCCTCACCAGCAGGTCACACTTTGATCTCCTGGTCAATACGAGCAGTGATGCTTATTTTTTAATGCCTAGGAGCTGCAGCCATGAAAGAGAAGTCCCCCTGTGCAAGGTCTGAATGCAACAAAATCACAGGTAGAAGGGACAAAACCAAGACCCAGCAGGACCCATTACAGGCCCTGAAGCCCATGCATGGTCCCATCAGATGACAACATGGGCTCCACCACAACAGCCACAAGGTTTGGGCAAGCGGACAGAACACAGGCTGGGTCTGCTCCCAAATGTCACATCAGAGGCACAAGCTGCAAAGTCAGGTATCCTTTTTAATAAAAAGTAGATTTCCATGAAAATCAAAAGCTGCAGCGTTTAGCTGCTGAAGAACTAATGAAAGTGCAATAAATAAGATTTAGATAAGAGATTCCACAGATCAGATCAAAGAAGGTGCAGAGAGAAGCCAGGCAAATACAGACTTCAAATAAGAAGTTTAAGCTTGCTCTTTAAATACCTAACTCTTTTAAAAAGAGAACTGTCTGGAATACATGGTAAAGCAAATGTGAGGGCGTGAGAAGTTTCCAATGTACAGTTACAGGAGGCTACAGAGGAAGCTTCTTCCCTGTAAAATCAGACATGCTAAAACTGCATCATAAATCAATGAGGCTACATAGGCAGGTAAAAAACAGTACATGAAAGTCTGCTTGATACAAAGATGGAAATGCAGAGGACTGACAACACTAGTGAGTGCAGCCAAGGGGAGAGAAAAAAAAGGAAAAGATGAGATCAACAGTTATCTTCAGAAAACACTGAAAACAGGGAGACAGGATAAAAGAAACACTTGTCTATGCAATGATAATTTTATCAGCAATAAGAAAAATGTTTCTTTATGTAAGCACAGATGGCTCTGCTTGTATACACTGAAGATAAACTAGAACACCGTCTATGTGAGCAACCAATTCTGCAGCAGCCTTAGATGTCAGGTATTGAATCGGTAACAGAAAAGACCAGGAAAAAACAGGTCTGCTGAAGGGAGAGAACCACATCTACATAATTCTCAGCCACTGTTATTAAGAACAGTCCCAACGCAGCTCCTTAAAATGGGGTGGAATCTGTAACAAGTGTTACTTAAGACTCCAAAATCATAAACATCTTTCAGTTCAGTTCAACGTACAGCATCACATAACGATGAGAGGAAGACATCATTAAATTATAAAGAAAAATATTTTATCATAAGACATTTATAGCAGGGATTGGCAGCAGAAGGAACTGAAGTTAATTACAGGTAGCAGAACTATTGGATAATTCTATGATTAAACAGAACCTATGCCAATTCTGCTAGGACAAGGACTGAAGGATCTGTAAGAAGTTACCCATACAACATGCTGGCTACAGTACTGTGCATATATCTTGTAAATATTTTACGGAAGCTTGTGTTACAGGCAAACTAAATCAGTGATAGATGAACCAGTTGTTCTGCACAAGGAAAAAAACATTCTTTCTTTAGAGTTGTTTGTGGATTTAGGGATCCATTGCAACATGGATTGTGACCAGGCCATACTGACCTTTCCCTCAAATACACACTAGAAGATGACATAAGACCTTCTAAATAACCAGAAATTACTTACAAGAATTGGACTTGATGCCTTCAAATTTGGAATATGGCCTAACAGCGAAAAGGTTCTTCTGAGTCTCCCCATTTCCATGAGTGTCATGACGAGTCAGACACTGCTGAGCACTGTATCTGCTCGTACTTCACCACCACACAGGCTCCGAAGAACAGCAGCGATGAAAAACAGCCTGGCAGAAAGTGGCAACCACGGGTGCCAAGGCGTTGGCCATTAGTGAAGACTGCACCCTACATGGCAACCTGCACGGGTGCTCAGTCAGGCCTGTCTGCTGGTCTTTGCCGGGTCCCCACCAGTCTTTGCTGAGAAGAAAAGCAGCCTGGTGATTCACAAAGCTTTGTTTTTATGCTATGTGTACTGTGTCACTAAAATTTTATGAATCTTTTTGAGAAATGCCAGGGAGAGTTTCATAAAATACTTCTTTAAATTTTAATGACACATCAAGATGCTTGGATTTTTTTCCCCCCACTCGTATGGAAATCACACTACATTGTTGGAGGTAGGCGCTCACAGCAGCTCTCCTATTAAGCCATTATGAAAAATGTATCAAAGAGTTCAACAAAACTAGTATTTATTTTCTCAAAAATGAAAACACAAAAACTACCAACCTTCAGCATATAACCATGTAAAAACACAATCTAACAGAACATTAACCAAAAATATCCAAATTGGAAGAAATATTGTAGCAACAGTGGAATCTGACAAACTGCAGCATAACATTTGCATAATGTGAAAATTTACACACGTTCAGCCCAGCTGTTACAACCACCCACTGACTTTCTGCTTAGCCATTTTCCAGGTAACTTAACAGGCAGAATGCTATCAAAGAAAGCCCTCACTTTCGAATGAGAGCTAAAACATGGATTTCTAAAAGCTGCTTTTTCTACTTGCATGGGTTTGTGGTCTACAGCAAGGAAGAGATGAGCTGGGATCTCCAGCTTTCTCTAAAGCAGCAGGGACGTTTTGGTGCAGGAGAAGATCTCTGCTGCAGCTTGTTTCCATCCAAACCAAACCATCTGCTCATCGTGCATTAACTTGGATGAGGACACAAGCAGTGCTAAAAGTGCCTTTTTTTTTTTTTTTTTTTTTTTTTTTTTTTTTTTTTTTTGGCTTGTGGACTTGCTTTAACAGCTTCCCACACCAGTGTCCACAGCCATTTCAGTGGTTCTTAGCGAGGACTTTCCCTCAGCAATAAAGGGATCTCAGGTGTTCATATGATGCAATATCATAACACTTGAGCACTAGCAATACTAATGTTTTTTGGGTCCTCCAAGCATAAGCCATTTAAGTGAAGAGACATGTTAAACATTCAAGGCACAAATCAGTATGAAAGGAACCAACCACTGTGGAGGAGAGCTACATCCACTCGCCTCCATTGACCAAAAGGAGAAATAAAGCAGGTACTTGTGCACCAGTTTGAAATACATATCATTGGCTGGCATGATCCTAGGAATTAAATCGTTTCAGCAGGTGCAACCAATGCTCATTGTGAGGTCCATCTCCTTATTCCACATCTTTATGTGAGTAGTCCCTCTGGAGAGTTTAATCTCCCTGACACATCCCACAGCATCCCATGTCTCCACTGGTGGAGCATGGGCTCAATCAGATGTCCCAACCTCAGCAGACAGCTCCCTGACAGTACCTATATCTTAGGGTGCGCTACTGCACTTTCCTATTACAGACCAAGATACATAACAGGAGGAAACCACGAGGTTCTGAAGGCTGAAAGCAGCCTTCCACAAATGCAATAATCCCTCTAGTTCATTGCCCATGTCTGAAACAGTGTCTCAGGAAAAGATGGTTGATAGGCCTAGGCATCTACCAGTGGCAGCCTGCTCCCAGGTCTCATTAGATAGCAATCAAATCCACCAGGCAAATAAACACACGTGTGCTGCAGAGCATGGGTAGGTAGGCTTGATGCTTCTGAGAAATGTCAGCTCCCCAGGGCACGTGCTACCCCACTGCTAGAGAAAAGCACCAAGTAAATTAGACGTGACATACCAGCATGTCAGTAGGTCAGGGCACATGTTCCAGATATAGGACCACAGCATATGGTCCTTGAGAGCTCCCTCCATACCAGGTGCTGAGATTATACACAAGATCCATAAGGTAGCACCAGTTTAGCTGCCTTTGGACGGAGTTACAGTAACTACAGAACATCTTTTCTCAGAAGGTGACACCTCCCACATTCTCCACTTACGGCCCATTAATAAGTTGATGAAATTTACTTACAGAATATATTGACCGCACAGTAGCTCCTGAACCTCCAGACAATCTGTAATTGGGCATTTTATACCTCTCATATTATAAACGCGAGATCTTAAAAATTAACTAGAACCCCTTGAAAATTTTAGCGCGTTAGAAAAAGCATTTCAAGAAACCACCATCAACTGCTAGTTTTCTTAGTGTTAGGAGAATATTTCTTACTCTCTATAATCGTATTTTCTGGTTTTGTTGATGCTGTTTTTATTTTGTTTGTTCTTTTGGTTTGCTTTGTTATGTTTTCTTTCCTTTTTCACCCTGTATTCCTGCTTCCTCTTGTGGCTGCCTGGGACAAAGTACCACGCTATATTATTTCCCAACACAAGGCACGCACATTCTTCAGCTTGGCTGCTCTCCTTAGGCATGAACCTACAATCAAGGACAAATAATAATCATAATACAAACAGCTGGATTCATATTCCCCTCCACAGACTACAAACTCACACATTTTCCATACAACCAGGTGAACACTGTAAACCTCTTGTGTCTAAATGGTGTTTATGTAAAGAAAGACCGTCTCACGCTGGGCTGACAGGTTCGCTTGCGTAGGGCTTATTTGCAGCGGCTCTTCTTTTACCAGGCCCTCATTTTTCTCTACATGGGGGTGGAAAAAACACAATAGCCAGGTGAAGTGGGAAACACAAATACTTTCCGACTCTTAGATTTAAGAGGCAAAGCACAGCACCTATCCCTTCTCCTGAGTTCAAGAAGGGCTGGCTTGTTGCAATCGAGCTTTAAGGTTATATTACGAAATCCTCAGTGCCTGTTAAGCATTCATCATTCTGGCATTGCAGTTTCTGTTTGTAAGTGGCATTTATTTTTTAATTCTACACATTATATAAGATGTGATGCTTCCTAAATAGTGAGCAGCAGCAACTTAATCCAAAGCCTACCAGCAGCCTCCAATCCACGTTTCCCATAGTCAGAAAGTGCAACGAGTTGGGTCACATCGCTAAAACCTTCCACATTCCTTAAGAAGTCTCCAGCCACTCAAAACTTAGAGAAACTCTATATAAATGATTTATTCCTATTCTAAAAGCAAGTTGTTTCTTGATTTCAGAATGAGAAACAATACACAAAGAGCCTCAGCTCACAACCCAATTTATGCAAACAAATTCAGGTCATATATTGTCCAAGTGTTCGGTTTCCCTTCCTCTTTATTCCTATTCCAATTAGCCTTTTCTGTTGTCAACTTTATGGGTGGCAAGCAGAAAACTCAGAATTACTAATGCATTACCAAAAGCAAGCAAGGGAATAAGCTGCCTGAAAGGCAAGTTGCTTGTAGAGTGGTCTTTACAAGCCTGGAAGAGACAACATGAACTACAGAAGCCTAAGCCCTTTGGATAAACCAGAACCAGTAACTCAGCGACAGGGAATTAAAGAACAGCTTTTAAAGGGCAACAAAATAGTCCAGAAGAGCAGATAAACAGGGGAACACACACTTATTCCCCAGTACTGGGCAGACAGGGACAGGTCAGCCTCATTTATCTATTACACTCCAACAAAAAATATGTAACTGTCAACAACAAAAATCCATGACCTACTCACTTTTCCCAGTATATTTTAAAAACACTGGAATAGTCACGTTGTATAAGGGCATGGACAGGAAGAAATCTATACATGCAGATAGGGCATCTCAGAGCATCTTAGCTCCCAACCATCAGAGTCTTTTCTTTGCAAAGTACTACAGAGAAGCATTTCAGCAGGGACACAAATTTAAGTATCACTGAAATTCTGCAAAATTTAGGTCTCTAAATTACTTTGAAACTTTATTTTATGTTCACAACCTGCACTAATGCAATTCACATTACTCTGGGCTACAGCTCCTACAGCTCCATTTCATTTTTCTCCAGTGAGGAACTGTTATTGTCAGTAAAGCATAAGAGAATAAAACTTGGCCTAATTAGACTGTTCACAAGCATTTTTTTTTCTCCCTACAGAAAATGCACAGGCCAGACCTACATCCATTTTACTGCTGGTACATTCTACATAATAGGGATAGACATATCCCTATTATTCCAGGAGGAAACTTCAAGGGAAGGTCGTACCATTTACCAGCTATGGACTAGCCTATTGTATGCAAGTTCAGTGTTCATAAAGGCCAAGAATTAATATGAAAGGCAAGAGCCAGAGGTCATTTGCTTTATCGCACAGCTCTCCTAATGCTTTGTAATATTCACTCCATGCTCTACTGGGTCAGCAACTGGATCAAAGAGGTTCCAGGTGCCCAACAGAGAACTTCCTTGGGATAAACACTGAGATTCCGTTGAGCAAAAGTTGAGGACTTGCATGTGGATTGGGGGTGATAGGAAAGAAAGAGAATTTGTTTTGTTTTTAGGACTTGCAAGAGTTGTTCCTTCTGAGCATAACGCACCCCTGAAAAAGCTGCTGCCATCGCTCCAAGACTACCTCATTACACACACTTTTCAACCAATCTCCTCATAAAACCAGCCACCCAAAAGTTCTGCCCACAGTTTATTAAATCCCCTCCGCTCTGCAGTCAACTATAGCACAGCTGTGCAGTCAGAATGATAAATACCCCAGAAAAGCATGGAAGAATCTAAGATACACTGCTTAATTTCGTTTGCTCCTTAGCCCGAGGCCACTTTCTCCTCTGACAAGAGATTTGATATTGGCTCAGAAACCTCCATTCCTCGAGGCCATCGCGGGAGCCTCAGCCATGCACGGCGCTGACAGGAGGGCTGCGGCGATCAAGGAAGGCCTGTAAACAAACCCCATCCTGTTGATGACAGTCGGCAGAAAAGCCATTTCCCTCCTGCTTGGCACTTCCCAACATGTCATTTGGCATCTCTTCATCGTTTGGGGGAGGAAAGCTCATTAGCAAATTCATTTATGCTGAGAAACGCTCCTCCCGGAGGATCTTTACTTGAGCGGGGCCTATGGGGATGGGATGACAGCGCACGCCGGAGTCGGGATGCTCATGGATCTTGTCCATTTTCTTGGTGGATGCCTCTACATCACTGCGCTTCCACATGAAAAATAAATAAAGAAAATAAATAAAAATGGGTGCAAAGCTGCAGCTATTCACTGGCTTCTACCACAGCTTTTATGGCAGATGCTGTGTGCTTCGAATGACCACAGGCTATTTGTAACTAAGAGATCCAAGATGCGTTTTAGTCTTATGACTACTCAATCCTATCTCTCTCTGCTAAAATATAGATAGCATAACTCAACCTCAGCTCCTAAAAAGGGACTATTGTTAGAATGTCCTTTTACCAACCTCAGCAGGAGCTTTTGAAAAAGAGAAAAAATACTTCCCGTTTTCCCAGCTGTTTTATCCATAAAGCCCAAGGCTGGATTCAGCTTGGCAGATAAAAAAGCTGGAATTTTATCTAGCAAACTACTTTATTCTCTCTCATCAAACAGCACGAACACAAAGGATGCATACAATTAAGAATGCAGTAATATACATTGAGGTCACCCCGCACCTGGGGGAAAGAGAAAGGAAAAGCAGCCCTGGGTGCTATCAATCACAATACCCTGCTCTGGAGCTGTCTAAAGGCGACCTGAAAAATGAAAAACAATACTGGGTGTCTTAAAAACAAGAACCAGCTCTGCTGATGAAAGCTGTTTTCAAGTTTAAGGGCTTTTTGTTTGTTTTACGTCTTAGAAACAGATCTTTGCTACCAAGAATGACTCAAAGACGACTTCCTCCACAGGGGAGACACTGAGGCCATGGGCCCAAGTTCTCTTTCACTCAGAGCTGTGACCATAACAGGGACAGCAATTCAACTGACTCGGCACACCAGTACACAAGGAGCCATCCCACACACCCTTACAGCACATCCTGGTAAAGTATTGATGATATTATAAAGATAATCCCAAATATCACTAACACTAAGCTCTGACTTGGATCCTGGACTTCATGGTAAGTGGCTTTATAGAAACAGGCAAATCTCTAGCAGATTTTGTTTACTCATGCACTACAAAAATCAAAGACTGAGAAGAAATAGCAGTGTCTTTGGAAGACATCAGAGCAGGAAAAATGGTTGGGCTGACGAAGGACCCACTTGGGACCTAAGCACTGCAATAGGAAAGAGCAGGAGGACGACACGGAGAAGTGGCACTGCATCCGCATCCGCTTTATCTGCCAAAGCCAGGTCACCCTCTTTCCACAGGGGGCCTGAGGAGCCTGCCCCAGCGCATACAACATATTAAATAACCCGGGAAGCCGGAGAACATTCGTTCTGAAGTGAAGTCAGTAAAAGGGCAATTAAGTGCACTGCAGAGCAGGCGGGGCAGGCTGTGTGGGATCAATACATCCCGCTCCCTCCCTGCAAGTAACGAATCAATCAAGTACCTCGCTCTCCACCCACGCGGGAAATAAATCAGTTTACAATTCGGGAATAAATAAGTGAAGCTCAATGCTAGGAGCACCCTTTTGCTTCCGCAGTGCACGACGTTAAGAGCAGAGGACCGAGCGTCCAAGCGCCGCAGTCGCATCCCATGAAACGGGACAAAGGAGGGAGCCCAATGCCCTCACACAGCAAAACTCTGCCACAGACATTACACAAAGGCCCAAGGGACATAAAAGTCACAGTATTATCCCTATAGTACCAAAAAAATAATAATAATAAAAATTTGATTTAAAAAGCTTCAGCACTGTAGAGCAGGTAACTAGTGCCAACCTATTGCTAGTGCCAGCAATGAATTCAAAGGCCTAATCTAACTGATTTAGAGTGTAGTTGCAATCCACGTGGCCAGAGAAAGCAAGCATACACACATTTTTGCTTACAGAAAGAGAAGCCCATCTTCATCCACCTTCTCCAGCTTCGCTTCTCCACTCATCTCATCTACACTGGATTTGGTCTACTAAAAGCCAACTTGTGATGCAGCTGAACTGGTGCAATCCTCCAAGGAATACACAAAGTCATTAAGTGCACACCTCTTGTATCATTATTTCCCTCAAAAAAGGAAACAGAGGCTTAACTTTGCACAAGCTTTTGTATCTCGCAAGGAAACATACAGCCTAAGAAAGGAGAAGAAAGGAGAAATTCTGAATCATTCTTATCACAAACCACCTTTAGAATAATTTGGCAGGATGTCAGTTCTGGACTTCTTCAGTCCTTTGAGGGAGATTGCAAAGGAACAAAATAACCTGAATTAACTATACAGGATTAGTGAAATCCAGCAATCTCTTGTGAGTTAGTCTGAGGCTCAGAAGAGGTGCAGCAAACGGCAATCTCTTGTGAGTTAGTCTGAGGCTCAGAAGAGGTGCAGCAAACGCTCAGCTCAAAAAACTAGCATGAAAAAGCCTCCTACAAAGCAAAAGACTCTGAACAACAACTCCCCGGAGAAGACAGACTGAATCTGGATTTAGCCAGTGCTTCTATTATTATCCATCTACTTCTCAACCTAAGGGAAACACATTCCAATACAATAAATATGTCAGTGTTCACCAAGTAGTTTGAACTCTGTATTAGGAACTGCATCATTAGTGATGCAAAACCAAAGTGAATCAGTAGTGCTTGGTCAAAGCCTTGAACCCAGCTTGCTTGTCCCTGTTTGAACCCTGGTCTCAGCTTTCCCAACTATCAAGTGATAATTTTTGCCAAAAAAGGGAGTTCTCCACTTAAAAAGCTGAAGAAAAACCTCAAACCCAAACTCAAAGATGCACAGCATGTAGTCTGCTCACCCAGGCTTCTTATCTCTTCTTCCTTCTTTCCTCCATGACCTGTTTTTTATACCCACTTGTTACATCTTGAATTCAATTAACTTCCCAGCTAATTACGATAAGAACCATTTTGTGTTTTTGTTAAGCAACAAGGAGATCCCTCTTGTCTCTGAGGGACTCAGGACGATAAGGACACCAAAAGCAACCTAGCTACCCCAGAGACAAAGACCGATGCCTTTGGATGCCTAGGGCAGTACTGAAGAGGGAAAGCTGGAGGGGCCATATGAACTGCAGGGCCTCCCTCATGTCATGGGACCAAATTCTTTAATGAAAAGAAAGGGTGATCACAAAAGAAGACTTCCAAACGTATGGGACGCAGAGCATCATTTCAGTAAGATCTCATGAGAAAGGTCCTGGAACACTTCATCATCTCCCACCAGTCTTCAAGTGTCACCATGATAAAATACCAGCTGCTTTTAGGGAGAACGTTCAAGCACTCAACTATTTTGGTTCAAGAACTTGAGTAAAACACAGACTTGTTCCCACTCCCCTCCCACAGAAACAAATTAGATGTTGATACTCAGATGAGCGAGCAGAAAAGCCAGCTCACTAGTGAGAGCGATTTGAACATCAGTCTTCAGCCCAGCAGGTCTGCAACTAATATTAGAACAATTTTCCCAAACAGTTATTTCAATAAGGTTGCCCCTTCCCCCAAACTAAAAGAAAGAGGAAAACCTCTCTAGTAGATCCAAGTTAGAAAGGTCTGGACACACACACGTAGGGAAATAAAGGAGACATCTCTGCAGATGATCTTCCTTGCTGGGTCCCCAGGACGCTACGTTTGCCCCAGGCGCCACTTCTCCAGAAATACCATGTACTGTTTTGGGGACTGATCTAATTTTATTGTTTACTGAATTTCATAAGTCGCTCTTCTGGGTAGAAGTGATTAATAGACATAATTCTATATATCTTTCTCCAGAAATTTTCCAACACAGTAATCAGAATAAAGAGAACTGCATTTTCATGCCATTGCCTGTATTCACATATTCTTTCTCTGTGAGATAGTAAATGGTAACTTCAGAAGTAACATTTCAATCTACTCTAGCATGCAAGTGAGCACAAACCTCTGAGCTCCTGCAGGCATGCTGTAGCTTCCTCCTCTCCCTTTTTCAAATAACAAAATAGCGTTTGAAATCTAACAAAGCCCTGTATGTTATCATAAGACTTGGCACTACTCAACACTTATTTTTATGGAAAAAAAACTGATTTAAACATTTTAAAGATGTTTATTTTTGGTTGCTGGCACTTAGCTCAGCCCTAATTCCGAGTGGCTTCCAGCTTCCCATTCTCCCGGGGGCAGCAGGATCCTGGCACAGCAGAACGGGGGCTGCAAAGGGGCCAGCAGGGCCCCCAACTGCGCTGGGGCAGACGGGCACGAGCTGCAAAGGGGACAACGTGAGGATGCCAAAGAGGAGACATGGACCAGAACGTGCAATGTAGGATCAGCAGAGACAGTGAAAAATGTATTTATTAAATTGAAAACAAAGCCATTCAAGCCTAATTTTAGCAGCATTTGAGACACCACGCTTTTTTCCTCAATGCCAAATTTTTCCACTCAATTTTGTCTGTGCATGAGACCAATTCTGACATTTCTTACGGTCTTGCTCGAAAGAGATGGCAAATATCTGAATTTCCCATTGAGATCACAGCCTAGATGTGGTGAAAGAAGGCCTGATATTTTGCTGTGTGGCTGAACGGGCAATTTAGAGTAGCAGAGAACGGAATTCAACATTTAAAACTTGGAAGTTAAAGCCAAAGAACTTCAGTCCATAAATACAGAGTGTATTTGAGTCCACCCACAACAGTCTCTGCTTTGCAATTTTCTTCCACAAAGATCTTTATAATTAGCACAGCATCAAGCCTGTTAAGCCTCAGGGGGAAAAAAAAAGGGAAAAAATATTGATGGATACATCATTGGATGATACAATATGAGATTCTTCCTACTGAAATGTTTCTTTTACCTGCACAATCATTATGAAAAGAGATTTAAGGAAATCAATTACGGCTTTAACCTGCTCAGTCACAGAGTGCATATCAGGAGAAAAAAGTTGCTCTTTTAAAAAAATCTGTTATTAAAAAAGTCATCTTAAATGCAGACTCCTCTGCCCACATGAAATTACTTTATGTGAACACACAACACCAGGCACTTCTGCAGTCCAGAGAACAACTCAGCAAGGAAAACCCAATTCCCCCATTTCCTTGCTGCTTTGCACAAAATTTCATGGTTTAAGAAGGGTCCCCCCTCTCAAGTTCGGCCAAGAGGTTCAGAAGGGAGAGTTGTCAACCAACTTTGTTTCCTTAGGAAATCGAACAAACATAAAATTTTGTTCTCCTATACATTAAGAAAATGGTCTGAAATCTGGAAAATACCCTGCTACAGTTAGGACAGGCTAAATACCTCAGTCCCTCTGGATCTGTTTGATAATGAACAGGTTACAAGGGAAGCCTAGCAGGAAAAAAAAAAAAAAAAAGAGTTTCAGTTTTCAAGGCAACATCCATTTTTAAAAGTCACCTACTATAAAAGTCATCATCTACAAAGCCCAGTTGGAGATTGAACAAACTTTGATCTGTTATGCAAATTCTGGATACACAGGTGCTAATCCCAGCTAAAATATGACATTTGAAAACCAGACAGACTTCACGCCACAAGGAACATGTACCAATTTCCACTGTTCCGAGGGAAGACATTGACAGATGAGTAATCCAGATAAATTACTAATAGGATACAAAAGCTTTTCACAGTTAAACGCCCCAAACAAACTCCTCCATGGTTAATAGCTTAATAGCCAAGGTAACAAAGCAGAATGTTCTCTCAGTATTTATCTTAAAAAAAACACTTAAATACCATTAAAAATACCTTAAAAATCAATAGATGAAATAGATAAATAGATTAGGAAGAGTAAAACACTTAACTAGGAAAAACATTTGAATAATAAACATTTTCAAATTTTTGAGTAGTGAATTAAAGAAAACAAGTGTATGATCTCATAATGAAAATACAGGGACCTGGAATTACATTAACGGAGGCCGGCAGCAGGGTGAAAAGAGCAGCAATTCCTCTAGGATGGGCATCGGAGCGGGGCCACAGGCACCTATGGGTGGGATCCCAGCACAGGGCATGCGTGGGAAAACACCAGGCGTCACCGTGGGGAGAGAGGAGCGAGCCCAGGGCTTAAGCTTACAAATGGCATCCAGGTACAACCCTTGCTCCGGTGGGGACTTTTCAGGCACAGCGGATAATAAATTGTTGCACCACGTTGTGGCTAGAATAAAAGCCTACTATAAATAACACTCCTCTGCAATTACAGCAAAATTCAACACTTAGGCTTGTGCCAAAAATGCATAGGAAGGAAATGTTTTTGCCTATTGACCTGTTCTTTTGCACTGCCCAGTAATAAACAAATACTGAAATACAGTATTTTCAAAGAAGCTTAAAGAGCGTTTACAGAAGCAGGTAAACATGTCACATTTCTGAGCATCACTAGATGACAATCTGCAACATACTTGTGCTTTACAAAAAGTAAAAGAAATTACACGGCCTAACATTTTTTTCCCCATGATGAACCTTTCATGGTCCTACAATTTGAGTTGATAAGGTCTTTAGGGTATTGGCATACCCAAGGTGTTAAGAGTTGGTACGAACAGCAAACATTAGTTTGATTATTCATCGTAACCAGGAAAGGGAATAAATAAATAATGGCAGCCTCTCCCAGCTCCAGAATACACCACCTCACTGCTCCTACAAGGCAGCTGATCTTCAAACCAGCTTCTAACCCTTGCAGTTTCTGCAGAACAGCTCATCTGTAAATACCTGTTATTACCACCTCCCCAAACTCTCCAGCAATACAAATCATTTCCCACCCTGTCAGGCTCCACCCCAATGCAGTGATGGGCAAAATGAAACAACAGTGGAAAATTACACCAAAATAGAGCCTTATTATCATAGCGCCCGAGCATTAAGCCAGTGAGACTGCTTCCTGCTGCAAACCACCACCAGATTATTGCTATTCCGTGCCACACTTCAGAAGGTGTTTGTCTGTGTTAACACTAGAGCAGTTTTAGGCAGCTCACATTTAATTTGAGCATGCACTATATATATTCTTAATGATTTGCACATTATCTGGTCACAACCTGGAGCAAAGGATAATGATGACGAAACCCTCTATCCACTGTAAATATTAAACACAGCATTATGAAGAAGTATTTTAAAGATTATCAGCCCATATTAGGATTGTGGAGAAAATGCCACAAGAAACTTTAAATACTTGGTCATATGAGACACCCAAAAGGTAGTTAGAAAAAGACTGTATGATTTCACAGCAATCATTAATAACCGGATAAAAAGCTAGTGTGGGACAACTAAAATACCAGATGGTATTTGAAGGCAAAGAGGAATTTTATCAGTAAGCTAGGATGTCACAGTGACTTTCCAGACTACAGAGCGATATATCAAAAAATATTAGAAATATCAAAAACATGTCAAGCTTTCTGCAGGAAACATAAGTGAACTTTATAAACTGGTAGGGAAAAAAAATTAGAGGAAGGCTTGAGATTTGGGGTATTTTGCTTGCCATCTTGTGGCTGACTTGACTTCAGCTGGGATTTATTGTTCTGTTATCCAGAGAGCTCTGCAAAATCTCACTAACAAACACACCAACACTTTGCCCGTCTTCTTCATTAGTTTACCAGCTTTCTTAATTAACAGACCAGATGCATAAGTTACTAATAAAAACAATTCACAATGAGAAATGCTGTCCAAAGGGTCTCCTGCACTTTCTTCAAAACACTTAATGTCAGGAGAAATTGTCTCTCCCCACCAGTTTTTTCCTGTTTCCACAAGCTGTTTCTGTTTTCCAGAGACAAAAGCAGCCAGACAATCTGTCAGCAGAGCCCCTGGTTCAACTTGCAGAATCTCATTTGAAATTCAATGTTTGATGGATCTCCACCAAAATATCCACCCAGATAACCAGCTACATCCCCCCCCCTTCCAGTGCATTTCACATCTCTAATAAGCACAGAGGGACTCGGGTATTGAGCATTTAGGAATAATTAATTCAAAGAACAAATGAAATCTGAAACAGGAGGAGAAAAATCCTCCTTGGTTTCTCTTCTCCTGAGAGTATCACAAATCCTCAGGTGAAGAGGTTCTCTCTCCAGGGAGCTCTCCAGGTTATTATTAGTCTGCATCACAGTTTTAATATTTTCCCCTGCAATGTATTGAAAAAACACTTCTTTGCTCCTCTAGCTCCACCCAAGTCCAATGCAAAAACAGAATAAAACCTTTAAGAGCTCAACTAGAAAGATATGCAGGTGCCTATTTTCAAATTAAATTTAGTTCATCATATTAGTTTATTTTTTAAAAATTACTAATCAGCTGAATGCACTTTTTCCTCATAAAAATAATTCTCAGAAGATAATTGAAAACTCATCCAAGGAAATACACTTTTCCCTCCTCCTTTCAGGTTTCACCCCTATCTCATACACCCTTACAGAACACAGCTTTCTCCCAGCACTCTCATTCATTTCCATCTTTCCAACATTTAACTAAACCCTTCACTTTAATCATCAGTCCATCTAAATAACTTTGCCAGCAGCACAACTAATCTCTTTCATAATTATGAAAGATACTAAGAATTTTCTTTCATCTCCAAGTGAATGTACATTTAGGTAGTTCCCGAATACCTGCTGTAATTTGTTATCCAGGACTGCTTCTTGCCCAAGGCAGCATCCTTCCTGCAGCTCAGTGACATCCTAAGCAAGGATTCAACAACACATTATACAGTAGCAGTACATCACTTGTTAGATGTTCTAATCACTTCTGATACCAGTGTTCCTTTGGTCTTTTAAAAATACTGCTACATACCTGTTTTTTTGATCCACTGAACTCAGGAGCACCTAAAATATTTTCCTTCTTCTAGGTACCCAGATTATCTTTCCAATAGGCTTCTTATTCACTAAAAACTGTTTTAAACGCCTGTAATATGCACTTCATTTAAGTAGCTTAAATGATGTAAATCCTTTTGGGTCTTGGTGAACTATTATTACTCAATCAGAATTTGTTCTGCCTTCAACTTCCAATCACCTCAAAGCTCAGATTTCACTTATAATACTCATTTTCACTTTTAATATGGCTGAATCAGCAGAGCGTATGGAACATGTCTAATTACTAAAAATAGAGGCTTCTCATCTTTAATAAAACAATCAACTAATCAAGCAAAAACTCATAAAGCCAGCATTATGAGACATTATAGCAACATTATAAAAGACAGAAACTTCAGTATTTCAAAACTTTGACAGTGCTGAGAAAATAAAAATCCAGCAGCGAGTATCACTGGTCACAGTGTCACACACCAGTAACATGTGCCACAAAACCTGGATATTTCCATCACAGGGGAGTTTGTGGGTTGCTGCGTTTGCCTCTTCCTCCTGCAGAAGCTCCGGGAGGTTCAGCGAGCTATTAACTCTCTTGTGTGCTCACCTCTCGCGCTGTATTTCTTACCTTACAATCCCTATTGACATAAAATCTCTTTCCACTTTGTACCCAGCCTGTCTTCTGCTTCTGCCCTATTAACTCGTGTCAATACAGCAAAGGGAGCAAAATAAAGTGGCCAAGTCGATACTCATCCGTTACGTTCTCGCAAGACCGCTGCGACGACAAGGAAGGAGTGACCCGTGGGGACAAGGGACAGCTCGGCAAGCGGCCCCGCTGCACGTGGGGCCTCCGATGCCAGCGCTGCTTCCATCTCCTCGGCACATGAGCCACAGGGAAGTGGTTGCCACAAGGAGCACCCTGACTATTCAGCAGTGCAAAAACCCACACGCAAACTACTCTACTGGTCTCTGCTCTGCTTCTACCAGGAGGCAGTGGCTGCCAAAGAGCCGTCCTCGTTTTAGAGGAATGAAATTCAGGGTGTATTGGCTAGAGACACCCACCTTCTTCCCTATTTTTTTCTGCCCTTTCAGAGGTATCGCCACCAAACACTCAACTGGACACGATCTCTTTTCTCCTCCAGTCCCCGCAACAATAGGAACGCCAGAGATCTGCAATTCAGAACAAGGAAAGCATTTCTCGGGCAGAATAGCGGAGATTAGAGCATTTCTACCTCTGATTGAATGACGAGTGTCCCACTAGCTCTGCTGCTGCCAAGGGGTGATTGAGCCCTCGCGCAGGGGCCGTGCTGAGTGGGGCCAGGGCAAATCCTCGCTCCAGAATTCTAATGGGCAGCTCCGGATGCCGGGAAATCAGCACCTGGAGCAGTAGAATGAACGCCACGTGGCACCCAATGGCCTCACCACTGGCTATTCCTTCGTGAAAACACACTCTTTCAAAAGAGTGCATAAGGTATTGCTGATCTTTCCTTTCCTAGTTCTTCATCAGTCCAGTGAAGCTTAAGGATAAAAGTAAAGGAGTGAAAAAGAGGTGGAAAATACATCTAATTAAGGACCGAGATGGAAAAAGCCCAAATGAAATCTGCAACTTCCACTGGGGAATAGTAAGACACAATAATTCATCTTGCCAAAATACAAGATAAAAGACATTATTTTGGCACCTTTTATACATATGCAGACTTAATTCAAACGGCATTTCTTCTTCAGAGCAGATCGTGCTGGAGGTGCTCGAAGAGAAGAGAACAGGATCCCAACTGCGGGGCTGGTGACTCCTCTCCAGTC
The DNA here is from genome assembly GCF_003342845.1 of Nothoprocta perdicaria. Lineage (NCBI taxonomy): Eukaryota > Metazoa > Chordata > Aves > Tinamiformes > Tinamidae > Nothoprocta > Nothoprocta perdicaria. The sequence goes on along the minus strand of NW_020454316.1, from coordinate 4,316,162 downwards.
CCCACTTTCTGCCTTGCAGAACTTGCCGTTGCACCCGAGGAGGCTCCAGGAGCAGAGCTGCGTATCGGGGAACCTCAGAGCAAGCTACAGAGGTCCCTGCCTCAAACCCTCAACTCACCTGGTTCCAAAGGGAGGTTTCAGTTTTCCTTTGCGTTCAGATTCAAAAGAACATTTTATTTTAATAATTCTCTCCAAAGTACACCTTAAGATTCTCTCCTTCCTATCAACTGTCACAGTTTTTACTAATTTCTACAGTGAAAAAGTGTCTTCCACAAATACGGCAGGTACAACCTGAACTCCCACAGCAGGAAAAAACATCATGGATGCAATACAACAGTTATTAAAATAATTTAATATTGCTCTGCAAACAAAACTGCTCTAAAAGAAAAAAAGCAGACTTTTAATTATGACATAACAGCCTGCAAAGTCATTCAAATCTTATATTAAGGCTTAAGGTTTGTGGACAGTAGTTTCCAACATACTAAATACGCCTCAGCTGGATACCAGGTTTTAAGCAGTTCCACATACAACATTTCAGGCAAACAGCATGAGCTCATTTGCTTGTCCACGAGCAACTTGCCAAGTGATAAAATCTCAGTTTTAAAGCTTCTGTTGATCTACCGCCTGTCAAAGGTGTCAGGTCACTAATTCTCACAGATTAGGGGTTTTTTTGTTTGTTTTACATAGAAGCTGCAAACCAAACTGTCTCAGCTTCCACTATGGTAAAGGCTCCAGCAAGGCTTGGTTGTTTTCTGTTGTCTTTATGGCTCTTATCCTCCACTGTGCACAAGTTCATCTAAAGGGGCTGGTAACGTAATACAAGTTTATGACACATGGGCTCTAAGTTGACCAAATCACAAAAATAATCAGAAACATTTTACAGCAATATTTAATATCCACTGAGCTGTGATGAAATAAGTGAATACAACCACAAGCCACTATCCAAGCAACCCAAACAAGTTTCAATGCCAAAATGGTAAATCTGAGCCATGCAGATATCAGAGGGACCAACTTTTCATTCTCTGAATACAAAATGGAAGATTCTACACATATTCTGAATCTCAGGCACATAGAAATGCTGCACCTTGCCTCTGAATTCCTCTCTCTAAAAGTACAAATAGAATCTGTTTGAACATTACATTTAAATAATTACTGAAAAATCCTTCCTCTAACCTTAGAATTATTCTAGTACATAAGATATAGCGCTAAAAAGAAAGACAAAGAGCAAGTTTCAAAGTCACAAGCTCAAGAGTTAACAAGCATCAAATACAGGCGGTTATGCACAAACCCATTCTCCATTGACTGTCTATCTCCACAAGCTACTTTAGCAGAGGTTAAAATGCAGCAGAGCTGAAAACTTTCCTGAAAGCAAATGTATGAAACCTTTAAACATATTGATTGTGAGGTGCAGAAAGACTAATTGCAATTAACAGAAGAACTCGAAGGACTCTTCCTAATCTCCACCTTTGTAGCCTAAACCTAGGTTGGACAGAGTCCCCAGGCTACAAACTCCTCAGGAACAAGAGTTGTTGTTGAAGATGAGCTGGGAAGTGTGAATGAGTCTCCAGTTGCTCGGACCATTTGCCTCAGTTTGCTCAAAAGCAAAAAGCCCTTCCTCGTTGCCTGCAGCCTGCAAGGGCAGCACCAGAACTTGCAAATACCTCTTGCAGCTCAAGTTAGGAGGCCAGATCCATGCAGAGCTCTTCGTTAAAAATGAGCAGTCAGCTATGAAGGGTGTCAGCTCCATTGCATTTAAAATAACCTCCTGAACCTGTATGTATGAAAACAAAGAAAGTAACACCTCCCTCCTGCCCTCACATTGGGACTCATGTCCCAAAGTGTAAAGCACCTCCTTGTATGAATGGGAAAAGGAGGATTGTTTTTTTAATAATGAAATTCATTTTCAGTTATGACAGAATTTTTATTTCTAAACAGCTTTCAGCTAGTAGATGGTCCTTGAGTTTCAAGTTAAGCCTTGCAATGATTTGCAAGGATTCTCCTTGTACTCAACATCACCGCAGTGGACACTACCTCTTGTTTCTTAGATTTTATTACTTACTGTATTAAAAACAGTTTAAATGTAATAAAGTTTGCAGCATTTACAGCTAGAAAATATGAGAAGACTATAAAATTAGCCGAGCATAGAAATTAGGGAGTCTTAAATATCCTCTGCTCGTATTGCAGGGACAATATACACAGCACTGGCAGGAGCCACAAACTCTAAAGGAATTTAAATCAATTTAAAATTCAAAAGCCCTTTTCTCCTGCCTACTGGGGTCTCGGGGGACAGCAGCATGCACAGGCTCGCTCTTCTGCATTGTTTCCACAGCTTTCCATTCTGGCTTTCTGAAATTTGTTTATACAAGTGGTGATGTGAAATATTGATGGTGTGCTCGCGTCCCGAGGTTTCGCAGGCATGACGTGCCTTCCCTCCCAGCTCTGCACTCCAGCCCTTCTCTGCAGAAGATCGAGCTGGAACACAGGAGTGTTCAGCTTCCTCTCTGCTTCCTCCTACCCGACCTGCTCTCGCATTCACCTACCAGGCAATACTGAAAAGCAGAAAGGCAAATTCTCAGAGGCAAAACATTATAACATGTGATTCTGCTCACAGGGCCCAACAAGGCCATTGCCACAACTGTCCTGAACGCCGCTCGGCACCAGGGTCTGCTCGAGCATCGCGAGCGGCTCTGCCCGTTCTCAGGAGCGTTCTCCATTTTCCTGACAGGATGCTATCCAGCAACTAGGACACTGAATAGATGGAATAACAACAAAGCTTATCCTCACAGTAAGCAAAATAATTTTAAAAAGTTACAGGAATTACCCATAGCATATGAATTGCACTTTAGGAAGCTTCCAGATAAGCAAATGCGAGGACATGCTTTAGTAAACGTTAACAAAATAGCTGGTACGTATCACTGCCACAAACCAGAGAACAAATCCTTGACCAGGTCAAGGATTGGGCTTTTCTGTTGGAAACAAGACTGCTCTCCAAATCCACTGGGTTTCAACCATTTCTGCAGCCCAGTCTTACACTAACCATCCCCTGGCCATTTCCATCCCACCCTCTCCCTCTCTTAAGTACTTGAATCCACTACAGAAATGCTACAAATACAGGCAGTGAGCAACAGCAAACATCATTGGACATATGGGAAGAACTTAGGTAAGAGATACTGGACTAAAGAGGGGATCAGTGCTAGGCCACATGTAAATAAACATATTGCAGACATACCAGCCTCAAGCATCTTCAGCCCCATTGCAGAAAACAGAGCAGCAATATAAATCCTGGGGTCAGACATATGGAATGACTGCCATATAAACACCAGTGACAGTGAAGTATTGTGAGTTTTATGAAGTTCACAATTCTTCTTTTTTTAAATTAAAAAATAATAAAAAAGACAGCAAAATATAAGACTTTGAGCACCAGAAATTCAGGTCACTGGATAAAAAGACTTGTTTGTTTTTGAATCACAGAGGGGAAAATGGATTAGATATAGGCAAGTTTACTTCCGTAATACCTCTACTACAATAAAATCTTGTATTTGAAGATGCAGTCAATAAAAGGGATCTTCTTTAGGGATTCAAATCCTCAAGTCTCAAAACCCTATTTTAAACAGGTCATCTTTCTAGGACATGGTTTAATATCTTAGAGCAGAGGTAATAAGGGTCTTATATGTCTCTGAAGCAGGATAACTAAGAGAAAAAGAACTTACTGTTCAAAAGTGATAAGAAAAATTAATAAAGTCACCAAGTGGATCAAACATGGTCGAATCTGCATCATTCCTTTGCTTCATGCAATTCTTTAAGCCCGTGAGGAACTCCTTTGAAGTCTGAACACAACAACAGTTTCACTCAGAAGGCCACTCACTTTATCTTTAATACATCAAAACCAATGAAGTCAGATGACGTCTGACCAGGACTGCTGTGTTTACAAGGAGGAGGATGCTGTAACTTCTGTCAGTCTCGGTGACAGCTACACGATCCCTGAGCATCACCCTACAGTCCTCCTCACTCACGTCTCATTCTAGAATGAGAGAAAAGTCTCCAGATGACACGGAAAGAAATTACAGAACCCTCTCCCAACATCGCTCTCCTATATGCAGTTCAAGACCTTGCTTCAGTCTATATTCAGCTCAAGATCCTACTTTGACATTAAATCAGGGAGATGAATCAACTACCTTAAGACAAAAGAAAAAATGCGCCCAAGTTAAAATCTTGCAAAAGCTGAATAATTGCTGTCTTATAATTACAGGTACAATTGAAATAAGGTTCATGTTTTGTCATTCCCAAGTCTGTCACTGAACCACAAATTTCACAAGGGAACGGGAATGAATTTCTGTGGCTTTAAGCAATGTTTGCTGTGCGAGTTCAAGAACATCCCTATGCTGCTGTTTATATACAGACATGTCTCCCTACCTTAAAGAGGCCAACTCCATAAGAAGCCACAACCTAATGTTCCTCTTTCCAGACAACGCTCTCCCTACGGTTCAAGACCAGTCACTTTTATGACATTTATTTAAAAATATAAAAAAGATGCAAAAGGTGCTGCATTCTGCAGAGAGAATGGCCGCATATGGGCTTGAGGAGATGACTGGAACAGATTTTGTCTTGCATAAAGGCATTTCTTTGGAGGCATCTGCTATCCATGCAAATCAAAGGTTTCCAAAAGGTCACTGCCAATATAAAATGTAATTAGCTTAAAAACATCAAGTATTTTTAGGCAACACTTGGCCTGAGGTTATCTCACTATTGCTTGTGGTTTTTGTTTTTTTTATAATCACAGCTCTTATTTTCAGCATTTCTTTTCTTTGTGGATTTAATCAAGAAAAAAACACTGTCAAACACACTGTTAAAAGACATTACGTTACTACCAAGCAGGCAAGTTAGAGATTTACAGGCCATGACTGCGCTCTGCAACACGTAAGGGTTGTAGGTAAAATAGCAGGAGATGCACTTTAAAAACACAACCCCAGAATAAGATACTGTCCTTTTTAATAAAAGTTGATTTTTACTGTCCCAGTAACTTCAAGCAGTTACTCAAGATTTATATCAGATGTGGCCAAAACATCCCCACCACCCTGCCCAGCATCTGCAGTTGACCTTTCCCAGCACCAGCAGAGCCCACGGTGCTCACAGCTGCCGTAGGCAGAAATACTGTGTCTCAGGAAACATGTTTTACCCTAGAAAACATTCAGGCAAATGAAGCAAAATCTCATTCAATGGTCATTGTAACGGCAGGTTCAGACTTGCTGCTGCAGCTGAGTGCCCAGAGGAGATAAGTCAAACAATGTGATAAAATGATTTTATTGACAGTACAGAAAATAATATTTTCTGTTAATATAAAATTGAAGTGCTAGTCCCTTAATTGCAACTCTGACATATCAGTGCTGAGTCAGTGAATCAGTGTGTATTGGTATTTGGCCCCAGCAAAAATATGAGACATGCTGTATCTACTTCAAGCTCCCTCCACAGGGAGGAAGTTCATATTACTCATCATTTGTATTATCACAGCATCCAAACCCATATCAAGTACCAGGACAACTCGGTCTCTCTTTCACGCTGATGCCAAGGGCCTTTTCCTCTCTCCTGTCCAACATTCCCCCATTCCACACGTACCCGCTACCCTCTCTCTCTCTCAAATTGCCTAATGGATTAATCAAGTTAAACTCCGAGCGACTCTTCTCAACGTGCACTTAGCAGGAGGCTGCTGCTTTTACATCAGACCCCAGCGCTGGCTGCACGCCCAAACGTACGACTTGCTTCTAATCCTATCAGTTGGGCTAATAAAAGGTATTACTGCTTTCTACAAACCTGGCTTTGCTGATTCTTTCCTGGATGATCACAGTGCACGCTCTGACTTCAACCAGCTGCAATTCCTACGCTGGTGCAAAGCGAGTAACAAAGAAACAAAGGAGTAAGACCCAGACGAGCAAGTTCACTCAATAAATTGGAAGGGTGATGCAGGCAGACAACCTGTATTGCAATTATACCCTTGATGGCACAAAGGCAAGATCCAGGTTCTTTCAACTGGAGGGGAAAGCCACCAGCATCGCTGCACACTGCCAGCTACAAAGCAGCTTAGGTCTCGCCTCTGTCGGAGATATAGATGCATCATCTTAAATGATATTTCTGATTTCCAAGAGTCAATTAACGTATTGCACCATGGTAACAATATTTACTTTCAATATCCTGATGCAAGGAAAAGTTTTACGTTGTTTTTCATGAACGTGACCCGTGGATATGTCATACCTCACACCATTTTAAAATGAATATGCTCTTTATTCATAGTATGTACTGTGGACACTAGGTACTATAATTACCATAGGCTTTATCTGATAATCCCTTATTTGCAGGGCCAGAAAGGAACACATTTTGGTTTATTTCCATAAATATTTCAATATTTTTCTGACCGAGGAAGGGAAAACCTCTTCACAATTCGTTTTACTCGTAGGAATTTGATTTTTGTTGCTTGAATAAAAGCAAAGTTGGGCATTTTTACTCATTTCAACCTCTTAACAATGAGAGCATATTTTAAAATCTATGAATATGTGAATGTTGTTTTAAATATTAAGTAAAAATGCTACATAATATATGAAAGAAATGAAATTGCATTTTCCCGGAACGCTGTTCCAAACTCTACCCACATACAAGCTCCAAGAATTCCTACCAACCATCCAGACCCCAAGGGTCTTCGAAATGTCAGATCCCACCACAATATAAAAGGTAAAATGCTGTTGTCTCATACAGCCAAAGTGAAAACTACTCCAAGTCCATCAACAACAAAATAACTTGACTCATTCTTTTTCATCAAGTCTGTGACTCCTTTAAAGAGCTTTTCTGTCCCTATTCTGATGGGCAAATCAAGGAGGAAAAACAACACCACTAGCAAACTTCTAAATGAAGTGGCAAAAGCAGCAAAGAGACCAGATAAAACACCGGGGATGAGGAACTGCCATGAGGCTTGGCTAAAATGACTGTCTTCTCCTAGGGAATGCCACAGTCCTGCAGAAGAAATCCTCAGGATCTCTCCCACGAAACAGAGTGGGCCAGAAACACAGACTACAGTAAAAAGCAAGACAGAGGAGCCGATACAGACATCACGTTGCTTGTTCGTGATGCCCATGCAAGAACTAAGCAACCTGGCTGACTTTTGGGGTCAACTATCTGGAAATTCTCTTCAGCAAGTGATCCCAAACCCTCTTGGCACCATTTGGACCTGTGAAACAGCTCTACGTTCTCAGCACCGTTCCCATACAAGGCCTTGCTCGGTCCCTGTGCTAGTTTCCTTCACCCCAACTACTCCTTCCCCATACCCCGATGCCGCCAAGTCCCTGACACTTCAACGAAAGCCGTTTCAGCGCCGCTGCGCCCGAGCTCTCCAGAGAGAGCGCTTTCCCAGACAGGCACATTCGCATCAAGATACTCTACAGCTTTTCACTTCTTTCATTTGGAGCATTTTTTCATCTAATTGGTTCCAGAATTTATAATCCTGGTGACAGCACCCGGCTGCACTAGCTGGAAGAGGAGGAGGAGGAGGGGAGCGAAGGGAGCGCGGCTGCCAAGGCTGCCGGCACCACCTTCCGTTCCGAGCGCGTTATTGCAAAGCCCCGACGTGCCCGTCGCGACCCGGGAAGCTCGGGGGGTGTTTGTGCTTGGCAACATCACACTGCAACTTAGGAGTTTTATGCAGACTCCAGAAAAAAAATAAAATAAACAGGAATTCAAATCTGAAGTGTAACTAAAACAACCGAATTTGAAAAGGGGAAAATTAAACAGACGGGAGGGGGGAAAAATGCAATTACAGCAGGAAAAAAAGATTGTTTCACCATTAGCATTGCACAATAAGAAGGTTTGTTAGGCACCGGTTTAGCCTACACATGTTCACATCCGTCAGCATTTCCATGATAAATCCTAATTTTCGCCATTGTTGATCACATTGAACTAAAACTTGGTATGCAAGTTTTAGCACAGATGCTCAAATAAATTATGCACATTAGTCATTTAACTTCCACAGCAGCAAAAGGAAGCTGCTTTTTGGTGGAGGGGGGCTGCAATTTCTGGCAATTTTTTTTCCCCTTACACAGCTAAAAAAAGACAAGGCAGCTTATTTCTTATGTTTCATTAAACTTCTCAAGCAGTGTGTCTTTAGTAGTGATGATATACTTTGATATGAGGGAAATATCTCTTTGAACTAAGAATGCCCCCCAAAACTGTGATCTGCTACAGTATTCAATATAATGTACTGTGCTCTATACATTCACATGTACATACAAGCAGACTGAATATTAAAATGAAGATATATAATAGCACCACTCCTAACGGCAGGCTGAAGAAGTCCTCCGCTTCCATCGGCATGAACTGGATGAGAAGTTGTTAGGCTGGCCATTAGCTCTGAAGTTGAACAAAGCTGACGTGGAGACACAAGCAAAGGCAGTTAACTTTTTACACAGAATACTGTTTTGTCTTTAGTGTTTGGACACTGCTTCGCTGCCCTTGCCAGAACAAACGCGCTGAACACCCCCATGCTACAGAATACACATTAGCCTCTATAAACAGCACTCTATATTCTAGCTGTCCCCACTCACCATGAAGCATCAGGAAGCCATCAATCCTTTTTTTCAAATAAACAACACCCTACACAGCTTTAGAAAAATGCAAAATCTTCCATATCCATTATTAGAGCAACTGCAAAATAATACTCGGGTACAGGAGGGCACAGGGAGGCAGAGGGGACATTCCTGCATTCAGCCACTAGCCCCAGCCTGGCTCCCCAGTTCTGAGCTGTAAGAGCAGTGCAAATTAACACAGCAAACACCAAGACAGCCTCGTTTGGCTAGTGCTGCATGAAACACTGAGGCAGTTCAAGGCTAACAGCCACTACCAACATCTTAAAATATTATATATAAAGGATGAGGAGAAAAAAGTGATGGCTCTGCTGGGGAGGAGAGGTGAAAAAATTAAGACAGATCTTAACATGTACAAAGAAATTTGAACGAAGGTATTTTATTTGCCTTATAAATAACTGGGAGGTGCAGACTAGACGGAATATACAAAGTATGGGGTTATTTGGTTTGCCTCATATGTTTTTCTGGACCTGAATGTGAGAAAGTGAGAAACTAAGTGAGGCAGCGGCTCCCAAGCAAACCAAAAACTTTTCTGTAAATTAAGTCCAGACTTCTCAGCTCACGTTCACCTGATCCATGGAGCCATCCTGCTGACTTCACGACTGATTTTAGAGAGGGCATCAAATCAAAGGGCCTTCCTCTTTTCCAAGCCATGTAAAACTTCAAGACTCACTGCCACATGGCAAAGTAAACAGAAAACAATTCCCCAAAGCACTGTAAAAATTTAAAGTCCTGCAATTTCCAGAGCTCTAGACAAAGCTTGGAGATGGCTAAATTCATCACCTCATATACTAGAACCCTTTTAGAAGGGAGCAGTTGCATGCTGCTGCCCACTGCACAGCTGAGATTATAATTTCAATAACATACATCACTCCTTGGATACCTGCAGGGTTGTTTAAATCGAGATCTGCAGGGGGGCACTGACAAATTAACACAGTCTTTCATTCTAGTATTCAAACAATGCACAAACAACAGTGATGCTGTAGCGAGGTCAGGTGTCAATCACAGTTGCGGAACAAGTACAAATTAAGAGCAGGGTTAATCAGCTTTTACAATCTTTTCAATCTTTAGAAGTGATCAAAGTACTAAACAAATGAATTACATGGATTCTCTCTCAGTGTTCTTATCTCAAGTGGCACAGTCTAATAATTAGTAGGTGGTAGAAACCACACGCTGATATTGCTCCTGCCTTTGCTCTCCCATTTCCACGGTGGCCTAAGCTGAAAAGATGGAACAAGCCTAACTGTCTGGCCAGTGTAAACTACCTATTAGGCTTTCTCTACATAACCTCTGAAGAACAAGGGCCAAAAACCAGCTGGTCTCCCACATCCCAGAAATAAAGCAGCCTTTTTGCTATTATTTCTTCTTGGAAGTGGTGAATATTGACACAAGTTGACTTTCCTTTTTCATACCAACCAGATGAACACAGTACCCAGATCAACCAGGAACAGTATCACAATTCTATCAAATGCCATCGCGCCATCGGGCTGCATAAGAGGTGTCTAAAGACGCACGATCTCCCATTGGAGCCTTTTGTCAATGTGACATTTAAGAGGCTCTTTCGCTTGCAGGAACCTTAGATAACTCGCAGGAAAAGAGCTCAAGTTGCTGGAATTTGCCATTTTGGGGACGGTTAACCTCTGCCAAGCTTGACTGAAAACAGCCAGCAAATTCAGAAGTTGAGGGCAGACAATCTCATCTCCTCACCCACACAAAGCAGGGTAACACAAGCCTCATGTCCCCAGGAAAGCAGACGAAAAATGACACAATCATGAAAAGCAAAGAGCTGGGCAACATTCCTTGTGTTTAGAACCGGGAGCAAAAGTCAACATCTCCACTAAGTTATTTTTTACCTTCCTAATTTCTGTTAGCACGTACTGTATAGCTGAAGAAAATTAGAAAAGCTTTATTTTTTTCTGAGCTATAGTCAGTAATAACCCACATGCTGCCCTGGAAACTTAAACAATCTGAATGTTCATTTGAAAAGAGCAGATTGGTCATTTCATGGGACACTATCAACTACTTTCTGGTACAAAAAAGAACGCACAAAAGTTCTGATGAAAATAATAGGTCTAGCATTATCAAGTAGTCTTTTTTTTATATAAAATTACTCTGCAAATGAGCTAGAACCTGCCAGCAATTAATATCACCCTGAAGTGCTGTGAACAAACATCTGTCTGGCATTAGGTACACACACACACATCTTCACACATAAATCAAGGTGCAACGTGCTATATAGATGCACAGGGGAAAAAATCCCTACCTTGTGCTATATTATATATTAAGTGCTTCTTTTGATCACAAAATAAATCATAAAACCTACTGAAAAAGTCAGCACTTATCTCTGTCAGATAAAAGATATTCACTGTAATTAAACTTCTGTCCAATTTTCCAGAAGACTGGGGGAGATGGTCTGACAGGCTCCATTTGTATTTGTGACTGACGCTCCTTGGGACAAGCAAAGAGAGATGGACAATGAATTTATGACACGCTTCTGAGCTAACAGCACTTATGAAAATGGACAGTTCCGAGCTTATTATCACTCATTTCTAGTGGTTAAATATACACAGAATCCCTACTACCTAATGAAAAGGATATTCCGCTCAGTTTGCCATCCAAGTTCCCCTGCCCTCAATCTTTTGGGTTTTGTTTTTAAGAGAGAAATCAGCTTTACCTGGTTTATCTGAATAAAGGTCACAAATAACCACATCTCTGAACAGAAGTCTGTCAGCACTTGGAAAAGGAAAATATTTTTAAACCATATTCTAAGTACCCCTTTTCACATACGAAGTTACATGTCAAAACTCACAGCTAGGTTTCTGCCACTAGATGAAAGGAATAAGCTGCCTGCTCCAAGATCCATCGCTGCTTTTCTTTCTTCTCATGCTCTTCATTCTGCCCGAGGTACTGCCTTTATCAAGGGGCTTCTACAAGATATCCCAACATCCAAGACTGGTATTAAACACAGACAACAGGAGCCTAAGTAGAACACAAGAAATGATTGCGCTGGGAGAGACCGTGAGCAGGCAGGTGGTAGGAGGTGTAGGAGGTAGGTCCTCCAACAATATTTTTTCATTGCTTTGATGCCAAAAGGCAGACTAAGACACAGACCAACTCAAACTGTAAACAGCATCTTAATACAAGCTTAATACAAGCTACAGCTATTATCTCTCCCTGAAAAAATGGATATTTCAATCTCGCATGCCTAAACCATTACATACATTTTTCCCCCAGAGCGTCAAACTAATGAAGGGTGTTGCAGTGCCTGTGTAGTTCAGCTGACCTGTTAATTAGACACCTTGCCATCATTACAGCTCCTAAGCACCAGAACTGGCCCATCTCAAGCCAAGAAAGGAGCCCTAAGCCTCTAAAGCCTTTCAATCTTTGGATTGTTACCTTTATTCCATGGCTACAGGGCCCCACGACAATGCCGCTGTAGCCGCAGCCCGGGAGGCCCCAGCACCAGCAGACACAGGTGACACAGGTGACACAGGTGACACAGGTGACACAGGTGACACAGGTGACACAGG
>NW_020454316.1:4264583-4303901 GCF_003342845.1 Nothoprocta perdicaria | reverse complement strand
GACACAGGTGACACAGGTGACACAGGTGACACAGGTGACACAGGTGACACAGGTGACACAGGGTGTGCTTGAAAACCCCACCCCCCAAAAAAAAATGCAAAGGCCAAGTTATAACATAACCTTTTTGTGGTGCAATGACCTTTTATTGCTTTTAATAATGGCAGCATATAATAAGTGGGAAACAGTTCAGAAGTAAGAAACCAAACAAGCTCGGTCCGTTTAGTGAAGCCATATGCTATTTGCAAGACATGGTTATCAGTGCATTTGTACCCCCAAAGCCTCCTCTATGCACCCCAAGTGCATCGAGAAGCAGCCAAGCTAAATCTGCCCCCCAGTTTTACAGGAGCAGACAGGACCTCGAGCAGCAAATTCCTGCCTTGTGCTGTTTTCTGCACACACATTCTGTTTTGCAGAGCAGAGTCCTGTTCATACTCTGCCATCTTAGCAGTTGGATCCTGTTTCACTAGCAAGCGCCTCCCCTCGTCAAAGAGCAATCAGGACTATTTGCCAGGCTGCAAGACAGAGTTTGCTCACGAGCAAATGCAGCTATAGACACCCCAGCCCTCTCCCTGCCCTGCTCTAAGGGCAGATCCAGCGAGTAGGGTCCAACTGGACCACCACGATCCACCCTCTCCTGCTACAACCCCTTCGTTGCTCCAGGTCAAATTCTGAAGCTAACTTTCAACGATGTCGTCTTAAATAACATCTACCAAACTATTGCCTCTATTAAAGAAACTTAATTCAAGCTTCTTAAAAGCAGATAATAGCAAATACTATTTTTATTTTATTGCACATACCTCTACACACACATAACCACCTTCTTTGGAAATCAAGCCTAAGACTTACAGTACTGAAGGCAAAACACATTTTCATTAAGGGTAAAAGATCTTGTAGCTGAAAAACAATAGAAAGCTGAATAAGTGCTGGTCTAAATCACCAGAGGGAGTCATAATCACATATTAAGTCACTGTAATACACAGACCACTTTCAATGCTATTATAAAACAAAAGAGAAGACCATCAGCTGAATCAGGAAGTCATTCAAAGAAAAAGAGAAAATTAGATTTGTTTCCTTAACAAGGTTTTAGTTTCCAAAGACTCAAGAGCTTCTCCTGGGAACTTTCATATAAGCTGTAATGGAAGGTTTTAAAAATGTATCTTACTGCGTACATTTTAAGACAGAATAAGGTATGTGACAGAAGAAAGACGAAACTGTCAGTTCCGGAAGCGGCACACACAGCACTGCATCAAGAAAATGTTAGAATTTTAATTCAAACAGCTTCACAGCCCATTTCACTTGAAATCAAAAAGTAATCTTAATCATGTTTTTATTTTTAAACTAGATTGGCACAATTACATCCACTGTGAACAGGCACTACCAAAAGGCTGCTTTCTAAGCAGACGATTCCCCGTGGCTATTAATAAATTCAGCAAAAGCCTTTCCCTGACAGGCTGCGAGGCAGCCTGCACAAGCCCCAAATCAATATCTGTTAAACATTACCACCGTCCTTTTATTTGGTCATTTGATCAATTGTGGGTTTGGGGGTTTGCTTGGTTTATTTTTAATATGTGAAATGTCTTTTTTATATTGCTGGTATTTTTCCCACCCCCTTAAACGTCTTCGCGAAAACCCCTGAGCAATTTTGCCAGCTGCACTTGTGGGAGTTCCCACTTTGCTAACAATTTTACAACTGACTAAACTGTTTCACTGTGAGTGGCAGCAAAACTTCAAGCTTTAAACACCCGGCTCGACTTCTGCCTGTCCCTCGTAAGGCAGGAGCCACAGCAGACTCCTCTCCTGAACCAACGTTTACCCCATGTCCTGGGAGACACGTTAGCAAACGCAGTGCAGGAAGGACTATGCAGGCTTGACCAGTGCCCAGTTACACAGCACTCGGCTGCTTTGCATTCAACGTGCTTATACCAAAGGTGAAAGTGCTGCACGTTTCTGTTGCTTGGGCAGCTCAGCTAACACCACAGCAATGCAAACTACCTTTCTGGAAGACAGGGGTATTGCTTTTAATAGGAACAGTCTAATTCCTTCCTAATGCAAGGAAATAGTGCGGGAAATAAGAGGACACACAGAGAGGATGAGAAGAGCATTCCGGCACAATACCCAAGCACGTTAAGAAATCCTCTGCGTACCCTGTGCAGAAAGTTAAAGTGTGGCAAACAAATCCATTTCCGTACTGAGATCCTCACTCCCACACCAGGGCAAAACCTTAGCAGCCCTTTAGCTGTTCCAAAACCTGGAGGGCTCCACTCTGCACCAGCGGACAGCTCCTCCTAAAGTCTAACGGTACTTCAGCACTGACCCTGCAAACACATTTGCCCATCAACACGAACCTGTGCTCTCATGATCCAAACACAGTCCTGAGGGCTCTTGCTCCCTTCCCACACCCAGATAACTACTTTACACATTTTGCTTTGATATTCCCTTTCCAGAGGAAACAATCTGGGAAAGCAGCTTACTTTCCCTTGCAAACATTTCAGCTTATAAACTAAAGCTACATAAACAGCTCACCACATCCTCCCACAGTTCTTCATCTTTTTCTTCCTGCAAGGATTTAAACAAGCAAAAACTCATCCTCAATATAGGAAAGGTAGCGATAGCACAGAAGGCTCCTTGGGACAGCAGGAGAATCTGAAGAGCCATCCTCTCAGGCTGCAGTCTTTATTTTCTTCCTATGTGCTTTAACATGACAGCATCTCACTGTACAACATCCACTGTTGGCATCACTTACCTGTTAATGATGGTCGAGTTCTGCTCTTTCAGCACAAGCTCCCTTTGTTGCAGTGCCACAATTTGTCTTGAGAGATCATCAGGTGTCCTAAAAAATACAAAACAAAATTGAAACTTTAATAAAATCATCAGCTGAGGGATGATGCTCCAAACACATCCAGAAAAAAAGGCCTCACAAAGAAGCAGATCAAAGACCCACACCAGGTCAAAGCTGTTGCTTAAAACTACACAGGGCTGCATCCTGGACAAGACACACAGACACCTGTTTTATAAAAGCCTTTGCTGCACGATGTAGTTGCCATCCAACTCACAGCAGCTCCTCACTGTTTGCTGCAACCCCTAAACCAGCTCTAAAGCCTTAGTGTCAGCAAGGCCAAACAAACTCTTCAAGCAAGCAGCCTGCATATAGACCCAAACACACTGAATGGACAATAAACAAAACTTTATATATAAGCACAGTTCCCAATCCCCTTTCCTCCGTAGTGGTCGGCACAGACATGTAGGGATGAGCAGGTTCTGGGTTATTCCAACCACTGCTGGGCTACAGAACCTTGCTGTGGTGCCAGCTCGGGATCGCTTCTGTGGGGCGAGACCAAGACAGAGCAGAGGGTCACGTTGGCTCTGCAGCCCCGGGCTCAGGCGGCTGAATAACCTCAGATTCACCGCGAGCGCCCAGGGCAGCACGGCCTCAAACCTGCAGTTTCCAGCGTGTTGCTTTTAGACACCAATTATGAGACCACTGAAAAAAGGCTCTGGATACCACTCCGATAGTGATTTTCCTGTCAAAGATATCTACAGAGCCCCCAGCAACCAGGCACAGATGTCAGGACTAGGGATACTTTTCCTCAAGGCCAGTCCTGAAAGCTGAGGATTGAGATCAAGATAACCCAGCTTTGACAGTCCCCAAACCCACTGGCCTACATCACCAGTCTCCACAGGGACTTGGCTGTCCCCTCAGAGACCTCCCTTTGTATCACAAGTGTACAAGAGGTTCAAGTCTAGGTGTGAAGTGAAACCATTTATAGAACAGCCCAAGTGATTTTCCAACTCCAGCCTGATTTCCTCAGGGACAATCATTGGAGATTTTAGCTGCCAAATTAACAAGGCTCTGAAATATGCAGTTCTAAGCAGCCCATAATTCACCCAAATATAACAAATTTATCAAAAAGCTAGTAGCAATTACATCTCTTGCCGTGTTGAGTGCCTCTCCCCAACAGAACTGTTTGTCCCTGAACCAATGAAATAATTGCACAGATTTTTACATGGACAAAGCAAAAAAAGAAAGAAAAAAAAGAAAAATATTTGCCTCAATTTTATTCTCATATTCTCAAAAATCTGTACCATGGTGTGTTAGCACTGAAAAAGAGAGCTGAAGCTAATCCAATAGCAAAATAAGAGGGTATTATAAAAGGCATAGATTTCTAGTAATGATAGCTACTGACCAATTTCCAATAAAAAACAAATCATCCTCATCTGTTAGGCAATTCACATCAACAGTCAGCCTCCAATTTCTGTTTCAGCAGTTGGCAGCTTTAGGTTTGTGCTCGTTTTTGGAGGAGGTTTTGTTGGCACTAGATACTAAGAAGAGAAAGCGGAGCTTCATGGATGTAAGAGGAAACAAAGGCAATGGGTATCGAGCCCTGCTGAGGAAGGCTGAGCTTTCTGCAAAACTAAACTGAGTCACATGTCCAAAGACACAGACTTCCCTCACATGCCCTCTAGGACCCAATACCTTTATCAGGATGCCTATGTCTCACCCTAATCACACACAGTATGCCCAAGCCGGACTTCATTTCCAAGTACAGAAACACCACTGCACGAACAAAGCTAGATCTGATCAGCCTGCAAGTTGCAGAGAACTGGCCAAGGTCCCCAGCGACAAAAACCACCAGTCCCCTGTTCACTGCTGTGAACAGCCACATCATTTCACACGTTTCTGAAAACAAGGGCACCTACAGAAATTTGTCAGGAGCCCAACAGCCCGTCAACATTTTCCAGCCCTGAGAACCTTTTGTTTAATTGCACATAAACTTTACAAAGGCTCCATCCATTTCCTACAAAATTGATTTTAAAGACCTAACATTCTTCTCTCAGGGAATGTGTTTGCCAATATAGCTCCCCAATGCTGCTCGAATCACCACTGCTACCTGAGGGAGGTTGGAGACTCTGCCCTCCCACGAGGGCACCAAGAACCTGCTCTGTGAGCAGCTGCTGCCCAGACACACCCGTGCAGACATTGTCCTCTGCCACAGCAAAAACACACGACTGCAAAAGAACCTGTGTTTGCACTAGCTGTGCAAAAACTTCTATACAAACCACACAGAAATCGAAGAGCAGGATGTTATTATGAGTCATATGGTATGTGATGATAAAGATAACGTGAAGAGCAAACGATAAGAAGTGGCTTCCAAAGCACAAAGTGAGATGAACCACTGAACTCCAGCTCCTCTCTGCTGGGCAAAGCACCAGGAGCCCAAACTAAAACCTTCTTCCTCTACTTGTTCCTTCCAGCCTACCCCAGGGCCCTATTTCCTTCTACAACAACCCTTAAGGGAAAGTCTTTTCCAGGATCCGGGAATAACCAAACAATCAGGCAAGTATTTAAAACTAATTTGGAAAAAAAGGATTTTTTGTCCTCAAAGTACAAATTAGTCCAGCAAAGCTTAGGAGCAGAGTAAGGCAGAAGACTGACAAAAATCACTGTTCAACAAAGCTCTTTGACTCCCTTTGAAGTGCAGATAAATTGAAAGAGAGCAGTTGAAGAGTAATAAAAAAACCTAAATGAAGGGAAAAATTAACTTAATGGAATGCCCATCCAAGTCATTCAGCTTTATACAATGAGTTTCAAGCTCCCACTGGCACATTTTATAACTTTTAACATGGAAAATGGCTTATACTTTTTTTTTTTTTAGAAAAATGTCATTTTATAGACATTTGTTGGAGCACTTGGTTGTGCTGTCTTAGTTGTTAAGGACTTATTATCATGCCATTATAAACTGACAGTCAGGCACTTCAAATTAGCTGCTGAAGTAACATTAAACTAGGAATCAGTAAGCAGCTGAGAAATTTTAAAGGAAACGCAAAAACTGGATTATTTTTAATTTATAATTTAGTAGAATGACATCTCATTACCTCTATAAAATGTTTCAAAATTTATAGCCAAAGGAGAGATCTCATCTTAGCTTGGATCTGCAAGACAAAAGACTAAATAGAAAAAACAAGTAATCAACTGTTTTCCAAGGAGGGGGGGGAATGTATGAAATTAAGGACACATACAGTACTAAATTCCTCAGAATCACCTGTTTTTGAGAGATGTTTTTGAGAACATCTCCATATGAGAAAGAAAAGAAGAACTGAGATTTGTGCGTCTGAAGTAAGTTGTATTAAATTGAAAGGGAACATTTCCAGATTTTTTGGCACGGCATTTTAGGTGGATCCACAAACTGTTTTAGACTTGAGCATAATTAGCTGACAAAGCCCAGAAATAGAAGCCTTTACTGAAGTGTTTGTTAACGAGAACCAGGCATAGAAACGGAGGACACATCTGCTTCTCTCTTGAGTCCAAAAACAAAATCCACTACCCCCTCCCTTTTTTTTTTGGGCAGCCTCCCATAAACATAAAATCTGGGGCTTGTTCCTTATTCACTTCTGTATGATGCACAGAAACACAAAGATTTGGAGAGCCTCCTCTCTCCAAAAAAGGCCTTCACTATTTTTAAACAGGGATTTCGGCTCCTCTCTTCAGGCTGAAAGACAAGAGCATCCGAAGAACACGCGCAGAACAAAAACATGACAAAGGCAGAGGCAGCCTGGAAAGACATTTTAGTTGTTTCAAATACTTCTGTGTGATTAGAAGGACGGCGGAGCAGCTGTAATAGCTCCTCCATGTAGATCTGAAGGCAGCTCCCCAGTCAGCCTCTTTGCACAGCTGAGCTGCACAATTCCTGTGCTTCCTGTTTGCAGGATCCCTGCTTATTTCTTACACTTTAGCGGCGAGTCCACAAGCTGCTCGGTTCCTGCCAGGACTTGTCCTTCGAGGCTAGAGGGCACACAACAACAGTCACAACAGCACGTATGGATTTGCCAAAATAGGACAATCTTTAATTCAGCCACACTAACTCCAAGTATATATCAAAAAAATGGTAACTTGCCAAATATCCTTTCATCTAAATACGTGTTATCTCCCTACGGGCACACCTTAACTAATATCTAAGCTCCCAAGTCTCTCATTTTAGGAAATAAGCCTCATATTTGTGTTCAAACAATCAAATTCAATTGCTCTTTTACTAAAAAAAAGGTCCACATTAACCACACAAAGCAAAACTCATTTGTAAGACGGCATTTTTAGTGCATGTAAACATCTTGATAATTCCAGAGATAAATAAAACTGCATAGCTCACAATTGATTCATCAAGTCACAATTTGGAAAAAAAAATTACATAATCTTAAATTCCAGTCAAAAAAACTTCTTTAGTTTTAAAGAAAAAAAGAGGGCTTTCCTCCCAAAGCTCTAAATACGGCAATTGAGTTCAATTTCTTCTTTTAAGATCTACTTAGGAATTTGAGATGATAAAACTGATTTTGGAAAAAAAATTAATCATTTGGCTGCCATTTTAACACGCCAATCTTCTTTCCCATCCCCACCTCTGCCTGGGCAGCAAACATTGAATAGACAACCAAAATGTGGGAAGCACACATTGCAGAATTCAGTTTAAATTTTCAAGCAAAAGGCCTTAGAGACTTCGGAGAGAGAACATTATACATAGTAGTAGCAAACTCATTGATAATGAGATTGGGAAGTTGAGATGAAAATAGTCTGGGATTTTTTTGTTTTTAAATATTCACCAGAAGTTAGGTCATGGCATATTGCATCATGTGCCATGGTATTTGGGAGGTCATGGGGACAAGAGCCATCTTCTAGAGTCTGGTAAGACAGTGCTGGAGCACATGGAAGTACCCTCTGCACAGCAAGGCCACGGGGCTTTGCCTTCCCGAAGCAGAGCCAGTTTCACCCAAGTTGAAGACTTCCAGGGTCCTCTTCTCCGAGTACAATCTGGAGCGCAGCTGAGCTGGTCTAAACACCCGTTGCTGCTGAAGGGACAATCGCTGGTTTTGCTCAGTTCATTTTCCGCCACTAAAGGTCTGATCCTGCTTGCTGATATTACCCTTTTCAGCAGGAAGCTGCTAACGGGCTCAGCTGCCTTTTCATCAAAACATATCCTGGAGCACTGAGTGCTGCCGTCAGAGCCAGGTAGCACCAGCCACACGGGCAGAGGGAAAGGAGGCTCGAGTGCGAGATGCACGAAATGTCAGCCTGGCTCTCAAAGACACTGAGAAGCCAGGCTGCGTTTGCAGACCCACCATCGCATCCTTGTTGCCACTTTTGAGCGCGTGAATGTCATCTCTCAATGATTTTTTTCCAGCACTGTCAAGTCTAGATTTCATTAAGAGTCAAAACTAACCTAAACTTCAAAGAGGAAAAAGAATGCATTACCTCAAAGCAGGTACACAGCATGGGAAACAGAGCTAACTAGAAGAATAAAATATTTTGTTTGCTCTGCCTCACGACAAGTACACCCACGTACAAGCTCAATTCGTACTGCTGCTAACCCAGAGAGATGTCCTGTTTCACATCCAGCACAACACTGACCAGCCCAAAACACACTTGGATCTCCGGCCTCTTCATCTGACATTCTTTGATATCTTGCACAAAAAACAATTGCAGCATAAAGAATGAAAAACAGGCTATTGGCTCTAGAATATTTACTATGCTTGGTACAGACAAGTGTCAAATACAGTTTGTCATGTCCTGGATTTTGGGTTGAATCCAGAACTAAAATGAGAGAAGAAAAAAAAGTTTAAAGTAAAAAGATTAAAAACTGAAAGGTTTTCTTAGTATTGCGACACAGATTAGTTCTTCCTTGCAGAACACAAGTCATGCATTGCTAGACCTTACATAAAGCAAATAGAAAAAGGAAGAGACACCACGTTTCAACTCTCTTATGACACAAAAGACCTCTAATTACAATTAAAATGCAACAGGTCATAAGGCAACAGTAACAAGCTTAATAGCTTTGCAAATATGCTCTGTTTCTCAAGTTGTCTATTATGTGTTCTGCATCCTATAATTTTCCAACTTAGGAAAACAACCACTTCCTAGGAATTTCCACAAAGAAAAATGGAAAGCATCAAGGAGACAGAACAAACTTCTTACACAGACAAACACACGGCTCGGGTGTCTTTGAAGTGTGCTCAAACCATCGCTTAGCGGGACACAGGTCAAACTGGGTTTTCTTGTATGTTTTGAAGAAACTGAAGAACATTTGGCCTTCAGTAACAGATGTGCCACGCTCTGCTATTGTAGAGATCTACAGTAGCAGCAGCATTCTGCAACTTAGCCAGTCGCGTCCAATATCCAATATATTCCCCATTCCCATCTTCTCTAGTTATGACCAGGACTCTCAACAATTCTGGTTTTCTTCAGTTGAGGGGGAAAAGGCACATGCATTACTATTCTAAAGAGAGCAATCCTGCAGCAGCAGGGATTCATTCACAATCAGTTTGAAATTCTAAACCGAATTATACCCTTGTACTATTGAAGACTCAAAGATGACTTATGAGTAACAGTTTTTTTTCCTTAACTTCTCAAAAAGTGAACGGAGATTACAGATAAAGCAAAATTTAAAAAAAAAAATTTAAAGCAGATGTGTAAGCTATTTACCAGCCATAGAACATAAGTAGGAAAATTGAAAGGGATCGTAAAGGATTTTCAGAAATGGCTGTTGCTGCTCAAATACTAGCAGCTCTCAGCACATCCTTACAATGAAAGCAGCAAATGTTTTTCCTCCTCTCAATTTGCAATTTAATTTGGTGTACCTAATTCCATATTAATGATTCTGAAAGAAAAATCTTTTATGGTATAATTTGGTACCTATTGCTCTTAAGACTTCAAACACAAAATGTAAATACAGTTAATAATGCAATATTTTATTTTACTGCAGCAGGAGCAAGAAGAAATATTAATGACTGTATGCACATCCTTGAAAGAATCTAGACCATGCTTTCAGTTGCTTTTTATATAAAGTGATTAGACATCCCATATATTATTCCTATTTAGATTTGATTATAATCATATATCTCCATTTTCACAGCAGGAATGGCCACTTCAAAGGGCAACTTTGAACTGCAATAAGTGTTACTTGCAATTGGAGTTTTAAAAATGTGTATGTATAATTGCATATAAATCCACTTACAAATAACATAGTTATTCTCCAATAGCTTCAGTCACAGATGAATTCATAGCTACAGTTCTAGAACAGAGGAAAAGCCAAGATGTTGGCTGGAGCACCACCAAGATGTTCAACTGGAGCACTAGGTTTTCAACAGAAAGCTGAGGGTTAAGCCTGCTGTTTATATTAATTAAAAACTATCGAAACTCGAGCCAAGATTATTTTTCAAAGCTTTTCACCACAGATGTCTCACCTCTAGCAGAAGCAGAAATTGAAACACGCTGGTTTCAGCCAATGTGGTAAGTTAAAACACATTACTGAAGTGCAGAGAACACATGGCCCAAAACCACTTATATTTATCACAGAAATCAATAGTGGAACAAATAAAGTAGAAAACGGTTAAGGAAAGTGCTTGCATGGTCAGCAGCAATATATTGCTGAAAGATATTGGTATTAGGAGAGCACAGAGAGGCTTCACTTGTAACTGAGGCTCCATTAGTGCTGGATACATCACACGCATATGGACTGCAGGATAAGAATAGATTCCTGCTATCTAAACCAGACTGAAGAAGGGCCTAAGTTTACAGAGTCTAAGACACAGAGTCTGAGTAATCTGAATACAGGCACCCAATAAAACCCTACAATCCAACTCCAATATAACAACATTCAACCTCACATTCATTTAAAGGACACTTGAAGTTATTAACCCCAAGAATTTTAGTTAATTCAATTCGATTTCTTATCTTCCAACGAAGCAGCCAAGCAACACCACTCAGCACTATATTTATGAGTGCCGGACTAGTAAGTTAATTCCAAGACACAAGTTTAAATTCTCCACCATCACCACAGCTTTGCGCTTGGCATTTGCCTCCTGCTCAGGAATTGCAGTGATTCCCAGCTCTTCCCAGCAAGCTCATTACGTGCAGAGCCCTCTGCACAGGTACCGGTTCTAACAAATCCCAAGTACATGAGTTTAGTCCCTGTAACCCCCTACCATCTGGCTCAGACCTCCCACTTAATGAGGCACAGTTTTCGCTCAGCTGTCCGCGAGCCGGCAAGTGAGCTTAACTTTAGGAAAATGAATTACACGCGTCCCCAGACACATGTAAATAAAACGGAGAAATTTCAGATTTACGGCACTGCCTTCAAACTCTCTTCCCCAGCTCAGGGAGGATTAAAAAGGACTTCAAAGCAGCTTGAGTTCCAATTAAAACAGTGTGACCACCCCAGGGACGCAAGAATATTCCTCTGATTAGCGAGATGCACTCTTTGAACTGTTTAGCTAAAAAAAGCTTCCAGAACTTTAAACAAATGGAGTAATTTTCACTCCCTTTTTTTTTTTCTTTCAAAAAAAGCTTCTAAAAATTTAATATTCCAAGTGAAGGACAAATAACATTTCTGAGAAAGTTTTACGGATATCTATTAGCACATCAGCTCTGGACATCTACTGACAACCAGGAACATACCCAGGCCCGAATGCAGCAGTCCCAGCTGGGCAGATGGGCCATGGACAGAGACCCAAGAAGGACAGAGGCCCAAGATTCTCTCTGTTGTTATAGGGGGCTGATGCCCCAAGAGCACAACCAAGCAGAGATGGCACAAGCTTTCAATGGAGTTTGCAAAACAATACCTTCAAAAACTACTCTCACCAAAGGAGTTTGCAAAACAATACCCTCAAAAACTACCCTGACCAGAAGCCAGAGCCCATGAATCCCACCTCATTTGAAGTTTTGCTTTCT
Source organism: Nothoprocta perdicaria (assembly GCF_003342845.1). Lineage (NCBI taxonomy): Eukaryota > Metazoa > Chordata > Aves > Tinamiformes > Tinamidae > Nothoprocta > Nothoprocta perdicaria. The sequence continues at coordinate 4,292,191 of NW_020454316.1, read as the reverse complement.
TTCTTCAACATTCAAATATCCCAAGCTGCCCATAAGAACCACCTCAAATCCAAGGTCCTTGACATACAGGATCAGTGAAGCGGTTGTCCTCAGCCTTGGCCATGTGCGCTACCTAAATAAAAACTCTTCTCGTGTTCTCCACCCAAAGAAAAAAAATCCCACAGACACACATCCCCAAAATAGTTGGATTACACACTCTGAACACCAAGAATGATGGACGTTTTCCCATAGAGGGAAAATAACTGAGTCTTTGAGCATGCCAAAGCAGTCAGTGCTAAGTGGATATAATAAAACTGCCAGTGAAAGCCAAACCCCAATCACCATCCTCCATAAATAATGAATAATTCATGTCAGAAGGAAATAGAAGCAGACTTAAAGAGTCGTTCATAGAAAGTGCAACTGCTGGAGTGTAATCGCATTAAAGATGTAAACAGTGGCATTTCAGCAATTACTGTTCTCCTCTTGCCAGCTCGCGCTCTGACAAACCAGTACATCAGCTCAGCTGCCTGCATCAAGCACGAGGTTCAGAGCAGCCAAAAGCAATTATGCTCTCCCTGTGTCTTTGCCATGGGCTTCTGTGACTGGGATTAAGATAAAGGCTGGATTGGTGTCACAAGCACTTTGACACCATCTTGGCTTACTCATATAATAAAGTTTCAGTTGCAGTGCCTGGAGCTACTAGGGAAGGCACTAGTAAAATTAAACAATCTACAGCTTGCAACTTATGAGACATATTCGCAGAAGAAAAAAGAGCTACCTAGTCTCTTGATAACAAAAAACAAGCTGACATCACCACCTGACACCATTTTCCATTCTCCCCTGCGTGTACATTTACCTTCCAGAGCTCGTTTCTGCATGCTGTGCTTCACAGCATAGAGAGCTACTGCAACCAATTACTCTGCCTTTGGTGAAAGGACATTGCAGAACTAACCAAACACCAATACAGTGTTTAAAATCCCTCATGGGATTCTGTGCAACATCTATCCCAAAAACAGATCTTCCTACTAGCCCTCTCCAGGATTTCACTGCTTCCTGACTCTGCTCTTTGCTGGGGCAATTACAGGTTTATAGAGCAACCTAAGACAATGTGCATCCAGTGTTCCCAGCTCCTCATATGGAGCTTGGCTGTGGAGCTACTACAGAGCATTTATAATATGAATGTTCATTTACAACTGAACGGGAGTCCTGATTACATGACCTATATAAAGCAAGTCCGATGCTGAAGATGTCTACTTTGAAGAGATGCAGTGAACAAATACAACGAGGTAATCTAAATCACTGGGGTACAGCTACTTCAACTAGATTCTTTCTTCCCAGATTGAACAAATTCAAGTTTTGCTGTTACTCCATGGAGAGAAAACAAAACAAAACACACACACATTCACACACACAAACACACATTCACATCACTTTACAATTCTGGTTTATAACCTGAGACTGTGCCAGCCAAAAACCATTCTCAAGACTCAGCAAAACCCTTCTCCCTCTTTCGAACAGCTGCTTCCCTCATTGGGGACAATTCAGGAATATCTTGGAAGTGACAGAACTAGACATTTCTTTCAGAACTTGAGACCTCCACTGTAGCTTCATACTTAACCTTTGCAAAGACAGGATTAAAAAGAAAACACAAAAACAAATGGAAAGCAAGTCCCTCAGCTCTAAAGTAACTTTGCAAATGCTTGAAGAACAAGTGGCTGGATGCAGAACCTTTTCCTTTCACAAAGTGAAGTATCCAGTCCAGCATTTCCGAGCTCCAGCAATATGCTTTTCCTACCAGACTTAGGATTTTTGACAGAAAAGAATAATAATCTTCACACAGTCTATGACAGAGAAAGAAGACACTCAAAACTTTAAGTGATGCTTACCCAGTACAGACAGCTCTTCCTAGCCCCAAGTAAGTGGATAGAGGACACTACCAACAAGATGCCACATCTTTTTAAGGTCGGCCTTGTAAGGAGATGATCTTTCCAACCAACAGGAGAGCTGCAGAAGATGGTTCAGCAGGACGAGTCTCTCTGTTACACCAGCCCTGCTCTGGCCAGGTGGCCGAGTCCCCTCCACACCTACCTGAAAGGCCAGAGCCAGCTGGGATCTCCACCAGTCCTCCCTTCTATGGCACCTTGGGCCAAATCCTGGGGCAGCAGGAACAGCCACTGCGGGAGAGACTCCAATATTCCCTACAAAGATATTTCCTACAAAGAAGCTTCACGTTTCAAACCCGGAAAAGAACATCAGCAACTGCAATTCCCACGTGCACATTCATCAGGGTCTGTGTAAAACTATTTTTAACAGGTTTAAAATAATTGCTCAAACGTGTGGTTTGTCAGAAAGGAGAAACGAGAGCTGCCTATTGATTTTGTAGCAGGGCTAGTTCAGGAAAGCAGCAGAAAACATAGCAGCTGAAACAAATGGTGCCCCTCGCATCCGTCCTTCAGAGCGCGGAAAGGCTTTGAATATGTGAGACCAGCTAAGTGTGTAGTTGGCCTCCAGAAAGCCATCAATTACCCAAATTTGCCTGGGTGACAGGCTTTGGAATAAAAATGAGACTAGGTCAAACCACCTTTGGAAGCGGTTTGGGAAGGGGGAAAGGGTACATTTCAAAGGAGGATGGTATTTTATTCTCTCCTTCTCTCCTCCTCCCCCCTTACTCCCCTGCAGTCGTCATGGCCCAAAGAGACAGCAGAAGAGGATTTCATTAATAAATTTATTTCAACTTTCTTTTCAATGGTGCTAAAAATGTATGCAAATCCATTCATAATTAGGTTTAAAAATTCCATTTCATGGGATAATCAGACTTCAAAAAACTCAATTTTAGTTTTAATCAGATTTTAACAAGGATATTAAGTCCATTCCGTTCAGAAGAGGGAGAAACGGCGAATTTAACACAAAATGTATTCAAGCTTAGCCCTGGGAGATAATTAAATAAAATTAATTTGGCAAGGGTTGTCTGTAAATGGAAGCGCTCCAGACAGCGGAGCACGTTTGAGGGAAACAAAAGCAGCTCATTACGGAGCGGGAGATACCGAGCTCATTGTTGGGGCTGAGGGGAGGCGCGAGACAACGCGCGCCTCACGCTGCCGCCGGAGGAGGGCTGTTGGTCCCTTCTGCTTTCAGCTAAGTCCCTGAAACTATCCTAACCCAGCAAGGACAGCAAATGCAGGGGACAAGTATGGATCTAATGATACCAAATTAGAAAACCCGGAAATTTTTAGAAATAATCTTGTAGTAGATGACTCTTTACAGCTATGAAGGAATATCCTCGTTGGAGAGGGCTAGCAAGGCTCTTGTCACCCCAACAAAATGCGTGCAGCGATTTGATCCTCATACAAATATGAATACCAACTTACTCCCAGAACCAGCCCTTTCTCTGTAAGGACAGTCACGGACAAAAATGAGTTTTAGGACTTCAGTAACTGTCCTTTGGACATCAGTTCTGAAAGGCCAAGTAAATATTTAGTGGGAAGAAGGAAACCTCAAATAAGTCAGCACACAATCTTTAGCTGCCATTTACTCACTGCTGTTATTCCATTAGCTTGTCCTTACTTTTCCCATCTCTCTTCCATTATCGTTACTCTGCTCCTCTAGAGAAGACAGACCTTCCCGTCTCCTTCACACTGCTCCTGCCCTCTGGAAAAGTACCCATTTTCGACCCACCAAGCACCTCTTTGCTTCCTCTTGACCTCGTTTCTCTTATTGATTCATCCCCATCTTGCTCATCACTAATAATCTCCCCCAGCTCCCTCACCTTACCCTCACTCTCCCTCCTGTGTCTTGTTAGCATAAGCTCTTTAGTATGGGGAATTTCTCTTACACTTCCCTGTGAATCATCACAAAGAGAGGGGTTATACAAATTTCAATAACATACTTAAAGAAAAATATCAACACTTTGGCTTCTGACCATTTAAACTAGACAGATGTACAGTTAAGATTAGAATGAGGTTCTTCAACCTCATATAGGACTTTCATGTATACTGTTAAGCACTCGCTTAATGCTCTAAAGTAGAGCATTTCAACACATAGAGCATAAAGGACATAGCATTAGAAATGTCTATATGATAGTATCTCAAATACCTCAGCACCCAACAGTCTGCTGTATAGTACCAGATATGTCTGACACTCGGTACCAGCATCATCTGGTACTAGAGGCTGCCCATGAAAGCCACTTGTGTCAAATACTTAAACAAGATGCTACTAAAAGCAGACTGGCTGACTCTAAAGCAAAGACAGGAGTTTAACTGGTGTCTTCCAAACACCACTCAGACATGTCACGGCTGAAAGGAACAGTACAAAAACCAGGAAAATATCTTGCAAAAAGCTACCACTTTTGGCTGTTTAGTATTTCAAGACTGCTATTGAGAAGGTTTATCTTTAGCAGTCATCATAAGCCATACAGACAGGTATACATATCATTTTCTAAGACCTGAATCAACTTAATTAGAAGAGAATTAGAGTACTTTCTTACTCTTCCTCTACCAACCTTCCAAATATATCCACTATTATCAAGTGCCAACTGCATTTCTCTATGCAAGCAACTTGCAGGCAGCCAAGTAGATAGGTGTCCTGTCACTTTGACAAATGAACCAGCTACCCAGAAGGCAGAAGATGTTTTTGCCCAAGTCACACTGGAAACCATCAGATCTAAATGAAAGGCTTGTCAAAAAATAGGCTGGATGCCATGAACCCTGGCTGCTAAATTTGCAGAAAACCACCTGTAGCCACAAAGCTTTAACTCCAGGAATACAAAGGGCACACAGAAGGAGGAACTGCTTTCAAACATGCTGGCAAAATTGAGTGAAAATATTCCAAACTAGGTTAAAGCATCATCTTAAAGCCATGAAGCACAGCTGAAAATTGTCCAGGGGAACTGACTCATGAGTAGCTGACTTTTCTAACTGAAGATGCTGATACTGAATATATTGCAGATAGAAACCCAGATATCTCCATACCTGCCTTCCTAAGAAAGCTGAGCAAGATATCAAGCCCTCACTGAAAAGTTTGTTGTATGTTACAGAACCAGAATGATTGCTTCCTTAAAGCAGAATACACTTACCTTGGTTTCAGGAAAATCCAGAATTTCATATTTATTCCTACCCAATAGAGCTTCCCATCACACACTTCCAGGGAGTCTGACCTACTATTTGCATCAGAGCACCTCTGGAACGGAGTTTAAAACAAGTAACTAGATTTTAAAGGCTATTCCAGTAAGAATAACCTATGCTAGAAAATGATTCTTGTAATAATTACCCATTACCTTTGAAGAGGCACAGAAAGCTTGCTGATAAGAGTTAAGAATAACACAGAAAAAAAGAACAGGTAAAGACAGAGCCAAAAAGGAGAGAAGAGATGCTCAAGATTGAAAGACCCTTCTAGAACGACCAACACTGCAGCTAGACTGGAAGATCAGAGCTCTAACAAATCCGAAGTTGCTTTACGATAAGGCAGTGAAGGTGAGAGATGTTTCAATGCACACATGTTTCAAATACACTCTTCTCAAGTGGATGGTTCTCTTGCAGGGATGCCATTCCCCATGGATGTGACTTATAAGGAACATAGGGAGGATCGGGCCCGACTGATAGGGTCAGGCTCCATTTTCCATGTATTTTTAGGCACTTTAAATCCACAGAAAGCCTCATTAAGAGCAACAGCCCCAAAGATTTGATTTCAGCTGCCCAAAGCAGCCCTTTAAAAGTTACTTCCAGAAACTATTTCAAGCTTTCATTAAACACAGACTTGTCCGAGTTCAAATCACCTCCCATCTTTGCTTTCAAAAATCTAAATCTTTCTAATTTTCCCAGCTCCAGATCTCTCAATGGTGCAGAGCTTGTGCTCATTCAGGTTACTCACTGCGGGCTGCTCTTTCCAGCCCACTACTCGCCCTCCTTGGTTCTGGGGGACAAGACACAGATATAACGCACATAGCCACAGGATGCAGAGGCACCTGAAGAGCAGCCACACAGGGAAGACAAACGCATATCACAGGGTTAAAACAAAACAAGATTTTCTCTCTCCAGATAAATCTTCACGTGAAAAAAGGCATCACTTGTAGCAACTGCAGCAATTTAAGAATCACGTTTCTGTTCATGCAAGGGTTGACATTTGTTATTCGTTATTACTCTTCAGTTATAACCTTTTGTACTTGAAGTAAACTTTTTCTATTCGTTTCTTGAACCCAATGTACAACGTCTCTCATTTGCATGTTTAAAACAAATTGGGAGTGGAGCAGATAAAATATGAAATATGTTATACAAATGGGCATAATCATTCTGAAGAGAGCTGGCAAACTTTCACACCATGTCTACTTCAGCTCCTGCATGTTATTCCAAATCTTCTTATCTCAACCACAATTTGATCATCTCTGACACTGGTCCAGATACAGATTAGTAAGTAATCTGATCTAACACGGCAATTTGTGCCCTGTAAATTTATTTTAAAATAACAAAACACTTACATAAACACAACTAGTTTGAGGAACCCGGAGGCACAAACCACTTTGATCTTCCACTGCACTAATATTTCAAGTTCACTAAGTCCCTTTAATAACTGTTTGAATAGATCATGCTGTACTTTTGCTACTAGAAGTCACATTAATTGCTTCTCTCCAAACAATGATGCATATGCAAATGTTTATCTACAAGCACACTCCTTTAATAGCAGAGCTTGTGAAGAAAGCAAATACAGCCCAGGTAAAGAGATGCTTTGATCAAAAGCATTCACTGGCAAAGAGGTCCCACGGGAGAAGAGATTTTAGCTTAAGGACAGGGCTTATATAATAGTATTACATGGCATTTAAGCTAGCTTGTCAGAGCTAGGAGCATTTTAAAGATGCTGAAAAACCAAACACTTTAAATATTCATACATTCCCAATCTTTTGCCTCCCCATTCCAATGTTACAGTGCTAGCTACCGTTTAAGTACAATTAAAACAGAAAATTAAAACTTTTCTGGCTGATCCAGCAGAGAACTCCCACCTGCACTCCAAACAAAACAAAAGTGATAAATCTAATGTCTTTAGAAGTACAAATCCTTGCTCTAGGCACTGATGAAGTTAAGCACTAACCAGTAATAACTATTTTCTATATGCTATCAAAATAAACAGCATCAAATGCTGATCAAATGCTCAGGAAACCTTGTTGGATGATGCAGATCACAGTCAGGTCTTACCTACACTTGCAGTCAACCCATTTCTAGCACTTTGGCTTTTATTTTCCAGTAAAGTGCATATTTCTCAAGAGGAACTTAGCTGTTCTCACAGTTCAGGTTCCTGTCCACATCAGTGCCACATGCTGTGCATAATGTGCATCAGGGCACAAGGACAGACACAGTTTAGTCATTCATTGAAAGGTCTTCTTACCCACCTGCAATTTTCAGGGCTCCAGTATTAAACAGTTCCTGGGATTCCAGACTGAAAGTGACTGCTCCAGCCTTCACATCTCTGAGCCCATCCTCTTTGCTGCTTGTTGTACATCCGCATTCATATGAACGTGGGACTGAAGAGGATATTTAGTCTGGATTATGTCCAACGCCATGCAGTTATGAAGCCCAGTGATCCCCTTCCTAACCACATCTTCAAAGCAGCAGAGTTTATACTTCTGATTCCACTGGACACTTCATTCAGGACTCAGCCTTTGTGCAGGTTTAGCACCTCCTAGCTGTACTCATAGCAAGGTTAGAGTCCTATGACCTGAATGCCAGCGTTAACCTTTAGTATAGATATTTTCCCCTCAGGTACTGATCCTTTTCTCCTGCTGCCTCCTGTGCGAGAAGCACAGGACACTCACCATAGATCAGCCACACAGTTTTGGTCCTTCTAGTGAGCTCCCTTGGGTGTGCTACATTTTACAGAAGTTTATAGTCAGCTTTCAAGTACAGGCAGCCTCATGTTTTAAACCTCCTCATGCACCTTTTGATTCTCCTATGATTTCCATCTTCTCCCACCTAGTTTATACTTTCCCGAGTAGCTTTCTTGATCAAGTGTTTCCACTTATGTTCATTTTAATGAGACTGTTCTTTTTCTTTGATAACCAAATTTCTAGGCAAAAGAAAAAAAGCTACTTCACTAGTTTTGCAGAGCCCATCTAGCTGCTCCATGATGGAAGGATAAAGAAATATCTCTTGCCCAGTAGAAAAAGGCCATGTCCACTAGTGTAAGACGGCAGCAAAACATGAGAATATATGTACGCCTTAATAAGGCATTTTGTTTTGATTTCATCTAGAAAAGATCTGAGTATTTGTGCCATTTGCAAAAGGCATTGCTATCCCGTAAAAAAAAAAGTCAATATGCCTTCACAGGATCCATTTTTATATTTTTGTTAAAAGTCGCCCAGCAAAAATAAAGACTTTGAGGATAGGTTAGGTCTAACACTCTGCACATCTGCGGGAGAGGAAAGGCACAGCACGTTGACAGACCCAGCAGAGAAGTTAGAATTGAAAATCTGAAGGATGCTGTAATGGAAAGAGAAAGTTAAAATTAAAAATGAGCTAGAGATTGTAGTGGTTATTGAGTGTGTAGAAACGACAAGACAGGAGGCTGAATAAAAATCAAGCATGAGCATTTGGGTCCTCTGACAGTAGCAAGTCATCCCCTTACTGATTAGTCTTTGCTATTTAAATGATAATTTCACTTTAAGGCAAGCAGGACTGCTTAATATAAGTAAAGTGGCTCTTTATAAAAGTGTCTGTGCTTTGGAAAAGCTTCTCCTTCGCAGCAGAATGAACATCTAAAGTTCAAGCTATTTACATATAACAAGGGTCACTACCTGCTGGGAAGAGGTTTCTTTCACCCAACAGTTTTTCAACAGCAGCTCTCACACTATCTGCAAGAAACAGCAGCAACACAAAAGGCAGCGTGGGATTCCTGTGTCCCTGGGGGCAACTATACTGCCTGCTTTGTAGCAGAAGACACCTGCACACGTTTCTAGAACTATTCCTGTCTTGAACTTATTTGTTTGGATATACACCTCCTACTTGAGCAGGTAAAATGCCATATATTCTGATAACAATAATAAAAACAAAGATAATAACGTTAGAGAAGCAACACTTGTTTTTCCAACAAAGGTCCGTTGTTGCCCTCACTTCCAAGGCCAGGTTCTCACCTCCCCATCTCCTCCATGTCTTATTCCCCATGGCCTCTCCTGCAGGCCATCCAAGAAAGTTCCTCAAACACTTCCATAACAAACAGGGCAGATCCAAACCAGTGTGCAACAGTTCTCTGGCTCCACAGTTCTAGGTTGGTGCTCCCGGAGAGTTTCTTCAACTGCTCACAGGGCTTTGAAATGCAAAGCAAGGATGGACACCCCGTTCTGATGCGAGTTGATTACTTCTTCCTCTGATTATATAACTCCGATGCATTCAAATGGAAATAAAGGTATAATAGCAAAGGCAAAAGATCACTAACTTTCTGAACAGCAAAAAAAATAGTGTTTTTGGAGAAAATTAATATTGGATAGGAAAATGCTAGAGCAGGAAACTTTGCCCAGCATTTCAATAATGCACTGGCAGAAACAAATCTACAATATTTTAATAAGTCTAGGAACAGAAGTGCATCTGGCTGCCATATTAATATTAATTAGGTGAATCAGCACCCTGAAAAATCACAGAGGACTAAACTTTATGCTAAAGCAAAGATCCGGCATCAGGCCCTCCAAACATGAAGTTTAAATAAATCAATCCCTTCCAATATCTAAATAGGCTTTAAGTCTCCCCAAATCCAAACACTCTAAAACCTGGAGTTTCAGGTTTAGAGCTAATAAAGAAACTGTTCCATCACACACAGAAATCTTTCCATTAGGGAAAGCTAAGCCCTAAGGCACTGTGGAAAGTGAAGAATAGTGTATTTTCTAAAGGTAAGACAACAAGATAACTAGGAACAGAAGAGCTTCAAGCCAAACTGCAGCATATGCAGTGTGTCACATTCAATGGGTGACAACCTACTTCAAGAACTCGCCACGTTAAGAAATGGTGGCTTCAACAGACATTAGAGAGAATTACAGAAGCAACCAGAATTAGTTTTATTTTGAAAATTCCATTTCATTTTCTAGAGACAAAAGTCCTCCTTGGAGCTGTTCAGGCACTTCTCCCTCAGGATTTTAAGCCTCCCAATGCATTGTTATCTTTAACGCACACGAAAATCTTAAACACAGAACATGTAACCCTTGTTTCTACATCACACATCACCCCACCATTCCTAGATGCTCATTCTTGATTCCTTTCCCCCGCTCTCACAAACCTGTATGCAAGGACATAGGAAAACAGATCAGGGAACTGAACAAAATGAAAACTGATCCCTTTTCCATTTCAGATAACGCTTTTTTTTGCCAAGTAGGATCACCTTTCAGCTGCGACGCTCACACAGCCAAAGCACGAAGCAGCAGATAGGACCAGAGAATTTGCCAGCAGAAATCCTCATTTTAGTGAGCTGCCTAAGTTGACCCTCTTCACAAAGGGATTTTTTTTCTTTCAATATTTATCAAACTCTCAACTTCATTAGAAAACAGTATTTTTGATTTCTAATCAAAAAGACTAGAGAGAAACTTGAGAGAAAATATTCACAAATATGAGGGAACAACTCTCAAGTACAACTTCTGCTCCCTCCCTTTTTAATTAAAGGATTTCTCTATATACAGAGCTCATCATCTTTTTTTGGTACCCAGGGAAATCCCACTGTAATGAGACATCTTGTTTTACATCGCGAATCTTGTCAACAGCCGTCATGCAATTTTCAGCATGTTCACAGATCATAAATTACAATTATCCACACAAGTGGGATGCACAAAATGGAGTTTCTGTACCCTCATGCCATTTTCTTCTCCAATTAGAGATTTTCCTTAAAAGTAAGGGTTCACCTTTAACCAACTTAAGAATCCCATCCGATTCCCCAAAAAAACCACAGAAATTACCATTTAAGATGAGATCAGCTGTCCAGTCACTGTGAGCAGACAAGCTCTTAATAATCAGATTCATGATTGGTGATAAAAGATCAGAGGGCTGCACCTGGCGACTTCAATGGAGATATTTGCTCAGCTTTGAATCGATTATGCTGCAACAATGGCACTAGAACTGGCAGTACTTACCTTCCATCTTGTCCCGACTGGTTAAATTTGAGTATCCAGAAACTCATATGTGAATCAAAATATTTCAACATGCACCACTTGGTATGTGTCAGATTTTTTATTTATTTAAAAACCAACAACTGCTTGTTCATAACAGACCTTCAGAGAAAGGTAAATTACTACCTTGTGAGAAAGGAGAAAATTACGAGCCTCATTCACTACTGGAAAGACATTCAATGCCTTGGAAAGAAGAGAGAGTGCAGGGTAGCTAAGCACAGAAAATCAAGATTCAAAAAGGAAAGTAGAGAACTCCAACATTCCCCCTTCTTGTCTATTCAGACACACATACAAAAGAAGAGCACACTAATCCACCCCTAAATGCAGAATCAAGACATTTGATTCCCTATTCCCTCCCTCTCTCCTCCCTTCCCCCCAACTCCAAAAGCAGAATCTGCATGGAAGGACTTCCCGTACTGAGCGTAGCACCTGTGTAATTACAAATTACAACTGTGCTAACCATGGTACTAAAAAGAGATGCTTGCCACTTAATTAGACCCTTTCTCAGGGAGGAAGCACATACGCATTCACACCATCCCCTCTTTTTAATTGGTCTCAGGCAACGCAGGAAGCTCGTCCCCAAGACTTGTCACTCAGCCAGCCCACAGATGTTTCAGAAAGAAAACCAGGTCAGCATTAACAGGTTCACTTCTTTGGCTCGAGGCGACAGGTCAGCAGATCAGTGTCTGCTGTCTGCAGCTGGCAGCCTCCTCCAAGTGAAAACGGTCCTTAAGCATTGGCCCGAATTCCTGTCAAATCTGCACTTCTCTTTACAGGCCTGGACACTGAGCACACAAAACAACTAGTCCAGCTTAATGCGATACCATCACTGAAGCTAAGCACATTTACCCTTGCAAGACGAAGGACAACTGCAGGCAGTCCCCAAACCCATGTTTTGTTAAACCTCAGTGTCCCTCCAGATTTGTCATGTAAGCGTCAGAGCACTAATCCCTGCCTTTCACTATAACTCTATCAGACATAGCTCAAGAAAGCTTCAGACCATGGCTGGAGCTGCTGAGCAGAGCAGAAGAGCCCGAGCAAGCTGCTTCCCTTTCCAACAAGCCAACTTCACCTCCACTTTCCCTACTGTATCCCACAGTCCCTCAGAAAAGGGCCTCTCCACCTCCTGCCTGCCATTGCTTCGGCATAGAAAGAAAGTGACTTTGAAAGGTAATGGGGGAAGAAAAAGAGGAGGAAAAAAATCCTCTCCTCAATTTCCACTTCAAGCTAATGGAATTATTTGCAACTTCTCAAAAGACACGCTTGCACTAAAACCCTCTGAAGCTCTGTTGCTTGAGACCTACCTCAGGCAGGCTCCAGAAACATGCATAGCTTTTAACTTCAGCCTTTTAAAGCTTGCTATTTTCTGCTGCTAAAGCTAAAGAGAGCTGAGCAACAGATAGGAATGAGTGCTATCAATACCTATTAGCATCTAACTTAAAACCCACCTGATCTTTAAAACATACCCGAAACTTATCTTTTTGCACTATCCAGCACTTCAGTGTTGACCTGTTAAAGGAGAGCACCACCATCTGGCTGGCTCAGAAGAGGACAAATACAGTACTGGCCACAGGAAAGGAGCAACAAAAAAAAAAAACCAAAAAAACCCAAAAAAGCTTTTAAAATGGAAAAGCTCATGAAACGAAAACCTCCATTTTCCGAGTATCTTCTACCTGCTGCAGCAGGGGAAGAAAACCAGATCAATAACAACGCTGTCCTGAAGGGTGTAGCTGTAGGGCTTGGCTGGCTTTGAGTAACTCTTTTAAAAAGAGAATGAACAAACAGGTGATGGAAATGCAAGATTTACAGTGCAAGTTGAGAAAAAGAGTAAAATAAATCACTGAATTCTGTGTCATTACACAATTATGCAAGTCCTCTTCCTACGGCATTACTACCATAAGGTAGAAAGAAGCCCTACAGGACAGGGGACAAGACAGCAACTGCACGTATGCAGTGTTATACATCTCTGAAAGGATTTGAAAGCAGCAAGTAACAATCTTCCTTAGACGAGCTGACTTTTGGGTGCTCGGCAGTGGCTTTTAGAGCAGGCCGAGCCTGCAACGTGTGCTGGTTCTCCCTGGCAGCAGGAGAACGGTTGCCATCTCGTGGACGGTTTTGCGTGTTGTCATCAAAACCAACTCCCTGCCTCCTCTCACACACCCTGCAACCTTTGAGGAACATTTTCCCATTAAAATATATGTTGGAAGTTGCAAGGAAGAAGCTACCTGGAACCTACCAGAACTAACAGCACAACTGAGAAAACAACCAAGCCTGTCCAGGTTTGTCTGGTTCTTGACTGGGCACTGAAAAAATAACTCAAAGGAGGCAGGCATAATTCCACAGGGAACACTGGATAGAATACAACACAATACAAGAAATAGCCCAACATTCACTAGAGGTTAAAAAAGTTGTCCTTGTTTTCCTGGTTTATGGGAAGATGAGTCAAAAGACAGGACTTTATATGGAATAAATTGAGGCAGAAACTGGTTGATAATTGAGCCCAGCATAGGCAAACATGAGTAAACTGTTAATGACCATTTCCCCCACCCCTTAAAGAGCAGCATTATAAAACATTTAGTTCTTCCTAAGGTTCCAAACACAGTCCAGTACTAAAACATTAAAATTAACACTCCTAAAAGCTGTACCCTCCTTCCCAAATGTTTCTACATAAAATTACACTCAAAACTACACTCAAAAGCCCGATCATAAGTCGACCTGACAAAAGGCCTGCTGGGACCAGGCAATCAGTGAGCAGAAGTCATCGAGAGCAGACAGAAGAGATGCCCTGTGGAAGAGCTGGAAGAAATGAAAGCTATCCTCTCAAAAATTCACCAGCTGCATGCTCTTCCCCCCAGTGAAGAAAGTAATAAGATGAGAAATCATATTGTATTCTCCTTTTCTTTGCTTATCTTGTTATTAGTAAACAGCACAGTGCTCTGGCTCTTTGGGGCAACCCTCCAACTTGTTCCTATTTTCTTCTGCTCCGAGATAGGCAATTAATTCCCCTCAAGCTGTCACCACTGGCATGTCCCAATTGGGTTCCCGGAGAAATGAGCTCTTTATACTTGTCCTCTTCATATTCCTGACTGAAATGAACAGGCTATAAGAAGTCTAGGAAAAGGGAAAAGAAAAAAAGAAAAGGAGCAGAGGAAAGGAAAGGGATCACCCAGTTCCACTGGGGACCGCTTCATATAAAAGGCAATTTTTCTCAAGAGCAGTTCCTTCTTCAGTAGGATAGGACATTATTAATAGAAGCAAACAACATGGCCCAATCAAAAGCCTAGCATTTTACAGTGGATATTGTATTTTTACACAAAGTAATTATTAGACTTCAACAGGCAGAATCACTTGTCTCCATTTCTTTCCCACTGTGAAATTACCTGATTAAACCTTTAACAGTTTGAGGTGGGTAAAATGCTTTTACTCCACTGTCTGATGGGACAAGTTTTATGAAAAGGATTCCCACTATTTCTGTCCATTCCTTGCCACAGAATATTTAACACAATTCTAATTTCATCTAAATACACATATCCTGAGCAGGAAAAAAAAAGGAGCCTCAAGTGTGTTATCCACTTGCATGCCTCCAGAAACAAGCTTATTGTCCTTATAAAGCAGATAACACAGAGAAATTTAAGGGGCTTTCCTCTGTCCACAACAGCTTGATCCAGCAGTGTATTTCAACATCAGTTTTCAAGGAAGTTGCACTTACAGTAAATTAACCATGAGTAAGACATTCTTTTCTCTGCATAAAGAAAAAAGAGCTTCTCAAAGCTTACTGATTATACCAGCAGAATTTCTACCTAAACTTGAATGCAACTATATGCAAGAACTTCACGGATTCAAAGTGAACTCACCCTCAGAGATACCTGTCAAGTTGATTTGGTGAGAAAATATTTGTCACTTGACAGAATTATAATAGTTTGCATCTTTTAGTTCTTTTCATATGTAATAAAAGGTATTCCAAAAGCATCCACAGGATGACAAGATCACAAGAACATGATCAACAAGCTTCAGATATCAGGCTGACTAAAGGGGAATACACAGCAGTGCAAGAGTTCTAACTTCTCAGCTCTGAGCACGTACCTGATATTTAAGCCAGTGCTCTGGTCCAGTTTCTCCCAGCTTTTTAATTTTCCCAGAAGTTTCTATGATAAAGATCAAAGGAAGGGTTAGAGACAAAGTGATGCTGTAACAGCTCCTTTCCTGCATAGTTTTATTCTCCTTTCAAATTTGGCATCTTTTCTTTTTTTTTTTTTTTTCCCCCTGTGAATTTCATTATCTTGTTATCTAGGACTTTTGTAGTGTCATTCTCCAGCTCTCACAAACATTTTCCTGGGCACTACAGCTCTGAGACACATGGAATCCACTTCAGAGCTATGCATTACCCAACCCAGTGAGCTATCCCCACTGTACTACACCTTGGCAGACTAGACTCCGGGTAGCAGGGAAAACAATTTGCATTTCCACCTTAAGTTCTATAGCAGCTCAAGGGCCCTCTAGCCTTCTAGCTCTTCCTACAGCTTCTTCAGTTTCAGTCAATATCAGATCAGGCCATCTAAAACTGATTAGTCGTCATTACAGTTCTGCAAAGGAGCAAGTTTAGGCATGTAGGTTAATCTCTTGACCATCTTGACAGGATGGAAGCAAGACAATTATATTCACTGAAAAAACATTCTGAGCTGCCAGTTTGAGGAGCAATACAAAGATCCGTAGTTCAGCAACAATATATCTGGGAAGAGCTCAATATTAAAACACAAAAAGCCACACATTTGATGTCTTTCTTGCTTCTGATAGAAAAAACACTATTATGGGATTATTCATTATAGAAAATTTTCGTTTCAGATGAAGAGTAGATATCCTTTGTGTTTTTTACCATCCATTGCCATAACTCCCTTCACGTTGACACTTAAGTTTAGAAAATGCCTGGTTTCAACTTAGTAATTACAGCAAATAACACAAAACAGAATCAGACCAAAAGACAGGACAAGCAACAAAGCAACCCCTTATTTACTCCTCCACCACGCATTCCTAGCTCCTCACCTCATTCTCCAACTCCAGAGTCACTAGCTGTGCTTGCACTTTCTCATAGCGTTCCAGCTTCCTTTGCAGCCCTTCCACCTCCTCCTTGAGCAACCCGTTGTTCTCTTTCATTTCCCTAGGACAAAAAGCAAGGCAATCATTAAGGAACCACACTATTCAATCCCCACATACAACTTCCAGATATACATGAGAGGAGCATAAGGTAATGAACAAACATCACAACATTCAGCCCACTCACTTCTGTAACTTTCACTCCAAAAGCATTGCTACAAAAACTGCAGCTTTACTGAACTGTATTTTTCCACTCTACGTGTTGTCCTGATCATGTCTAAACAAACTGAAGATTCATATCTGCTTTACCGACTAGCAAAACAGCATGACAGGCAGCAAAAGACGCCCAATTCCCAGCTTCAGTTAGGCTGAAAGCAGAGTTGAAACACAGTAAGGAGCAGATACTCAGGGTTTACTTTAAGAAATGTGCAAGAGTGAAATAAAACTGTTAAAAACAAACATGTGATCTCTAACCTGTTGATATCATCATTCTGGGCCTAAAAATGAGTGAGAGAACTCCAAGAAAGTGAGACACCCATGAGAACAAAATTAAGAGATTATTTAATTTTAGGGTATGAAAAAAGCTGGCAAGATCAGATACTCAGGTAATTTAGGCTATTTTTAATGCATGTAAGGATGGAAATTTTTTTTTTTTTTGAGTAGGAAACAGAGTAACAAACACTTTTAAAACAAATTGTTGCAAATCAATTGCCACTTCAGAAATGCAGAAAGTCTGCTCTACAGAGGTCTATATGAAAATACTTTATAGATTTAAACAAAAGACTCTCCAAATATTATGCTAGCACAACAGCTTTAAAGCAGTGGTAACAATAACTAAACAATAACTTATTACAGATATGTTCAGCTGCCTTCTCTCTACGGGGATTTCTTTCACAAACCTGTATAGAATCAGTTCATCACTATCTTTAAACACTAAGTCTGTTCTAATAAATAGTTAGCACCTGCCAAAATGATCAATACTCATTCTGTGAAGCTCTTACTGAGATCAGGAGGATGACAGATCTCAAATCCTGTCACTTAGTAGCCATCACAACACTGCTCAATTCTGAGGCAGTATTTATACACAATATTTACATTTCTTTCTGAAATTTCCTATACAGAAGTTCACTATCACATGCCACACTAGAAACCACATAAGCCAGCTGCAGGAATTTGAATGTCCTTATAACGCAACTGCAGAAGGTACAGAGAAGTCAGCCCTACCAACAACCGAATCCTCCTTTCACCTGAAATAGACATTTTCCTCTCGGAGCTGTCGCAATTCCCGCTCCATTTTGGGGAAGCGGGCCAGTTCTGCCTTCATGTTCTTAACAATTAAAGCATCATGCTCCTGCTGGGAAAACTTCTGTTCTAGATCCTGGAAAAGAAGAGGCGACAAGAGAAGTACTATGATTATCTCCAAACTCCTAAGAACTAAGCTCCTCTCCACCCCCTTAGAAAGGCTCAAACATTTGTTGAGAGTTCTTTTACAGTCTGGTTACTGCAGTTGTCCTGTGTTCCCACCTTTCCTTCCCATGGCTCTGCTGCCTAATGTAGGGAAGCTGCCTTTCAGCGTAGTTTTCCCTCATGGAAACCACAGGCAATGCTACTGTTACTTGCCCAAAGAAAAGCATCGCTTTGTATCTCTCTCCCAAGAGGATAAGAAAATGAAGGAAGAGAGAGAGAAGAGGAAAAAAATAATAAAAAAATCTTCCACCAACCTACAGGTTAACTTGGAAGGACAGAAAGCATCTCTATGCTCACATTTAAGGCAGTGGTTTTGAAAGTTTTACAAGTAGCTGCACTTTCTAAAACACCTAACGAACAGCTAACTGCAGCTCCAAAGGAAGTATTTTCCAAGAAGTAGGAACCTAACTGTAGCTGCTAGGATCATCCTCCACCATTTAAAAAGGATCGCTCTAGAATACTAATGCAGTAGGCTCTGGCACAAGATCAAAGACAGCACTTCTTCCAGAGTATTGCCTAAGGATATAAATCTGTTCTCTATAGAGAAAGCATAGGTAATTTTTTTTTTTTTTTCCAACCTATTGATACAAAGATGAAGAACGTCACATAAAGGCTAGTTATGGGTAGCCTCGTCCATCCAATTGATTTTGGCCAACTTCATTTCTCTCCGGCTAGCAGACCAGATCCTTAACATGACAAAATCTATTTCCTCAAGAGAGTTTAAAAGGTGACTATTTTGGTCTTTTATGAAACAATCTAAAAACTGAACCTGGAGCCTGGACAGAGCTTACTCACCTTAATCTTTTGTTCATATTCTGCCAGCAAGGATTGGCTTGTTTGCAGTGTCTGGATTTGCTGAGTAGCCTCTTGCCATTTTCTGTTAGATGTAGACACAGGAGATACTTGGCAAACAGAAATCATGTACTAGGAACCAGTCGCATGCAGTAGTCAAACATTCTCAAATACTTCTAGTAAAGTATGCAAGTTAGTATCACAGAAGATGGCCCCAGACTCAGCTTCCCATCTAATTCAGAGACATTCTTAAGACCTTTAGAAACATTCAAAAAAGCCACTGTCATTCTGAAACCAACAAACATATACCTACGATAAAATAATGCAACTTGAATGAGAGCAATAAACAATGCTTTTGGAACTGAGAATCCAAAAGCAAGGAAGAATACACTCATTGTGTCTTTCAGCTACTCCTGTATAAGTCATATTGATCATATATACAAACTATGATTTGTGGCTTGATATTTCTATATTGCTCATTCTATAAAATTCAGATTAGCATTTACCACCCACTCACCTTCTGTTAACTCTGCAACATGAGCACACGACATGATTGAAAGATTTTAGCTTAAGTATTTTTTCCCCTTTAAGGTAAAGTTAAATTGCTCCTCAGAGCTAGTTTCAAACAACTATTATAACCTGCACACCCAGATCAAAGAACCCCTTTGAAGAGTAGAAATCAAATGCTGTTGAAAGTTTTCCGAGTGACAGTAGCTGCAGAAGACTGAAGGTTCCTTTGC
Organism: Nothoprocta perdicaria; assembly: GCF_003342845.1. Classification (NCBI taxonomy): domain Eukaryota; kingdom Metazoa; phylum Chordata; class Aves; order Tinamiformes; family Tinamidae; genus Nothoprocta; species Nothoprocta perdicaria. The sequence continues at coordinate 4,272,997 of NW_020454316.1, read as the reverse complement.
CTCTTCCCCCCCGCCCCAGTCATTCACCCCCCGCTTACTTTTGTTGAACATCCAGTTGTTCCATCAGCTCCTGCTTCTCAGAGTCTTGGCTCGTCATCTGCATCTCTTGATTCATTATATTCCACTGCAGCTCAGATATTTTCCCTTTTAATACAGTGATTGTCTGAATTGACAAAAAAAAGAAAGAAAACAAGTGGGCCAGTGAGTCTCCAAGCTGGAGATTACTGACAGTGATACAGATATCAAATCCAACACAAGAGCAAAAGAGTGAATCCAGAAAGAACCCTGCAATCTTGCAAACGTCACCTTAAAAGGCAAAAGAAAAGTTTTACATGTTTTCATCTGTCAACCAAATTGTTCTTTCCTCAAAAACAATTGAGGCTCTCCAAAGGTTTGGTTCACATGGACAGCACTCAGTTCCATTTACCAGACAAGATATTTTGAGATGTTTAGCTTTTACATCTATCTATATAAATACATATTTTCCAGGTGCTCTCTAGAGACACCCATAGTATCTTATCCTAGTATTGATGGAAAAAAAAAAAAACCACACAGAGAAATGGAACTGCTACAAGCATTTCATATACGTTTAGTTTCTCTCAAGTGTCATCACTGTCCTCTTATTTCTGTTGTTGAGAATTGAAACACACCTTAAGTATGTTTACCTGCTTTATCACACAAATACATTACATTTCCAGTGATGCTTAAGCATGAAGAAAGTGTAAGGCCTTATAGCTATTGAGTGACAGCTGGTGCAGGACAACAAATTAAAAGAGATTACAAATACACTAGTTACAATGCCATCTCCCATAAATGAGCACAGATTCCTGTTGGAGTTGGGGAGAGGATGGAAAGGGAGTCGTTTTCAATTCACAAGATCCTCAAAGTCACCTGAAGCTATGAATGGATTAGAAATTTACTCTTACTTCATTAGCTTCAGCTAATTTGTCCTCCTTCTCTTGCAGTTTCTTGCTCATTGTCTCCATACTCTTTTTATAAGATTTGTTGAGCTCCATTTGTTCTTTCAGTTTATTTTCAGCTTCTACTTCCCTTTCCTGATATTGCTTTATACGTGTGAGCAGCTCCTGGTTACGGTCAGCCTCTCGCTTGTAAAGAAGAAAAAAATAAAATAAGCAAGGAAAAAAGTAGCACGACAGTGATCTCTACTCTTCCTACCTGCAATCATATAAACATCATCATGACACCATGTTACTAAGACCATAGTTTTAACCCTCACATTAGAGAGGTGCAAAATCTCCCTGGTAGCAATTCGATGCCAAGGAATTACCTGTTAGTGAAGCTTGAAAAGTAGCAGAGTCTGAGTGTCTTAGAGGGGAACATTAAGACTAGAATATAACATGGATTCACAGACTCCATTGCATACTTTACAGACCAACAAATAAGAAAACACTTTGTGCTCCAATTTAAAACTGACCCTTGCACAGTAAATTTACTTTCAGAATCTCAGCCTTAATACTTGAATTGAGACAAATTTCTCTTTGCAATTTCTGATTTAATAGATAAGAAACCAAGTTTAACCACACTAATTATTAAAAAAAAGCCAGCATTGCATGGGCTCAGGCTTTTCAACCACATTTGCTCCATTTCTGCTCTCTGACAACCTTTCATATACCATTCCAGTTTATGCCTACCACAAATTGATTAGCACTTATTGAAAAGGGTGCAGTAAATTGCTTTGCTAATCAAAGCAAATCAAGACACGGATTTACATAGTAAGCAAGGATTATGCAAAGCAGTGGGGGGGCTCCTAAAACCTTATCCACATGACTCAGAAAACACAGAATCTGAGCAGGGTAATTACCATGGTGCTGGATTATTGCTGCTCCCTTTTGTACCAGTATTTCAATGGTTTCTGTGACTGACTCAGCTAGATTCCAATTTGAACTCCTCCTGGCTTAATCCCAAGATCACCTGACTTCAGATGGAACGAGGAATTTAGTCACAGCCTCACTATTTCACAACCATACACTAAATCTGTCTCCCAACACCCTTTGAAATATATAACAAAATGTATTTTCTGCTTTTTAAGAGATTTCTTTTCTAGAAAAGTCATCTGCATACAAAACCTTTATTATGGTACAAAATCTACTGCTCTAATGCTTATTTCAATAACACAATTAAATACATATAGACATAAAACTAGAAAGCAATAAAAGTTATTAGTCCCTGAGTAGGGTTCACTGTCTTATCAATCCAAGCTCTCTCATTGACAGCACAAAGCTGGCACTGCTGTTATTCCAATTAATTAGTCACACGAACTAAACGTTTGCAGTTGTGCCAGAGAACATTTAGAACCACCTGGGAGGAAAAGGTTTAAACACTTCTGGGAGAAGAAAAAAAACAAGACCTTTTGTTATTGCTACTTATGACAACTTCAGTGCCAAACTAATAGAATCTAGTGATAGACCAGAGAATCCCGCAATTAAAAAAGCTGCTAATGTTCACACTGGCTCTGGTCGACAGCAACAAGTAACAAAACACACTGCAAGTAGAACAGTAGAGCCAAACAGTTGGCGCTGGGAGCCCAATGCCTACACAGTAGGTATTTCAGGAGTATTTACCACAAATTAGCTCAAGCCTTGCCCTGAATATCCACTAGCAGTTACAGAACACTATGTTTGCTCCTGCACTGCATTTTTCAATTTTGTTGCATCCAAAAGTCTAGTGTAGGCAGCCGATACAACATAAACGCAAAGCACAGCACAAGATCAAGATCTCAGCCCTGTTCAAACTAAAACACTAATGTAAACCTGCTACATATGTCCTTATAGAGGCCTATGATATCAAACCACCAGCAGCTTCCACACTTACCTCGTAGTTTCTAGCATTGGTATTAGCTGCCTTCTCCAGCTCGATGCGAGCTCTTTTGTGGCTGAGCTCCATCTGCATCTTCTCTCGTTCCACCTGCAGGAGCTGGGACTTGGAATGGATCTGCCCAGCTTGCTCTTCCAACTGGCCAGTTCATATGTGAAGAGAGATATTACACATCATTAACAGCACTTCAGTAACACAGTTATCACCCACCCGGTACCATCCGGCTGACACTTGGTTAGTACTTTATAAAATTACAAGGAAATTATCACTTCATTTGTGTCTTCTCACATAAGCTGCAGATTGGGAACCTAAGGCCAGGAGTTCAACAACACACTCAAAAACCCATATCATTGTTAAATGCAAACAATTTTAAGTTCCTCAAGAAGATTCTCACCCAACCTCCAGAGGCCCTCTGACAAAAATATACTTTGCTACCTAGAAGAAGGACAATTACAAATTCCCCAGGCTTCATCAGAGTAATAGCAACCAGCCAAGAAGGAGAGATCATTTCCCCTCATGAAATTCAACTGCTTAGCAAGCAAAGACAAAACACAAGCAGAAGTCTCCTGTATGTGTCAAGGCAAAGAAACTTTAAAGAAGGTGAAAAACAGTAAGAAGATACCTTACTGGAAAGATCCGTACTAGGCTCAGCAGACCGCAAACAGCTTACAAATTAATTTTGTGAGCTCATATAAAGAAGACTTTCCTTAAATTTTCACGAGACAGAAATACACCTAAAACTAATGTTTAAAAATAAAGATTTCAGAATGTTCACCCAAAACAAACATTTCCATTGCAGAGTGTACATGAATAGTTTTAGACGGAACGGTCAAGTCTTAGTGAAATCAATGCAATGCGTAGAATCAGATTATATCCACACCGAAGTGCTGCTGGGGCTCAGAGCAAGCAGCAGCCCCCTCACCTGCAGCCTCTGCTGATACTGCATCTGCAGGGAGCTCTGAGAGGAGCCTGGCGTAGCCAGCCCAGACGCCCCCTCCACACGCTGTGCGATGAAGTTGTTGAGGGATCTCAGCGTGGAGAAGACCGTGGTGTTGTTTTCCAAGTCCTCCATGGCTCTGCAAAGGCACAGAAAGGGTCAGCAAAATAGAGCAAAACAGGGAGACCAGCTGCTCTGCTCAGGGCGAGACCCACTGCCCTGGGTAGTGCTGAGCACAAGAACATCCTCCTTACAGAGCACAGGACCCACCTGTGGTCACTGCTAATGGGTTCACAGGTTCCTGCTGGGTCAGGTGAAACAGAAAATACGAACTGAAGCTAAAAATTGAGAGACTGATGCAGGACCTCTCCCCACTTGGCTCTCCACCAAAAGCTGTGCTCTTGTATTTACATACAATTTCCCCTGGATCTCAGCCCATAAATACACAGGCGTGCAAGACCAAATTCTCCCAGGCCTGAAGGAAGGGGACATGTTACCCTGTGCCAGAGGAGATACACAGCACCAACAAACCAAGCCCTCACTGCTCCTCCCCAGCGCATTTCCAGGGCTCTAGAGAGACCCAATCCCAGCCGAGCAGGGACATCTACCACAGATGAGGCGAGTTGATTCTGATTTCCAAAAGCCACTTTGGAAGACAGGTTTTAGGGGGGAGGCTTCCCAAGCTCAGAGGCCACTTCCCTAAGTGCAACTGCAGCTCCCTGCACAGACCTGCACAACTCTCCCTTCCGAGGGGTTCACCTGGGGCGGGTGGGACACAGGCAGAACAGACAGGAGCCAACAGGCAGCCAGGCTCCCGCACGCCCCTGGGGAAACGGGGCAGATTAGGGATTTTACAGAGGAAAGCAAAAATAAAAAACAAAGCTGAGCTGCCCAGCTCCGCGGCCGCAGGCCCCGCAGCCCTGGCGGCTACCGAGGGGGACGGCCGGAACGCGGCCGGGGCCGAGCAGGAGGTGCCGGGGGGCAGGGCCGCCTGTGGGGGTGCCCCGGGCCGGGGGAGGCCGCGGGAGCCGCGCGGGGAGCTGCGCTCGCCGCGGGGCCGCCCTCACCGCCGCTGCCGCCGCTTGGATCTCCCTCCTCGCGCCGCCGCCGCGATCTCGCGAGAACTCGCGCCCGCCTCCCGCGAGAAGAGGGCCCGCCGCCGCCGTAATGCCGCTAGTACGCGGGCCGCCTACCGTAATAACTGCTATATGCAGCGCCCTCAACAGCTTCTCCTGCTTCCCGCATGGATTTGGCTCCCAGGTCAGGCTGCAATTACGGACAGGGACAAATGGGCGCAGCTGGACCGCCCATGATGGGCTCATTCTCTCCCACCTGCGCCTCCCTCCAGCTCTTCCTCAGCAATCCCACTCTGCAAACCTTTTCTTTTCCTCACTTTGGCCCTATCAGCACTAGCTTCCCCCATCCTTGTCCCATTTATTCCTTCTTTCCCTCCTTTCTCTAGCACTTTTCCAGGGTCACTCAGAGCGTCCTTCTCACCCTGTCCTCCAGGCAGATACCAGTGTTCCCACCACTGAGCCCCCACCCTCCCCTCCTGCAGCTGCAAGCAGAGGAGAAAAAGTAAAAACCACGTGAATAACAAAACCACCCTGCTCGGTGCAGCTCTTCCTGCAAATCACAAGGTAAGAGGTTTTTCAAGTACGTTTGAAGTTTCAGGACTGCTGTATTTCTTCCCCCAAACACAAGCAAATCATCATGCAGCTCCCTAGTTGAGCCCGCTTGGCTAAAACTTTCATGCACAATGTTGAGTACAGAGATCCAGAATGGAAGGTGTCATACAAAGTAGTCATAACTTGATAAATTTTTAAGCAATTCAGAAAGAGGTGACTATAACTACCTGGAAGCTTTAAAAGCAGACGGTGCCACCAGCCCTCCTATAACTCAAGGCTCACTCAGGCTGATAAAAGAGCTATTTAATGTAAAAGTTGTCACTTCCAGATAAGATAGCAGCTATGTTTATTCTCACAAACAGAATTCTAGCAATTCAACAAATAATTTTACCTGTCTGGGATCCAAGAAATATCTTGTCATTTTACCTCATAAACATCACTAGTGAAATATGAAACACTACTGAAAACACAGGGAAAAATTATCTTCTCAACTGTGATGATCCTCTGTTGTTTGCTGGAGTTATGAGTACATGAAGTAATAATAACCAAAGACATCGTGTGCCTTTAGGTAAAGCAATGAAGCCTTGCAGTATCCCAGAGCCAGAGTCCTGTACTCTGCATGTCTGCATTACAGAACATAAGTGACAGCCTATAGGGGCAGATTCTGACATGCAGAAGTGTTATCTGTTTTCACATGAGCTAATAAATTGCACTAGCTTTTAAGAAAGACAAAGAGGAAATAAATTGGCTCAAGCTCCTCATGTCATTCCCTGTCGTTTTGGAAATTGCCTTTGTGGTTAATCTCCAATATGACAGCAGTAGTAGTGCAATGATTTTCAAGCACACATGTTAAAAAAAGCACTATAAACACTGTTTTATTTTCATTACTCCAGCCCAGGAGGTTTCCTTTCAGATTATTTTCTTCCTGGCAGATTTCTCCACAGGTGAGAGGCTAAATTGGACGTCTCTGCTTGTATAACTAGTGGATAAACGCAGTAGGGCACCATCCTCGTTTCATTTTTTTTGTATTTGAAAAGCATTGTTCATAAGATTTCCAGCATATTAACCCAGGTAGTGCTCAAAAATGCAACATTTAAAGTTGGGAGCTTATATTAAATATATGCCAAGTAAAACTTTCCAGCCAGTGCCTGATCACCAATTTGATGATCTGCAGTTCTCAGTTATCATTTCCCTTTGTAAAGTCTTGCCAAGTAGTAAGATTCAGCAGAATCCTTCCGGCTGGCCAGAGGCTTTACAGTTCTCACATCTTGAAACTGCTCCTTCAGTCTCCCCTGAAGAAGATGGGAGTCCTGCCCATCCCAGAATTTACAGAGTAGGGTTCCTTTGGGCTTTAAAATACTTCGGGATAGATCCAGAAGGCCTAGGCATAACTTGATCAGCTTCTGATGGTCCAGTTCTTTGAAGCCAGTTGCATTAGGGGCCATGTCACTCAGGACAACATCCACCTTCCCTGCAGGAAGCAAGCTGAGAATCGTCCTAAGCGTGGCTGGGTCTGTAACGTCGGCCTTCGACAGAAAGACTGCTCCGTCCAGCGGGGAAATGTGCAGAAGATCAATTCCAAGGACAAAACCAGTAGGGACAGTGGGATCTAGAAAACAGGGCTTGTCATAAGAATAAATGACACACCGATCACTCTTTATTATGTAAGTGCTGCAAAAGACTTGCATATAACTGAGCTCCGTGCTACAGAAAAACATACCACCAGACAAAGAGTTCTCCTGTCCATAAAGAGCTTGCTGTGCATATCTGGATGTGTGGATTCCTACATGCTAATCCATTTACAACATTAAAAATGAGTTCTCCCAGATAAGCAAGGGCTACTCTTTGCTCTTTGTTATTTTTTTTCTAGACTGGCAGTCCAGAAATTCTGCAGCCTCTAAGTAACTACCTCCAACTCAGCTAAGCAGAAGACTTAGCGGCTCCTACAGCAGCTCCTCACAGTAAGTTTTTATTTCACAGACTCAATTTCTCCAGACCATATCAATAATTAATCTGCTTCACTATCCCCCTGTGATCAGAGATCTGGAGTTCTCTGCTCCATGAAATTTCTGCCGGTGCCTGTGGCGATGATTTGTGCCCATGAACCTTGCCCATCAGCAGAGCTTTCTCATGGGCTCCGAAAGGAGCATCATCCCCACCTGCACAGGCACTCACCGGCACCCAGGGCATTGACCCTCTCCACAGCAACCTGGCTCCAAGCGCCGGGGGCCGCTCCACAGTCCAGAACAGAGAGCCCGGGATGCAGGATGCGATGCTTGTCGTCCATCTCCAGCAACTTGAAGGCGCTTCGGCAACGGTAACTCTGCTGCTTGGCCGCCTTCACGAAGGGATCCTTCCTGTGCCGCTCCAGCCACTGCTGCTCCGCACCCGTTTTCCTCCCGAGGACGGTGGCGGCCGCGTGGAACCACCCGCGCTGCAGGGAATGGCACATCCAGCTCCGGCTGCTGCCAAGGCGAGATGGGGTTAACGTAACGTTGAGCACAAAAACACTGCCCGTTTCCTATATAGTCACTATAGGGTGTTGTATAACACTGCCCACTTCTTATATAGTTACTATAGTTACTAATTCTCATCCTCACCAAGGTTTCCCCCCCATCTATCATCAAATTCCTCACAGCCTCCAGCTGGAAAACTGGAACTAAAGCCTTTGGACCAAGCCCTCACAGGCCACTCGCAGAGTGGGCAAAGGACAATCCTCAGGGCTGCCCATTCCTCCATCTTTTACACTCGAGAGCCAGAGCAGCCTCCAAGTAGCTCACAAGAGCCCTCAGATATAAGGAATTGCGAGGATAACAAATATCCAAGCGCAGGAACTCGCCAGCCCCCTCCTCGCACACCAGTGACCTCCCCAGGAGCCTCAGGCTCCCCCCGGCCGGGGCTGCCTGCGGGCCCCGCGGGCCGAGGACGCTCCTGCTCGGAGGGCAGCGCTGCCCGGGGGCCGCCCCCGCTCCACGCACCCGGCCGCGCCGCCACCTCCGCCCCGCGCCATGGCG
>NW_020454316.1:4237898-4264485 GCF_003342845.1 Nothoprocta perdicaria | reverse complement strand
GGCGGGCACGGCGCCGCGCGGGAAGAGCCGGGGCCGCCGCTGTCTGCCGGGCCGGGCCGGGCCGCTGCGCGGGGTCAGGTGCTGGGGGGACCGGGTTTGGGAGGAAGGGCAGGTATTTGGGGAAAGGAGTGGGATTTAGGCAGTGCTGGTGGGGCTAAGGGCCTGTGTGATGTCCTGGGGAGCAGCTGCTCGGGTTAGAGGTGCTGAGCAAAGGCTCGAGCCCAGGGCGCGCACAGGGGGACGGGGTGTGTGGGGAGGGAGCTGGAGGGACAAGGACCTGGGCAGGGGTGTTGGGGACCAGGCGTTTGGGGACGCATTTCGATAGGAGTGCTGGGTTTAGAGATTATGGGGTCCTGAGATTATGGGGCCCTGAGAGGGGCAGGGACATTCGGGGAGGGAGGGCTGGTAGTTGGGGTGCTGCCCAAGGTGTCTGGTCACTTAGGGACACCAGGGGACCACGGATTTGGGGAGGGGGTGCCAGGCAGTGCTGGCCTCCACATCCTGAGCGCATCCTGAGCAACCCCGCTGCTCGGCCCACGCAGGAGCCATGCTCACGTCCCGGCTCTTCACGCTGGTGCTGGTGGTGCAGCCGCCGCGCGTCCTCCTGGGCATGAAGAAGCGCGGCTTCGGAGCGGGGCTCTGGAACGGCTTCGGCGGCAAGGTGCAGCCCGGCGAGAGCATCGAGGAGGCCGCGCGCAGGTGAGGCCGCCCGCAGCCCGGCCAGCCCTCTGGACATTGCCCGTAGCAGGGAGCTGCCGCGCACCCTCCCATCCTGCGCTTCGGACCACGTCCAAGCCAGAGCTCAGGCCGTGGGGGCTGGCGAGGCTCTTACGTGGCGCGTACACGGGTCGATTGTTGGCTGCACTGCAGCTCTACGACTTAGGGCTGTGTAATGCTGGTGCCCAGGACCATAAAGCCTTTGAGCAGGTGCTGCATTTCGGTGGTGTTTTCAGCACTGTGTGAAAAAGGCAGTTGCCGACTACTAGAAATATTTAGAGCTCGCTGTGAAAGGTGCTGTGGAAATTCATTATTTGGCTGGACAGAGACATTTTCAAGTCCTAATGCCTAAGTAAGAGAATTGAGTTTCCTCAGCCCAGAGGTAAAAAAAATACCTTTTTAAGCTGCCAGCACCAGAATCTTGCTGGATTTTATGTAGTCATTGAAATAAGTATCAGATCATGGCAGCATTGCTGAGCTCTTAGAGTCTCTGTGCATTGCTCTCTGTGTGATACAAAGCCACACTGATGTATGCCCAAACTTACCTTGCACCTGCAGGAAGCTTGGTGCTCAACAGACACTTAAGAGCCCTGGCCCGTCTCCTGCCACCACGCGGGTTCTGTGGTGAGGTAACCAAGGAGCCTTCTGCACAGATGTGCACAGACCAGGGCACAGGGTTAGTGACTCTGGCACCAGGTCTTTTCATGTAATTGATTATCCCCAAATGGAAGGAGATCAATCCTGTCACATAAGCCAGGTCTTCTGTTGCCAAACCTGCCCCTAAGTATGGTGTAAATATACTGTATGGTGTAATACAGTATTTACATACAGCCAAGTATGGTATAAATATATTGATTTGATTTATTTAGCATTTGATTGGACAGGTGCACATGCTTATCTTTGCAGGCCGAGATTTGGAAACTGGAGCTTCAGTGCACATAAGATACTGGTTGGTAAAAGTTTGCACAGTGCAGGGTGCAGATATTGCAGCGTGCCATGGCACAGGCAGCTGTCCCTCAGGAGATGGCATGTGTTCCAAGTACTGTCTCCAGCTCCACACAGGCTACCCTGTTCCCTCTCCAGTGCTGAGGCACTAGGCTCTGGTTCCCTTTCATATCATCTTGGTGGGGCTTGCAAGGGGATCACGTGTGTGACCTGTCTGCAGAGCACTGACAGAATAGCTAAATGTTAAGCTGAAGCATGAACAAAAGCTCCTGGATCAGCAAGATCTTTATAATCCAGCACATACACAATATTCCCTTGAGGAACTAGGCACCTACAGCTCCTCAGTCCACATTTTACAAGGGAAGCATTTAGCTAGTTCATTATTTCTAGCTTATTACCTTTTATGTTTCCATTTACTGTATAGGGAGCTGAGCAGTTCACAGATGTATGAAGTGCTCAGAAAACCACAAAAGTGTTAGCTTAGTGTTTAATTATCATCGCCTATGAAAGGAGGCTTTTATCTTTGTTGCTGAGAAAACTGATGCTATTTGAGACATAAATAGTTTCTCAGGAAGATCAACTAAAATTAGCAAAGACATTATGTACTAATGTAATTTTGAAGGATAGGATCCATGAAATTGATGCCAAAGCAAGCTGGAACTTTAAAGATAAATCTCATTACATCTAATGGCAAAGTTACTTACAAAAATGCAACTACAATTAATTTTGAAGTTGAGCCTTATTTAATTATTAATCTTAACTGAAGATACACTGGATTTCAAAATATTCATTATTTCTGTACATTAGAAAAAACGTGAAATAACTTCATAACTTCCAATTACACCAACTTCATTAGAGAAGGTCCTACATAATGCAGGCATATAAGGAAATAATCAAGTCTGCTTCAAGTCGCCCTGCATGGTAATGCAAGCAAAAGAGCTCTTTGGCAACCTAGGAGGAAAAAAAGTTCTTAAAGGTCTCACCTTCTAGCCTCTAAATGTACATCCAAGAAGTAGAAATGGAAAGTTTAACACAATTGAATTGTATTTTTATCCTGCACTTAACTGGGAAATGATAGTCCTATTTTTTCCTGTGCAAGTAATGTTGTATAAACACGTTACAGAAGCAAGTTTCATTTAGGCTCAGAAGTAGCTGATTGTGTGGCTAGCACAGGCACCCTAATATATATTAACCACCTGCAGTGGGAAACCCACAATTCTGCAAGATTTAGCTTGAAGTTGCCAAAGTATTTTGCTTGCCTAAGTAAAGTATATTTTGGAGTTCTTTAGCTATATCCAACTACAGCCTTAGTATTTCTGAACATTAGTCCCCTTCTAACAAATCTGAGAAAAGATCATATGGTAAGAAACCTAAATGACACCAAACAGTCCGTTTCCCTGAATCCTCCCCGCTCCTACACAGACTATTTTCTTACCACTCTCTAGGAGCTTGAAATAGCACATAAGGCAGTTCCACTGTCTCAGAAGTAGACAAATATTTTGGTGCGAGCTCTTTGGTGCCTGCATGCTCTGCAGGCTGGGTTCTGCTCTGCTTTACGCAGACAACTTTCCCCTTTGGTTCACTGAAGTGTTTTGAACGTACAAGGAGAGCTAATGACTTTGTGCTCTTCCCCTCATGTCAAGACGTCTTGTTTCTTGTGCAGGGAGCTTCTGGAAGAGAGCGGATTGACTGTGGACACCTTGCAGAAGATGGGGCAGATCACGTTTGAATTTGTGGGCAGCTCTGAGCTCATGGAAGTTCACATCTTTCGGGCAGATGACTTTCACGGAGAGCCAAAAGAAAGCGAGGGTAGGTGGTTAGAGGAGGGGAAGGAAGGACGTGCATTCTTCTCTGAGGCAGTATTTGCTAATAAAGTAATGCAGAACTATTCATGTTGAAATTCCTTGGAGAAGGGAGGCAGCTGGGCAGGAGACAGAAGCTCTTGCTGGACATCCAAAGCCCAGGCAGCAAGAAAGCAAGAGCACCTCTCTGTTTTTCTCTCACCAGAAATGCGTCCACAGTGGTTCCAGCTGGATGAGGTGCCATTCAATCACATGTGGCCAGATGATGCCTACTGGTTCCCCCTAGTGCTTCAGAAGAAGTTGTTCCGTGGCTATTTTAAGTTCCAGGGACAAGACACCATCCTGGAGCATACTCTGAAAGAAGTAGAGGAAGTTTAAGAAGAAAAGAGAAGCTCTCAAGCCACATGCTGCTGCCCACAGTGTGCTGGGAACAGTGTGACTGTTCCTTATACTGCGTGTCTTCCTCAGCCCTCCAGCAGAGCGGACCGATTCCCCTGTGGTTTGGCAAATAACGTCCAGGATTTTCTTAGAACAGAAATAAAAGTAACAAATTCCTCCATTCTGTGAAGTCCCTGTCTGTACTAGGCTTCTGTGGTGCCTTGATGACAGCTTCTAAAAACATTAATCCTGTCCTCCTTGAGAAATTTGTTAGGCTTTTTCCCTGTTATTAGAAATATCTTTAAAAAATAAAAATATTTTTAAGTAAAAACATTTCTTGTCCTGCTATAAACTGTTGTTCAGCTTCTAGGTTTTTTCAGGGTGTTTCAATAGTTGCCTTCCTTTTGCAAGAACATGAAACAGATAAAGCAGGGGACTGTGCTTCTTAAGCGAAGAGTAGAATCCATTTAAGTATTTTCTCTACACAATTCCTTCCTTTCCTTCCATGTCCAGCATTACTTTCTGGGACAAGGTGAGCCTTGATCAGTGCTCTGAATGTCCTTTGGAAACTTTAAAGTAGGGAACCTTTCAGGATTTTCCCCTTGATAGCAGCACAAGATTACAGGAGTCCAAAGCAGAAGCCTGATGCAGATACATGGCATTGTTCAAGCCCTGCCTTCATTCTTCCTTCTGTTGGAGCTCCTGCTGGGAACTTCAAGTGTTTTTAGCATTTTGTACTGACCAGCAGAACTATGCTGGACAAACGCTCGACTTTGAGCAGATCTGTGTTAAGAATCACCCAGAGCTGCAGGCTTTGCCACACACCTGCCAGAGGTGATGCGGTCAGCACTCAGGTCAGGCCCCCTTAGCATGCAGGGCACTGAAGGCTTAAAGCAAACTCTGCTAGAAATAACACATCACATGTAAGAAGTTTTATATGAGATTTTTTTTAAACACTTTTACAAACACATTTAACACTTACAGATAGAATCTTGGAATGTAATATAGGATTTGTAAACATTTCCAGTCTACCAGCTGCTGTAATAGTTTAATTCCTGCTTTTGGATAAAGTGCTTCATACATAAGGCTATTTGAGCAAAGCAAAGATACAAGATATTCCAGGCGAGCAAACTTCACACCCTCCAAACAAGATTGTTCCTCGTCTCCCTCAAGCGGTTCTGAATAATTTATACCACTCAACAACGCTCTTCATACACTCAGAAAGCCACAGCCAGAAGTTAGAGGATAAGAGTTAATATCTTATACTCCTTCCTTTTGTTTTGCACACTGATTTATCTACAGACTTTTTAATACTCATCTCTGCTTCTGACACAACAACCCACTGTAGGTTTGTGGTTGTTCTAATGGAGAGAGTAGCTTGAGGCAAGTGGAAGAGGAAAAAGAAAACAAGCACAAGGAGACAGGCAGCTTGTAACAGAATGTAAAACCTTACTGCATGGTAGGTAGGGGAGTCTGGCAGCTGACACCTGCACTGTAATCTTGTCTCCTGGGGGAAATGGTAAACTGCATGGTCAGAGAGCTCAAATTGCTTTTTTTTCCCCCTGAAGGAGTTAGGTAGGGAAAAAAAGCAAATGCCATCTCTTACCTCTACAGCCAAATCCAGCCCTTTATGAAGATGCTTTCACCAGCACTGAATTTAACCTTAACCTTTTGGAAGAGGAGTGACTGTTTACTGCTCGTGCTGCAGTTTTAGAGTGTTGTGGTTAAAAGTGTGTACCCAGCTGGTGATCTTTGTCTTTTAGGAAACAGTAAACAGGACGGGGAATTAGTATTTTACAAATTTCTGGAATTGCACCCTCACATGATCAAAGAAGGGTAAAAGCACAGGAATGCAGTAAGGCACAGTTTATAACAGGCTACCATCAGCAACTTAAAATATATGTGGAAGGAGGAAGAAAGATGCAAGAGATGCATCAAAGATCAAGATTGTATTGTAAATTCAACAGGGTGGAAATCCTTTCAACATTAGGAAATTTTGAAAATAGGAGAAATTCTGGTAATATTGATCAAAAAGCCTGTGTGATACCACATCAACAGGTCGAAGGGGAGGTAACATAGGAGTGAGGAAAAGATATAGCCCTTCGGAAAGAAAGACACTTCTCATGTGAAGTTTCAGGCTCTCAGCTGTTTACTAACCTGGTATTGGGCATATTAGATGGAGACACTGACACAAAGCTTGGAGGCCTTTTCTGTCATTACTATTTGACATGGAAGCCACCAGGAGGTGAAGACACACAGAAAGCATCCAAGAAGGCACGTTAACTCTTTGGTGCTAAGTCTTAGAGAAGCATCAGTTTATGGAGGGGCAGTGCACACTCTACACGTAGTCTCGTTTGCTTAGTGTTTATTGCAATCTACTTAGCTACCAGACATGGAACTGATAATTTCATAAAGTATTTCTCTCACCATTGCTAGATGTGAAGCTCCTGGCTGTAGAAAGCAGCCACAGGGAGGTAGCTAGCTCCATTTCCCTGCACTGTGATTAGGGTTGACAGAGAACTGAAGTCAGCTTGGATTGATCCCTACTGCATTCCTCTAGAGCAAAGAAACTCTCCTTGATGCTGCTCTCTGCAAATCTGACAGATCCCTAAAATAAATGGGACATATCCCTCATTCATTGAGGTAAACATGATATTGCTATTTGCACACAGATCAGTCTTCCAAAAATTAGGTTTGCAAGCTAAAGCTTGTATTAAGTAGTATATGCATTTAGACACAGAAGCCTAACAGTCCGGTAGGAAATAAATTCTGAAAGTGCTATTAGCTGTATCAGCTACAAGAACAGGCCTTTGTTCTCAAAATACTAGGTGAAAAGAGCTAGAAGGCAGGACAAAATTCATTGTCCTCAAAAAATAAATGGCTGACAGTGGAGAAATGGATATTTTCTCCAATCAGCACAATTCCAGTTTTTTGATACATCTGAGGTCTACCTATATGTACATTGTTATAGTCTCTACATTAGGACTGTTGTATTCTTGCTTTAAAAGAGAACAGGAAAGAGGAAGTGATTAAAACAAGTTAGACTTTGGACTAAGTCTGAAATTGTAACTATTAAGTGAGAAGAGTGCAATGGTTCTTTTAGGCTAATACTTTGTAGGTGTTCCTACAAAACATATCCCCAGTTGTCAACATACATAGAAGATCCATCACATAAAATAACAGATCTCCTCCTGCCCCCCAAAACATGCAGTTTTTTCTTAATTAGACTATTGAACATATCAGGCAAAGAGAAAGACTCAATAAGGGAGGATGGATGTTAAAGAACAGATTAAATAAGCAACTCGCCATAGCCAGCTGGCACATTCTAAAGATACTGGGAGTGAGCATTTACAAAACATGGCAAGATGCTAATAGCACTTTAACCACAATCCTTCTTCCTCATCAATACAAGGTCAAACAGGGTAGAAAAAAAAAAGAAAAAAGTGTTCTGTGCCATTCTTGAGATGTTTTGTTTGTTCATGTACTACAGAAACATTCCTCTCCCCATCCAGTTTATTCTGGCCTGTGGGCAGAATCTCTCCAACATCATTTTGGAAAACCTCAGGAGACAGAATCAGATCTGTCACAGGCATTTGCAGGACAACAGGCTAGAGGAAAGACTCAGAAAAGGTAACATTTGAATTGCTAAAAAAGACTCTCAGTAATATATTCTGAACATGTTGTTAAACAAGACTCCCTGCACTACTTAAGAAATGCACCACTAAGTGCATTTTACCATATTTTGAGTTTTTTTTCTTTATATATGTATAACATACATATTATGTATGCGTGTTTTTGTGTGTATGCACACACATAATTTATAGACATATAAGGAATAGTTATGCCTGGCTTATGAATCTTCAGAAATAACTTACTATCTTGCTTCTAGCTGAAGAAACTATTCATTATTTCCACCTGGACTATGAAGTTTTCATGCTGCACTGGATTTTCTAAATAAAAACAGAAAAAAAAAAAAGAAATTTTGTGATTGGAGGATTTAAATACATATCTTACTAATGGGGAAGTTCCGTAGTGGGAAAATACTGTAACGGTTCCAGTTTGATAGCAAACACTCATCCTCGTTAATGCGCTTCCTTTTTACCCACTCAAAACAAATGCTAAGCAGCCAAGCCTCCAATTCCCCTTTGGCAGCTCATTTGGTCCCGGAGGAGTTGGGTTCACATAGCATTTTCCTGCAGACTTTTGCAGTTTCTCCACTTATCAGTTTCTCTAGAGGATACGCACAATTTCTTCTGAGATAACAGATGATATGCAAATTGTCCTCATCCTACCCTGTTTTTTGTAAGGGAAAGTCACCAGAGATACAGAGTGAGATATGGAAAATGTTTAGTCCCTTTATCACAATCAGAAATCGTTTTGAAAATGCCATTACCAAGCACGATGCTATTCTTAGATAAAGAACTACCCCTTCAGTTGTCTTCTCTCCTTCATAAACACATTCCAATACTATCCCGAGTCAGAAAAGAGAACAGTAATTATAAGTACTGGTTTTTTGCTAATGAATTTTTATCAGTATTATGTCCTAGCCTGCAGGTGCAACAGAATATCTCATCTTTACCAGAGGAAACACCAGCCTTTGGGTTAGCAGCTCTTCAATTGTCCTAAACAACTGTTCGATAGAGCAATGTCAGAACCTCCAGAAGAAACTAAACAAGCTAACCGGTAGCTGTACTGCTTGTATAATAGGAGTGGTGTACAATTAAGGAGTACTTCAATCAATTATTTTCTCATTTATGCTAGGGAAACTCTTCTGAGCTCCCAAACCCAGTCATCTTTGGCCCCAAACTGAAAAATACAACCAAGTCCCTAGGCTGCCCTGCAACCATGAATTGAATCACCTTGACATATAGCCTGCTTAGGCTCACTGGGAAATGGCTGCCTCACAGCAGCACTGAGCCAACCCAGCTGGATTAGTGAATCCAACCAGTATGTTCATGTATTTTGCTCAAAAGTCTAGCAGTAAAAATTCCAGGCACCAAGCAGTGGAACTGAGAACAGCCTTCATCCTTCCTTATGCACATATACCTCTAACATACATCCCCCAAGCTTCAAAGGCAAACCATATATCTCTTCGGTAAGCAAGGGCTTCAGATACCCTGTTCATCTCAGCAGCCCAGGTGTTTGTCAGCACATGTGCAGACATATATTGCAGGACTGTCCGTACAAGATGCAGAGGCACCCGGGACAGAATTGCAGCACTTATGACACTGGTCACATCTGGACACTAGGAAGATGTCTGCAGGACAGCGAACTCAGACCTGCCCTAAAGCACTTCAAATTTAAGAGATTGTCTTTATAGCTGTATATTCTGCCCTATATCCAGTCTAATTCAGAGAGCAGCTCAAAGCAGCAATATAAAAAAATAATAGCTGTTTGGAGGACTCATTCTAACATTTGGAGGTAGAGATCCCACCCTCCCTTGACACCACTTCTTGTTCCGTCCTAGGTGGTCAGAGCATTAATTGGAGAAGAAGTTTCCCTCTGGAGGTGACAATGGTGGCGTTGGCATATTGCTAGATCCCACGAAGAGGCAGCTCAGCTTCGGCTTCAGTTCATTCCAAACTTTACTCATCTGAAGGGGAAGGGAGGAAAGAAAATGAACAGGACAACATTATCTCACCACACTATTATAGCAACAGCTGTATCTCACCACGTATCTCACCACGCTGTATTATAGCAACAGCTTCAGGTACTCAGAAGCACAACAGATTCACTGAAGAACTTTGGGGAGGACCAATAGACCCAGGTTGCCCCCTTTAGACTGGTGCTATAGGGCAATACTCAATTTACTGAACATGCATGGAGGGAAAATTTCCTGCATCTTGGACAAATTCCTTCAATGACAGCAAGGAAAGAAATTGCAGAAGAGTTTTCTCTAATGCAAGAATTGCATGCATATGGGGAAGGGTGAACACCACATTTAGAGATAAACTAAGGAGGCTATTGAATTCTGCAAAAAAGAACAAAATTCCTCCTAGTCATGTAATTTCTAACTAACACAACCAAAAGCAGATCTATTTAGCAAACACCTCATTACAGAATAATGAAATATTTAATGTTTCAGTTTACTTCAACTGTCTTTATCATACGGACATATATCTCTCAGATGTGAGAAGAAAAAAACAATTTTGCTCTGAGATATACAGCTTTTTAAAGGGCAAAAAACCATCTCTGATCCTCAAGCTCAACTGAGGAGACCTTTGATGACTTCTTAAAGGGTTCTGAAATATCCCAGTAGGCCAGACTATCAGAGAAGGAAGGGCCATAGGGAAAAGAAAAAAAAATAAAGAAAAAAAGTTCAAATTCTTATTCCTATTTTGGGAAAAAGAATAGACCAGGAGAACTCACCTCTCTGTGACCCTGGATCTGGGAGTTGACAAAGGCCCCCAAGATGTGAGACGTGAGAGGCAGATAGATGTGGATGAGCTGTGTCTCCTGATGCAGGCAATACAAAGAAAAGTAATTCCGCAACTCCATGGTTAGGATGGCATTTTCTTGCTAGAAGAAGGGAAACTCAGTGAGATGTGGTCAGGAATAAGATGCCAAGAAGGTTCATTTGCAGCGAGAGAAAACAGTGTTTCTCACTAACACAAACACACCAAGAACTTAAAAGGCAGTTCCTGGACCATTTCACATGGCAGCAACTACACTTTCCATCACACAGATTATTACTTTCTGTACCTCCCGCAAATGACATGCTGCTAAAGAGCCAGAAATAAGTACTGAAGAAAACAAATGCGTTTTCCTTGTAGCACAGCAGGTAGCTCAAATTACCTAAAGTACAGGTTAACCCCCTTCCACCGAATGGCTTTCTGCAAATACGACTGAGCTGCACCATGGTATCATTACAGCAGCTCGCTACCATTTGTTCTCATGGGTTTCTGCTCTACCTCCACAATCCGAGACTCCAGCTGCTCCACGGATTCTGGTTCCTTGTTCTGCACAGTGGCACTCATCATCTGCCTCTTCATCATGCTGTACTTATGCAGTGCTCGCTGGTGCTTGTGCAATACGCCCTTCTCATGTCTTTCACACAGGTCCTTCATGGGAATAGGAAAGCAGCAGATAACTCATGGAGCAGGGCAGGGGGCTCACACAGCAAGCAAAACAAGTACATCAGGAACAGCAGTGGATTTAAATGGCTGTGCTTTATGTAACTGCTGCACTGCAGATCTTTTGGTTTCTGTATTTTCAAAAGGGTCAGACGATGTTGGCACCTAACAAGTTAAGAAACAAAACTGCCTGAACCCAGATCACTGAGCTTAAGAGCAATCTGGAACATCACTTATGCCAACATTACGGATCCTCATCAAACCACTCATCTTCTGTGCCCTTTTTAAAATTAAGTGCTGCCAATTAACAGCAATAATAGCTTGCCATTTTCCTTCTATTTCTGTCCAAGCCTGGCAACATCAGGAGAGGCTGCCAAGCATCATTCAAGTAGGTGCTTCTAAAAACACACCTCTGCACAAGAGACTAGTATTGACAAAAACTTTTTCATTTGGAACTGATCTTAGGTCTTCATGCACAAAGCAGCAGCTATCTAGTTCAATGCCTTGACTCGGAGGGAGTCATATCTGGAAAAGGAGTAGCTGATCCATATTATTCAAGCACATATTTTCAGGCTCCTTGCAGGGTCTGCTGCTTGGCAAAATCCCACCACATTTCATCACCATATGGGATCTGATCGGTAAAGCTGCAGAGTGGCTGTGGCCAACAGCCACTCCCCTTCCCCTGCCAGATGCCCAGCTTGCCTCTGAGCTGCCCTTCCAGACAGTTTTCCACTCAGCTGGCGTTACACCCTCTAAAGAGCACAAGCCTGCTCTAAACAACTTTCTCATTGGCAGAAGAACAGCAGAACTCACTTTATAGGACTGGAGTAAATCCAGGAAAAGGTTCAGCTTCTCCACCACATCATTCTCTTCCTGTTTACCCTAGAAAACAAGGGAAAAAAGTACAGTTTATGTAAGCCTGGCAAGTAGCAACATCAGAGTTCTCCACATCCCCACAGCATGCAGGCTATTCTCCCGGGCAAATCAATGATTACACAACCACATCAGGAAACTCTCGGATGGCACTGGAGAGTTTAGTCTTTAGCACACAGGAACACGCAGGAACAGCTTTTCCAATTGACTGATCATTATAACAAGAGGAGTTAGTTTCACAAGCCCTGCATGTCAGTCCTTTCAGCTCTCCCTGCCTGGAGGTTCTTGCTCTTGCCGATTCCCCCATTTTTTCACCTTTCCTTTCTACAAAATGGCTAATCCATTAAATCTATAAATATCTGAATGATCCCCGTAATACTTCATGCATCAGAAAGCAGAGATGAGATAAGGTAAATTTCAATTTTTTTCTTTTTTTCCTTTTTTTTTTTTTCTTTTCTTTTTCTCCTCTCCTCTCTCTCTTCACCAAACATTTTATTTTCTTCTTGTATGAAGAGAGCGCTCTGGAGCATAAAAACCCTAGAGAAACACTCATGTGACTGATCTATAGAAGCATGCTGAGTGTTTTAACACAATGAGATAAGAAGCAAAAACTATTACTCTTCCCTTCCAGATTGTCATATTCTCACATCATTCTGTCATTATCACATTGTACAGTTACACAAGAATATGACACTTCTGTCTGAATGACTCTCATGGAATGTTTAAGTGCATTAACATCAAAACTTTATTCAGAAATAAGTTCTTCTGGATCCTTTGCAGTAGATTCATAGGACAGAATGAAGAATTCGGATCATGAGAGCAAGAGTTTAACTCATTCAATTGCTTTTTGAAAGGAGAGAAAAAAAAACCAACACACTTTTCCCTCCTTTCTCCTGCCCACTATACTCCCCAACCCCACTTAAACCACAGTCCATTTTTTTTCCACACATCACTCCAATTTACACAAGCAAAGTGGTAATTGAGGATGAGTGGATGAGTGTTTGGACTACAGCATACCTGCAAAGATATGCAACTCACTCTCAAAAAGAGGGAAAGAACTCACCTGTTGCACAGCTTTATCTGCCAGAAGTGCAAATTCAACAGAAAGACCCTTCAAGGCTTGTTTCAGAGTCCCCCACGTGCTGTTGTTCAAAGCAGCCCAGGAAGGCAGCGGGGTAGTGTCTGAGCCCAAAGCGCTGCGAGAACAAAGCAGCAGTAGTTAAATCGAAGAGCTAAAGTCCACTGTGCAGATACACCCACCTGCAGGGAGAAGGTCAGAGCTTCACATCTGTCTAAACAGTTCATCCTGCAGAGCTACTAATGAACAATTAAGGGCTAATGAAGCCCTACAAAAGTAGGGCTGCGTATACATTGGGGTGGGCAGAGAGCTCCTTGGAGGAAGGGATGCATTCTCTTCTTTTAAGGAAGCAAAAACTTCATTATAAGATACACATTTGCTGATAAGCAAAACTTTACAGCAGTTTTGAGTACTGAAGCAACAGCAGAAATGTTCCCATTAACAAATCCTTTCCTCCAACCTACCTTAGTTCCCTTCCAAATATGAGGAGATCTGATGCATTATCAATGGCTCGAGAAGCTATCCTCTCTGCACGGTCCCGAAGCTTATAAAAGCTGTTATAAATATTCCTGATGAGCTCCCTGCTGGCAGCAAACTGGGCCTGTATGTCAGCTGGAAGGAAATCCTGAGGAAGCACAAGAGGGATTAGTTGTGGACACATCAGTACTCACACATCTCACCTGCAGGCAGGTCATACAGTCAGTAGAGACCCATTTCTCCAGAAGGAACTCAGGTTGTGGAAGGAAGGTTTTGCCTGGAATGGCCCTCTCATGGAGAGGTGCAGCCCCTTGCCCTACACGGGCCCTGGAGAGATTAGCTGTGCAACTTAGGTATCCAAGGCAGATGTTATGTGAATACATCTAATTTTCAGGGACTGAAAGAGGCTTAGAATCAGGGAATACACAGAACTGGCAAAATCTACAGTTCTACTGCAGACTTAAATCAGGCTTGTGAGGTTTCAGATTCCTAAGTTCTGACCTGAAGCTACCAGCAACAGCCACCGTGGCAAAGTCAGACAAGCACTGAAGAGTTCAGCTAAGCTCTTCCTGACTTGTGCATCACTAGTAAGAGCCTGATTAAGCTGTGATTGCAAAACCTTCTGCTAGCAATGGAAGAACCTGAACTGCAACCCATGCCAAAGTTGCTCAAACAGTGAATGTGCCTTTAAAAACTGCCATAGTTCTAATCACTGGAATAAACAGATGTTTACAGAGAGCTTCTAAGAAAGCAGTAACCTCTAGACCTCGCTTTGCACTTTTACCACTACAGTCTCAAAGTAACACTACAGTCTCAAAAATCTCAACTTCTAACTCTCCATTCTCTCATGGAGAAGTGTGGGAACTGAGGCACGAGAAGCAAAGCTACTTGCCCACCCATTTTTTTTTCCTAACGCAATACTTCAGATCCACACACCAGGATCATGAAAAGGCACTGTACTTGAATTGGGAAATCACATACAATTTTTAACCCTTCAGTGGTCACCCTCTCATCTCCTGCAGAGCAAAATTCTGTTAATATGCATAAGCAAAGTAATTAAATTTCAGTGAAAAGGAATTAGTAGGTGGGTTATTTTTGAAGTCCTCTATAACAGCCTAAATTACTCTCACATAGGGAGAAGTTGGACAGAATCAAGGCACAAGCACGAGGGGTAAATACCAATCTAGATATTAGCTTTTAAATTGCATGATATGCGCATTTGTCTGCTAGACTGTATGAGTAATTGCTGAAAAACACATTCTAAGCAAGGTGTTTTGTTCAATCTTTACAATATTCATGAACCAACATCTAGCTAGAAGTAGCTAGACCTTAGGAGACATATATTTATTTGTTTTTCCATAAAAATAGAATTTTCCAAGTCCTTCTAACTTTGCAAACAACTTCCTCCTGCCTAAGGTTTCTGTCTATCACCCAAAAAACACCACAGTTGATCCACTTGGAGGAGACACTTAAATCAGAATAATACATTGTGAAATATACAGATACCTTGGCTTGGGTAGCTAGTCTGCAAGTCATGAATTCATCTCCCACTCCTTGGACCAACTCTCTTAGCTTATTCTGCACATCCTGGACAAGCAAGAGCATCAAATAAATATTAAAGAACCAAAAAAATACAGGCAGTTTATACATGTCACATATATTGCAAGACCATAGCACAAGTGAGCCACATCTTTATCAGCTTAAGTTTGACCCTAGCAGAAGCCTATTAGATATTCCCCCAAGAACAGACACCATTTTCAAAACATTATGCTCTTGGCATTGAACAAGATTACATTTCATCTTCCAACTGCAGAAATACCTATAGAGACAAAACAATCTTCACCATGCGCAGCAGCAACATGTAGCTCTGTACACAGGGAAACAGCTACAGGAGGATATGCAAGTTCAGACTGTCCTTAACAAGTACTCACTGAGCCACTGAAGGACAAAAAGAGCTTCAGGAGCACATCTTCTGAGAAGGGGGGGTGCCGTGCCACCAGGTTTATAAAACGCTTCAGGGCTCTCCTCCTCGACTCTATGAATTCTCGGTCAGCTGCAGGAAAGAACATTGAGTTTGAATTAATGCCTCACACATTGTAGATGCTCGGGGAGGAAAGCGGAAAGAGGAAAGCACTCTGTCCAGTAATTCCCTTCCACTTATATGTCCTGCTAAAGTGCTGCAAACCAAAGAATGGCCATCTGAGCATCACTGAAACAACTTTTATTTCAAGGAGTTCTTTACATCCAGTCGTGGAAAATACATCCATACATGTTTACTTCTACAAGAAAGACTAGGTAGGCAAGATAAATACCCAAGTTTAAGGCCTAGAGCCTCTGTTTATACATCACAGGCATATAAAGATTTTTCTTTTTCCAAGTCTGTTCCACAGATGGTCCACAGCAGGGATTTTACTCTGCTCGAGAGTCTTGAATGCTTTTGCATTGCAGACCATGCAGCCTCTTGCAACCACTTTACTAAAGTAAAATTTCAAAGTGAATTCCCACGTCACTTCTTACCACATATTTTTCTAGAGAACTAACTCCAGAGCGTTTGACCTTCAACCGTCTCTCTGCCCCACTTTCAGGGGTCTTTTGTTTCAATTATTTGCCCAAGACCAATGCTCATCGTTCTCATGTATGTCCTCAGAAAGTACTTTGGAAGACCTGTGTGCCAGTCTGTAGTGCATTAACCCAAAGCCTCCCTACTTGTCCAGCTAGAAGAAGTCCGGCCTGCCTTCCTTCCTGAAACAGGAAGGGTTTCAGTCGGGTGACACTGCAGCTAAGTCAGCGATTCAAAGACTTTAAGAGGTTATTTTTTTCAGGGAAGATATAAAAGTTAAACAAAAAAATAAATCTGAACCAAAAGAGAGCAGAGAATATCCAAAGTAAAGACATAAGCAAACAAAGAGCTAAAGCTTATCCACGAAAGAGTACATTTTCTGGCCTCCCTGTTAAGTTAGAGTTCAATTGCTGCATGCAGCTTCTACAGGGATCTTTAGCACAGCATTACTCATCAGGTCGCCAGGGCCACAGATCTTCACTGTGCTTTGTTCACACTTCAGCCTACATACAGATTTTTGAAGTCATCTACTCACTTCCTACATTATCTGCCTCAGTCTGCTGCTATGCACCCAAATGGGCAGAGAAACCATCAATCTTTCCTCATCTGTCAGATAAATGAAAGCAGACTATTATTTAAAGCATGCAACTTAGTATGAAAGTGTGCTGAACACACAGAGAGTAGAGCTTAGCCCATCAGGAGTAAAGAAAAAGAAAAGATACAAGGATCTGTATAAGAATCTATTTAATTCTGTGCCCTAAAATTCCATTTATTAGTTCCATTAATCTAGACAGAAAAAAAGATCTACCCATTCCATTTCTTGCTCCCTTCATTTCCAGTTTCTATTTAACATGACTTCCTCAACTTTGCTATATGTAGTCACTGGAATCGAGGTTTTGAAACTGTTTAGGACTGTATACCCAGCATCTTTTGGGAATCTGTCCTATTATATTAGTATCTGGTATCTGTTGGTAAGCAACATATGCAAATTCACAGAAGTATCAGCACTGGCAACACAAAGAAATAACAATGACTGACAAATAATATGTATTGGCAGCTGCTTCTTCCTCCACTGAGGTTAATCGGAGAAGGTTACTTTGCTCTCAGGTATTGCATGAAGTTGTCAGTCTGGAAATTCTAGCTGAGAGCACTGAATCAGGCCAAATTCAACAGACTGGTTCTTGCAACCTCAAAAAAGGCATTTTGCATTCCATTATAAAATATTACGTTCATTGAAGCTTTTCAGCACCTTTATTTTGCTTTGCTCCAGTTCACTATAAACTCTGTGATACTCTGTTCACCATTTCCCAGTTCCCCTTTACTGCAGGGATACATGGACTCCTTGACTGAAATCAATTATTTATTTGAAACATGTTAAATTTAACAATATGGGCAGGAGACAAGACAGTGAAAAGCTTGTTCTTCAGCAGATAAAGCAGAAAACAAGACAAGATTTTACACAATTATGTAACATTTTAAATTATAAAAAAAGTCTGAAAACAGTGCCAATATTTCAGATTAATGAAAAATGTATCTAAAGCAGCTTTGATATGTTTTGATAGGTTTTTGTTCTTGAGACACTTCCTTGGTTTCTATTCTAACAGTTACAGTGTAGTTGAATGACTTGACACACTGATTCCAACCTCTGCTTTTAATTTCTGGTTAAACTAAGCAGATGGATAAGTTCCTTTTTAAAGCAGGAAACAAACAAACAAACAAAACCATCAGCTACTGTAAGGCAGTTGGTTTGGCTGCCAGAAAGACACATTTTTATACACAAATTGAGAATCTAATTAGCACTGTCTGCATCATCAGGGTTCTGTGCAAGATAGTTTTATAAAACATAGTGGCCTGATACAGTAGTTTGCTTAGTATCACTGTGCTTGCCAGTCCTTTCTGCATAACACCTTGACTGCACTCTCCACCTAATCATTTCTTCTGCAGTTCTAAGCCCCTGAATATAAAATTTGTGTTTTCTCTGTTCTGCTACAGATGTGTTATGGAATTTCCACAAATATTTAGTGATCCAATCACTTCAAGAAGCAGCAGCACACTACAGCTGTTTGAGAGGACTGTTTGACTCGTAATATCATAAAATCACAACCACTGTAATCTGTTTTCTTAAAAAAAAAACAGCTGCAATTCTACCATGCTCTTTTGCCAAGTTACTCCTTAAATGTGGTCAGAAAGACCATTGAACACTGAGCTTCTCCTTGGGAAAAAGAACACTGAAGCTTTAGATTAACATTTTACCTATAGAGAATTTCTTGCATTGCATTAACTCATGCCTCCAAATTACATGCTACAGTCACATAATTCTCAGCAAAACTGAACTATAGACTTTGTATTCTTTTAAGTATTTTCAGCAGTCTCATTTTTGATCATGCTTGCACCACAATGTCTCTAGTCAAAAGAAAACAAAACAGATTTACCTCCCAGCATCCGCTTTGGGGGCAGTGCCGGCACCATGCGGTAGGGAAACTTCTGAAGCAGCATCTCATGGAACACCACAAAATCGTTGTATCGTCTGTACACCGAGCACTTGAAGCGCTGCAACAGAGCAAAGGAAAACAAAAAGTCAATACTCAGGCTAGACGGTCAGCAGCAATTCCATAATCACATCCAGACACTTCAGAAGTTCCATATTTTTTACTTTTCAACACCACGAGCCTTGAGAGGCAGGAGGGAAAAAGAACTCCCAAGTCAGCCACCTTTTGGTTATTAATATGGATAACATAACTAACTTGATGGTGTTTTTCTAACCAAAAGTACTGAATATCATCAGAAGGGCCGTAAATACTCTTAAAGTACTCTAGAGAGCTCGTTTCTTGAAACACTTCAATTCTCTGCTCCAGTTCTTAAGAACTTTCTCTAAAGCAGTTTCAAACCTAGAAGTGGCAAAACAAATGCAGACCATGTTAGGGGCCAGCCTAAACAACTGATCTTTTAAATGAACCTCACAAAAGAAAAAAAGGGGCCTGACACTGAAGTTAAGACTGTGCACAAAGTCTGAAAGCTCCTTTAAAACCTTAGTCCTGAATTTCTCATTTCTTAGCTCAAACTGTAGAATGTACCAAAGAAATTGGCTACTCACTAAAGGAGTGGGGTGGCACCTACAGACATTTGAGAAGTAAAAAACATTTTTTAAAAGTACTATTACTACACATACCACTCCTGCAGCCTCAGATCAGAAAGACTATGCATCACTATATCCATTCTTCCTACAGCTGCACTGCATCATCCACCACTTCTTGTGGCATTTGTAAGGGCATTGTGACCCAAATGTCACTTACTTGACTATGCACAGCATAAAGTCCGACTGTCACTGAATTCCTGCTGATTTGGTGACCCAAGAGATGTAAATTACTCTTGGTCTGCTCTGGAAAGGATGGACTTCCTTCTCATTAACACACAGAAGATACCAGGGAGCTATTTCACTGGCCCTTCCATGAACAGGAAAACACACATGATCTTCAGTCTCCTCTATATCAAGAGCAGAACCTACAGATTTGTATTAGGGCAAGTAAACTGGAAATGGCCTAGACTCTTGAGGAAGATTTGCAGATTGCAGATTTGATTTTGTTTATAAAGGATTTTGGTTCAGCCTACCTATTTTTTTCACAAGCTCCATCTAGTCTGAAATGCCCAATCTACACCTATCTGTTATGAAAAACATTATTTTTTCAGTGTTGCATACTTGCTTTCACACAGAGCTCAGATTTTAAGAGAGCCTGGTGGGCCAGCACTCCTCCTACTACACTTTCCCTTCGCAAAACTACCACCCAACAGCCCCTTAGTCAGGAAATATTCTACACTGCAAAAGCCCAGGCTGGGAAAGCATAATGCATCTGCATTTAAAACAGACTATCATGAGTGGCCTAGTCAAAAGCAGCATCACACGACACATCTATCACATTATAGAAGACCTGGACCACAGGACCAGCAACTGTGTGGATGTTCCCATGAGGACACATTCTCACCGACCGATGTCTGTTCACACTACAGAATCACAGATTCTTACCTTGCTGGAAACCTCATATTCCACGTGTTTCAGAAAAAGGCCCTTCTTCTCAGGTATAAGCTCCACTTGCACGCTATCCTTGCTCAATAGCTCTTGTAGGGTGTGGGAAAGCAGCAGTGGATTTCCCTGGGGCGCCTGCATTAGAAGCTGTTCTGGTTCCCTCGGTTCATTTACTGGAGGCTTTGCCAAATCTAGAAGGAGAAAAAAAAAAACCATCCAGAAGATCTTGAGAAGATGACACGAATAAAAAGTAACCTTAAAATATTGTGTTCCCTTGCTCGGGGCTCCCACAGAACAGCACCACAAGGAGAACACCACTGAGATCACTCCTCCCCAGGAGACTCTGCTACTTCCCACACGTTCAGGGCTTGGGTACCTCCCTCTTCACAACACCCGGGAGCACCAGCAATTACACCGAGGCAGAAAGTCATCTCCACTGAGCAAAAGAAGATCACAGGCCAAATTTGTCCTGTGAATCAGCAAAGAGGCCTGCGTTTCCTGTCGGGCCAGCTCCCACCACGGCAGCATGTGCCAAAAGGAGCAAAATCCTAGCTCAGCACTTACAGATCCTGCCAAGGAGGACTGGGGAAGGAAAGAAAATGCATTATTTTTACTACACTGCAGAAATGTAATATATTAAGTTGAAGTGTTATTACAAAGGAAGGAGACACTTCATTTGACAGAATTTTATTAAGTCCTATAAGAGTAGGCTAGAGTGCACAAGAATTATAGTAATTTACTAGGGCAATGTGCTCAAGAAAAGATTCCTAACAAGTGCAAGCAATCAGACAAGCCCTTGGTCACTACAAGCTCTGGCAACATCTCCCAGATGCACCTATTGCAGTACTGGAAGCTAAAAAATAAACAGCTTTTTAAAGTGATTTCAAACCCAGCTAGACAACTTTGAACATACTAGTTTTGCAAAGTCATCCCTTTCCTACCCATTTTACAACTAATAAAAGGCAGTAACTGGGTAAAAAACATGGATATAACCCAGGAATCTATTCACGGTACCCAGGTTCCCTTCTCCAGTCAGCTACTGAGCTCCTTCTCCTCCATATATTTCCCTTTAATACTGGTTCTGTGATCAACCTCTTGTACAAAGAAACCTGAACCCACTAAAGAAAAATTACTAGGAAAGCTGCATTTTACTGAATATCCCCTCCTTGCCTGTGTGCAGAAGTCACCCCACTTCTGGCTAATAAAGATGCACTGCAGAACCTAAGCCAGTCCTACAAGCTTGGACACATTGCTCCCAAGGCTGATAACTGCCTAAGAAATTCACAGAGGTAAAATAAGGACTCCCGTCATTAACTCAGAAGCCCTGTCCTCCTCTGAAAAATTCCCACCTGTCCCTTCACATGCTCTAGGCCCCGATAAACAAGGAAAACAGTTATTCTGATTCAGCAGATACTCAGCTTTAGAGCACACACTCCATCCTCCATTCCATAAAATGGCCTAAGCAAACCAACCTAAACCCAGGACAAGTGACCTTACCCCACATGTCTCATCAGGCTTCAGATTCCCGCTCAGGTGATTCAGAGAAGCAAGTCTCAACACCTCCACCTGAGCAGAACAGCTTATCACCTACCAACTCCACTTAGGTAACAGCTTCGGAGAAGTTCCAGTCACTTCCCAGGGATTTGTAGTACTACAACACAGGCCAACTCCATATCAACATGGGATACTCTCAGCTTACCCAGCAGTATCTCTCTGTATCCACTTCTCAGGTAAATTCCAAGGAGGAGGAAAGAAAACTCAGAATAGAGATAGTAAGGGAGAAGATTTTTCTGATGTGGTAAAATCCTCCCTTCTGCTGACCTTTGATGGGCAGCAGGGTGCGATAAACATCTATTATCAAGGCAAGTGTCAGGAATACACTCAGGAGAGCAGAGCAAAAAGCACTAGACAGTCCCAAGCTCCAAAGCAGAGGTTTTCTGCGTGCAGACTCTTGTCACTCTTGGTTTTATTTGCTCAAGATCCATCAGTGAAACAAGATGATGCGGGAGAATTGGTTATTTCTGCTGTCCATCCACGCTGTCTAAGGCAGCGAACACAACGTGCTCTGCCACCAACCCTCCGGTTCCTGCTTCTGAGGGAGCCCCAGGGAAGGGTCCCCGCACGCAGGGGTGGCCAGGACGCGTGTCCTACGGAACGGGGTCAGCACAAGCACCACAACCCTGCTCCCGGCTCCCCAGCCCATCAAGGTGAACTTGCATCCTCAAACACAGGCCTGAGGAGACATAAGATGACTGCTTTGGAAAGCACCGTTGCAGCATCAACATTAGGCCTGTAGAACAACATATCCCGGAGCACTCACGAGCCTGGGTTTCAATCTGCTGACAAAAGGGTCAGTTCTGGAATACCCTCAGGAATCCCGCTGGGACTGCTGAATAACAGCATGAATTGAGTGGTATGAGCTCCTGCGTTCACCCAGAGCAAGGATTTACATCCACTGCAGCAAGATACTTAACACCTCCCTTCACGTACTCGCTGCTTGAGAACAGCGAATTTTGAAAATGTTCCCGTTGGTTCCAGCAAGTCAACACCTGGTAAAGACTTATATACACAGGGCAGGAAAGAAATGCAGAAAACAGGGAATGGAATGACCCACTGGAACACAGGGAAGCAGCGACAACAGACACAGTGCAGTAAAGCCTCTTTGTGCAAGCTATCCTTTTACTACAGCAGAATTTCTCAATGCCTTCTCCACAGAAGAAGTAGCCCAGTATAACACAAAACAAGTGTGGAAGTTATGTATATACGCCCACACATATGTAAACAAGATGACAAGAAGATGGGAAATTAAAGTTTGAAACAAGCATTCAAAGCGCAGCGTAATTTTCATTAGCTGTAAAAATTTAGCTATGGAAACACTCCATAGTACTTTCTTTTTTTCTGTATCAAGTCAGGCAGCCTCTGGCCTGAAAGGAGTTAAGAAACTCACCTAGAGAGCACCCGAAATGTGAAGCTATGCTGCTCTGTCCCGCACCTTCCACCCGCTTGCCAGGGCTCACAGTTCAATACAGCCATTCATGCACCCAGACTGCAACCTCTCCTCCATCGAGTTATCAGCTTCCTTCATCAAAATATCTACAATCACACACATGTGAAAGCCAAAGGGAAACGTCAAGTCTCTGATTAGTTACACGCAAGTTTTACACGCAAGAGAGGGCGCTTAAAAGAGAACGGCCGTGGCAGGGCTGGATGCGCAGATAAATCACTATCTCCATCGCCCTTGCCTACGTAGGTTCTCTCAAATTTGGACAGCTTATCTTCATTTTACAGACGGCTGCTACTAACAACTCATTATATGAGGGAGATAAGCAGCTAAATTTATTAGAAACTCTTCTGGAGGGTTGAATCGCGTATTATATTAGTAGCAGATTCTCTATGAGGAGAAAACAATCAGAAAGGAAGTGAAGCCTTTGGGAAGAACAGCTAAGATTTCCTCATCGTTATCACAGGCTGTGGTTTCACAGGGAAGAGGTGATGCCAACTCACAGGAAAAGCAGGGAAGAACAAGGACTGTGTGTTTCTGTGCACAGATAACTCTGATTTCCCCCTAGCAAAAATGAAGGCTGGAAAACTCCTGAAACAGCAGTGTAAATATCAGTCATCAGCATTTTCATTTTCCTTCTATCTTCTCATGAGAAGAGTCCGAAATTATGGATTAAATCCACTTCAAGTAGATTCCTTCCTCACTTTTTAATTGTTGACTAATTTGAAATCCCCTAAAAAGCAAGAAACAATAACAGAAGTTCCACAAAAAGCTTTACTTCCTATTAAGAACCTGGGTGTTTTAATAAAGAATTGACAACTATGTAATTCTTATCTATAGAGGAACAATGCAAAGGCATGAGTGTATATGTTGAACAAAGATACACAGACCTGCATTCAACGCGGAAGGGAGGCCTGTGCTCCCGACCAGGCACAAGGAAAGTTAATGTATTTAGTTCCACTCTGGCCAAGAGAAGGAATGACGACGTCCTTCCTTCTCCTCTACCCCAACTATTAATTTGTAAATATAAGAGACTAAAAGAATGACAAGACAAAACATACATATCATAAAATGGGAAAACAGGCTCAAATCTAAAATAATCAGATGGAGTTATCTCAGCTTTACTTAATAATAATGAAAAACTAACGTTTTTGCATTCTGCTACAGCTGAGGATCTCGAACAACTTCGCAAAATATCACGGACACATACGAAAGCAGGAAAAGAAAATATCTCCTTGCAAAGTCACAAGGACAGTTGTACTTTTGTGCCCTGTTCTTAACTAGGATGCTAGCTCGTCAAGTAATTAATTAAACAATTTCCCAAGCCCAGGCTCACAAGGGGCACATTCCATCAGCAGCAGAGCCACGCAGCTGTGGTCGCAGGCTGCAGCAAACACAATAAGGGAAGATAGGGCTGCAAACTGAAGAAATAACAGGATTAGTGGGGAAAAGTCCGCTGAGGAATGTTTCCAAAGACTACAGAGGCAAAAGTCACATCCTGGCTAAGGCAGCTCTCGGCTCTCAGCAGAGGATTGCTAAGAAATTCCTCACAGCCAGCTCCAACAAAAAGGGTGTAAACGGGAAAATTCAGACTAGTCCCCTTCAGAAAAAGGTAGCATGACTAGGGACAGCACCTGCAACTGGTTTCCAGGAATTTTCCTCCTCCAAAGGTAGTTTCCAAGAAGCCATAAGCCACATAGCTATATTTCAAATTCACACATCAATCTATCAGAGCTTTCTAACTTAACTGTATTACAAAACTGCCAAGTTTCCACAAACATCATTCTTCGCTAACGCTGAAAAAAAGCCCCCTCATAGGAAAACACCAAAATTTCTCTCCTTCCTTGCACATTTCTCATCCTCCTAATTACACTGGGAAAAACATAATCTATCAAAGTGCTTAAAAGGGAGGTCTCTACCCCACTCACAAGACATTCCTGAGGGTCTCTCCACTTGTTTTTTTTTTTAGCTAGAACAACCTAATTCAGGTCACTTTCTGTTGCAAAGTGGTCACCTCAGCTGTTCTGCATGCAAGACTATACTTGGAACCAAAAGGGAGAAAAAAAACCCATATTTTTGTACCAGTTCCACATGTCTGTAACTGATACATTTCTCTCCTCCACGCGGCAATAACCCATTAAAACCCAGAAGACTCTGGGGAAGGAAGAGAGTTCACGTCCCAGCTCCGCTGCCTGTGGCTGGTGCCTCCTCTAGACCAAATTCCCCACTGGTTGGGCACAAACTTAACATTTACCACCAGGCTAGAGGAAAGGAGACACCCTCCACCCTCCCAGTCAGCACAGCTGGACTAGCTTCATACCCACTGCAAAAAACAACTCCAAAAAGAAGGGGAAAAAAGTCAAAAAAGCAACTTTGCAAAGCTTATTTTAACCTGTTACAGATTTTTCTTTTTTTCCCCTCTTTGTTTCTGATTGGGTTAGACTATTTCCAATTGCACAAAAACATCAAGTTAGAACTTTGCACATCCTGCAGCATCGGGCACCTAAAGCCCCTGCCAGGAGTCTCATCCTTATGCAGCTACTTAGATCCTTCCAAAACAGTCACAAACTGCTGACCTCCAAAGAAAGTTAAATTCGGGGGGGGTGAAACCCTTAGGATGCGCGAGTCCCTATCACGATGCCAGAAACAGAAGCATTCCTGCTTCCAAAGCATTTCTCTTCCCTCCTTTTGCCAAGATCATTAGGTACCTTCTTGCAGTGTGTACAATACCCTGATGGCCAGAGAAAGCCAAGTTTTATTCGGGAGGCCAAGGAGATGATCTACAGAAGCACCGTCACCAGCACAGAGGTTGATCAGATCCGAAGCTCCCCATTCAGAGGCAACCCGGCCTCCTCTCTTCCCGAAGGAGCCAGCAGCCGCCGCACACGTACCTGAACAGGCTCTCTTTCACACAGTAGGACATTTTTTTTTTTTTTTTCCCCACAAAGGCTGATGCTCAATATCACAATATCTCACACCAGTCCTGGACAGAAATATTCCAAAATAATTTATTTACAAGCGTTATCAGCACAGGGAACACCACAGGCCTAGCAAGGGAACTCTCGTATGGGGCAGTGAAGGCAGCCACATCCCTTCTCCATGTGCCAAACCCACCTGTAACCTCTAACAGCTTCTCCCTCCACACAGAAAAAACACCACCACACGGCAATAATTGCCTGTACGAGAGGATTTAAGGGAACTTTAAGAGCGCAACCTCACTGTTTACCTCTAAAAACTTCCCTTGGTTTGAAATAAATAATAATAATAAACCCTAAATATTGCATTTCTTATTATTATTACTATTCCGAGCAGAATTCCCCCCTTAACCCTTCCGTGCTGAGCGCTGGCAGCAAGCGCTGCTACGAGCTCCGCCGGAGCCGCGCGCAGCCACTGGCGAGTGACTCCACGAACATACGTATATCACATATAATATATATAATTTTCTTTTTCCTAAAAGGCCGAGGAAGCCCCCGAACCCCTTTCGGGAGCCGAGGGTGGGGGGAAGAAGACGAGCGGTCCCTTCGGCAGCGAGGAGCGGCCGCGGGCGCCGCGTCCCGGCCGGGGCCCTCCTGCCCGCCGGCTCGGCTCGGCTCGGCCCGGCTCGGCTCGGCTCGGCTCGGCTCGGCTCGGCTCGGCCCGGCCCGGCCCGGCCCGGCTCGGCT
>NW_020454316.1:4232943-4237789 GCF_003342845.1 Nothoprocta perdicaria | reverse complement strand
GCGCCCGCCTGCCCGGCGGGAGGGGCGGCGCCCGGGGCCGCCCGGGGAAGGTGGGGCCGCCCCGTCCCGCCCGGCCCGTCCCGCGGCCCCCTCGTTCCGGCCGTCGTGTCGTGTTGCGGCGGCGCCTGCCGCTTCCGTCCTCGCCCGTGTGCTGCTGCCAGCCCCGTCCATGTGGTGGTGCTCCCGAGCCCATCGATGGGAGGCTGGTTCCATCCTCACCCATGTGGTGATGCTCCCAGCCCCATCAGCGTGGGGGTGCTTCAGTCCTTGCTCATGCAATGCTACTCAGACCCCCACCAATGCAGCGGTACTTCAATCCTCACTGATGTGCAGCTCTATACCCTGATCCTCATCATGTTCTCACCAACGTGGTGGTGCTTCAGTGCTCCCTGATGCGGTGGTGCTCTGCTCCTCACCAACGTGGTGGTGCTTCAGTCCCTGTCGTGTTGGTGCTCTGCTCCTCACCAACGTGGTGGTGCTTCAGTCCGCCTTGTCGTGGTGGTGCTCAGCTCAACACAGCGCCGCTCCAGACCCCGCTGATGTGGTACTTGGGTCACCACGACCGCTGTGCTCCAGCCTGGCCTTGTCCTTCTGCGGCACGCGGTCATGGCCAGAGATTGTGTCACGCTCCTGCTTTATGGTGGCACTTCACAATAATGTCCCTGATGAGGAGAAACACTTAAACACGCACTTCAGCTCCGGGGCCTCAAGGTTACTGGGAATGTGTTTGGTTTCTCACGACTGGTGCTCAAACTCTTGAAGGGGTAATAACCCTTCCCTGCTGCTGACTGGATTGCTCAAAGCACCGCAAACCCACTTCCAGATTAATGCTAAATCATTCAAACATCTTAAAGCAAGGAAAAGCTCAGAAGTGATCAGCTCCTGGGCTTGAGAGAGGCTCTACTCCAAAATCAAATCAGATTTTAGCTTAAAATTGGAAAGGGCCACTTTGTCGTTCAGGAATGGCTGTTGGGAACGTGAGCTTCCAGGCTGATTTGATTATGTACTGTGCAAAGAAAAGAAATGCCAGGTAGTAGGAAGCAGGCAGACCTTTCAGTCACAGGGAGACTGATTTGTGGGAGGACTGTATTTCATATTTCATAAAGACAGATAAGATACTCCAACAGTTTAGTATACTTGCTTTCATAGAGTGGCCTTTTACCATGGGATTTATTTTTTGCTGCCATCTGGCCGTGCAATGAGGATGTTTCTTCTACTCATTATTTTTGATACTTCAAACACATGTAGATTTTTAGGAAGTATCATTGTGGCTAAGTCAAAGCTGATACTAATAATTTTCCAAAGGAAAAGACATCGTAATGTTTTATGCTATACCCGAGAAAGAATGTACCAATATAGATAAACAAAGCAGAAACAAATATTGTCCTATGCAGTAAAGCATGGAAATATAAACATGTGGAATGCCAATATACTTTCTAAAACTACATTAAATAAGAATTCCAGACATGAATCTCAGTATATTACCAGTATTTTTTTCACTGTTTATACTGGAATGATATGTTTGGCTCAGGTAAAATATAAGGCAGATGTTTTGCATAATGGTTTTCCTGAAAGCACCACCAACAAGCAAGACACACTCTAGATTTTAACCTGGAGATTAAAATGTTACCAATACATAGCACTACTTTCTGTTTTTAATAGCCAAAGAATTGGACAGACATTCACTAATTAACCTTCCTTATACGCATTAATCTTTCCAAGATATGTAATTATCCTCTTTCTATACACAGAGAACTAAAACACAGAAATTATCAAGTAAGAATTTTTAGGTCTGAGTAATTACTACCACTGTATTTCCCCTTTAAAATTTCCATCCTTCTACCAAGATTTGAATGGCTGAATAATTCATTTCTTTCTACCTCTCGCCTCAGCCGCTATTTCAACAGATTCCCACAAGCGTGGGTGCAGACTAGAGCTGTTTATAAAATTAGAAAGCCATGGTATTATTTAAGCTGAGGGGCCCTTCAAACCATGTTTATACAGCAGCCGAGTGGAGAGTTTTGCATGCTCAGCACTTCCGAAAATAAGCGCTACACAATTTTTCGCCTATATGGCATTTTTAGAGAAAATGAATGGAGGAATCAACACGTTCTCATTTAGCTATAGATCTTTGATTGGTCTGTACTTAAGCTAATAAGCATAATTATTTATTTGGTATAAATATGGCATTCTTCACTGAGGATTGTTTTTGCAGCTCATGGGAGAAATCTTGAAATGCTGTGAAAGAAATAACTCAGTGGCAGAAATAATTTTTGAACAGCGCCCAAAATACTGTGTGATATAAGCTATTTAACTTTTTTTTTTTTTTTTTTGGTGTGTGTGATTGCAACAAGAGCTTTTGAAAATCTGTAGCATAAGGTAATCCCTACAGAGAGAAAAAGAACAGGCAGGTATCAACAGATTCAGGGTCACAAGCGTTGAGTATGAAAACACAGGATTACCTGGGGCCTTCAACCTTTCAAAAGGTTGTTCTATGCACATCCTAATGATATCAGATAAAATCCCATATAGAGCATAAAGATTAAAGCTTGCCTACTCTTTCAAAGCGTTCAGCTCCACTATTCTTGGCTTACATGCACTCAACAAAACGCACAAGGTGTTTCTGGTTTGACAGATGTGTTACAAGAAGCCATGCCCACTGACCTTCTTTTCCTGAACTTCTCGCTGACTTTATTGGGAGTTTTGTATGTGGAATATATCCAGGAACAGGCTGCAGCTGCAGCTACCCATAATCTCCGGCTGTAGAAGCTGTTCCACTCACCCTGAGACTGCTGAGTAAGGTTTAGGAGACAAAGAGCAGCAGGCAGAGACAGCAGTGCTGGGCTGGAGGGGAAATTGCAATGGAAAAAAGGAAAGGCAGCAAGAGGGAAAGGAAGGAAGGAAGGAAGGAAGGAAGAAAAGATAAATCAAAAGTTTCTGTAAAGTGCAAATAGGAGACAAGTCAAAGGCAGGAAAAAAAAAAGAGAGCATTTACATTGTATTTAACCAAGTTGATTGTAAAAGCAGCAGTTTGCAAACAGGAAGAAAATGTCTCTTACTTTGCAGAAAATGTCTATTCCAGCAATTTGGTATACTGTAAGTGCTGTAAAACACCAGGCAGAGACCAAATATACTGTCTGGGAAGGGCCCTGTGATCTTCAGGACACAGCTGGGATTGTGGATTGAACCACAGCATGTCCTCCCCTTTGGAAAAACACCTGCTTGTGGTGGCAGGGGAGGTAATTCAGTCTTGCTCTTTACATTTGCACGTGCCAATGCAACTACAAACCAGCGAGTCGGAGCTGGGTCACCTACCATGATCTAATGTGGAAAAAAACCACTGTACAAAGCGCCAGCCTTCACTTCCATTCATAAACTTGGCCTACAATATAAACACAGAAGTGACAGGATAGGCTCAGCCCGTTGATTTGAATGGAGTTAGGCTGACATCTTGTGACTAGCTGCTAAAATTACAAAACTGGGTTTTCTCAACTTCATTTATTAAATTTCTCAAGATTTTATCTGAATCTGAAAAACACTGCAATGAGATAGGACCTAAACGTACTGCTGTTCAGCAACACAAGGTCAAGCAAGCCCAGTAGCTGTTCTGCCCTTTTAATGATTTTTTAATATACATACCTTTTTATAGTAATTTTGGTAATTAGCTTGAAAGTGAGGGCATTGGGCTGAAACAAACGTGTAGTGTGTGAGAGGTTGCTTTGGAAGCTAACACACTGCCCAAGAACTGTTCTGCTTGCTCAAAATAGTGTGTTTTAACCTCAAAAGAGCACCTAAAGCAAACCGCACATTCTGGCTTTGCATCCTCGCTGCCTGTTGCTTTGGATGTCATCGAATTGGCTCAAGTGGTGGAAAACGAACGACATTTTATACCATTTTCACGAGCCTGAAGTGTCCTTCACAGAAAGCAACAGCTTAGCCCGCAGAGCGAGGCCAGCTCCCTCACGGCAGGGCGGGAGCGAGGGGCAAGAGAGGTATGAGGTCTGGCTAGGACGCCAAGATGAGCCTAGGGACACGTCGAGGCCCCGGGTTACCTCAGCGAGGCGCCCCGCGCTGCGCCCTGCCCCGGGGCTGCCACTGGCGGGGCCACCTCGCTGCCCGTGCTGAACCGCGGCCGCCTAGGAGGCCGCAGGCAGCGTCCCCGCACGGACGGCACGGCCTAGGGCCGAACACAGAGCGCCCGAGAGCGGCCCGGCTCCCCGGGCCCGATCCGAACCGGGACCGCTCCGCTCCGCGCGGGTAGCGCCGCGCTCCCGTCATGGCGCCTCGCGCGCGCGCGCCTGACGTGGCGCCCGCCGCCGGGCCGTACCAAGGCGCGGCCGCCCACGGGGGGGTGGACAACCTCCGCCCTGTTCTACCCAGTCTGAGCGCAACTGCGTGGGTGTCAGCTCATCAGCGTCCTTTCCCCCCCCTCTCCTCTCCAACTTGGTATCGCCTCCGGGCGAGCTCACGTCGGAACGTTTGTAGGGGGAAGTCCGGATGGGCTTCGTGTCATGGTGCTGCGCTGTCGCCTCCCCGCTGCCCCTAGCCAGGGACACGCGCCGAGGTGCCCCGGGCGCCGCAGACGCCTCGCTGCCCTTCGGCAAAGTTAAAGACGCGGCGTCTCCCGCTCCCCCCTTTCCCCAAAATGGTTCAGCCGAGCCCCACCCCGGCAGCCGCCATGTTGGATTGAACCATCGCTAGGCAAAAAGGGGGGATGCTATAACCGCTCCGGCGGGGAAGCCGCGGGGGTCGCCGTTGCCGCCGCGCTCAGCGAGGAGCCGGAAGCGACAACCGCCTCTCGGCGTGTCCCGAGCGGCGGGGACAGCCCGCGGGCGGCCAGGGCGCC